>NC_058522.1:268533755-268853565 GCF_904849725.1 Hordeum vulgare subsp. vulgare
TTTCCTCAAGGGTGGTCCAGTCCTGCAGTTAGTTCCAACATATTGAGCAAATACTTCGTGATTCTCATTTTTGAACAGTTTGTAGTCGGAGTCAAGTAACTCATCACAGGAGTATGAAGTTTCACATGCAAACCTGATAATGTTGATGGACCTATAGGAGGTCCTTTTCAAGCAACCCATGAGGCTTTGGGATAGTGCTCAGGTTTCTAGTATGATCCATCAACATTCAATTTCCTCTCAAATGCAATATCCCTTTTCCTAGGGTTTCTGTTCACAATCTCCTTTTTGAGCACATCACAAAGGGTTTGATGCCCTTTGAGACTTTTTTATATGCATATCACATACAATTCCTTCGACCCTGAATTTTTGTCAATGACATTTGTGTGTTCCTCAAGTGAGGAATTTGTGAGCATAGTTAGAGTTGAAGAATTTGTAGCAATGGAAGCATTTGAATTTCAGGTGAAGAATTAGCAGATTCACGTTTGATGTATTTCATGCATGGTGGAACAAATTCTTCATGAGCATAACTGATCTGTTGAGCGAGCAAAGAACCATTTTCACTTCAAAGATCATCATGCGACGCTCTTAGTTTCTCAAGATCTTGCTTTCTTTGAAGAAATTCATAAGAAAGCTTCTCATGATCATCCAAGACAGTGTCATGATGTTCTTCAAGACTATCAAACTTATAGTGACGACTTTGGATATCATTAGTCAAAGTTTGAGTCCGATCCATTTCGTCGTTCGATAGGTCATCGCTTTTGTCTAGCAGTTTTAGAAGCTTTTCAAGAGCATTCTATTGCTAAGTGGCAATATTAGCAAGTTTGTAGTAAATAGGTTTGTGATAATCATCAGGTTCATTTTTACTTGAGTTAGAAGAGGAAATGTGTTTGGGTACCTTGGCACCTTCTGCCATGAAGCAATAGGTCGGAGCAAAGTCGTCATCACAGTCATCATTGTTGTTGACGTTGTCATTTTTTTAGGTTGAAGATGGACTTGGTGACGAATGTGGTAGCAAGGGCTACACTTGCCACACCAGACTATGACTCCTCCTCACATCCTTGCTGTGGGATTTCGGGCTCCGCAAAACCTTAGGGATTCGAACTTAGGGGCGCACACAAAGGCCACTTAACAAATTCAGTTTTCCGAACTCGCTACACGTTGGTCAAGGGTAAGAACTCGCATGATGGTGATGAGAACACATGACACAATAGTTTACCCAGGTTCGGGATGCTGCGAAGCGTAAAACCCTACTCCTGCTTTTGGTGGATTGCCTCTCACGGAGCTTGATGATTGAACTAGTACAGTGCTATCGGGCCTCCGGAGGCCAAGTGTCTAGGTGTGTTGTTCTAGGGTTTCGATCATCCGCCCCTTTGCCAAGTATTCTACCCCCTCTATTTATAGTGGAGGCCAGGGTCCTCTTCCCTTATCGTAGGCGGGAAGGCCCACAACGGCCAATTTCGGTGGGAGACAAGGGAACATGCTTCCCGTGTCAAAAGTGGTCTACGCCTGCAATGTAACTATCCTACTGGTGGGCGGCCACGGCTTTGTTGCACCAGAAGGGAAACCTTTGGAAGATGCCTGTGGAACCCATGTACGCTCCTGTCTACTTTGCACCAAAGAGGAAACTGCTCCGCTCTGCCATCTGCTGCTCACCCGTCTTTCCATGGCGTCACCCTTGACTCCTGAGGTCCAGTCGTGCCTTGGCATATCCGCCGCTCTGGAGGGGTCCTGAGGAGGCCCCTACGGGTCTTGATGTTGTTCTTCCTTGGAGGCTTGGCTCCTCGCGAGGGCCTTGTTCAGGGTGGTGCTGCTCCTTGCCGATCTTTGCGGTGATGAAGTGGGCCAGCCCTGGGCCGTAGGCAGGCAGGTCTGGGTATCCCCGTTCCCAGAACGCCGACAGTAGCCCCCGAGCCCAAGGAATGCCTCGGTTGGCTTCCCGGCGAAGCCTTGAAAACGGCCTAAAACATCGCGGGCCCCATTTTCCTGCGGGTCGGGCTTCATGTGCATGGAACAGCCTAGTGGCTACACTCATGTTCTCGAGGCGCCCCGGGGCATGCCTGGTCCAATTGATGGACGCGTGGATGTAGCGCCAACCATCATTGTTCCCTGGGCCAGCGCATGTATACACGCCACACGGTCGCGTCCCCTCTCGAATTGCGTGGGCCCGGGGACGTGAAGGGACACGTGCCTGCTCTCTGTTGCCTATTTAACCCGGCGAGGGTGATCAGGCTTGCGTCGCGTCAGTCTTCTTCGCCTTCCACCTTCAGCCCTCCACTCTCTGAGCATGGCACCGGTGAGGAGATTCTCTGTTGCCGTTAAGGGGAAGGCCCGTGACGAAGGTATTGCTGCTTCACCTACCAAGAGGGGACGAGGCCGCCTTTAGAAATACGCGGTGGCGCCGATAGCATCCTTTGGCGGGCGTGGACGTGGTTCCGCCCGCCCGGGAATCACCATCGGCGGCCATGGCGGGGTGTCCACTAGTGCGGGTGCCCGTAGTGGCCGGAGAGGGAGGACAGTGATGGCCACCCGGCTGCCTCGGCCGCGGCTCCACTCGGTTGATATGGCAATGGAGTTCATGACGTGGGTGGACATGCCGGAGATCGCGTGGCTCCAGCTCCCAAGCTTCTTTGCGAAGGCCCTGCCGGCCGGCGTGCTCTCGGGCCTCTGGCTACAGGGTGACGGCTGCTGCGGCAGGGCATCCTGGGTCGAGGTCGAGGTCACCCCCCACGGATACGTGTATCTGAACCGTGGGTGGCACGCGTTCACCCATGCCCGGGGCTTGAAGGGCAGGCTCTACCTCCACTTCAAGTTCGACTGGGAGGCATTGCTCTTTGTCAAGATCTTCATTGTTAAGGGCGATCGTCTGGGTTGCTGCCCGGAAGACGCCGGCCGGAGCGGTCCCTTGGATGAGCCACGCCTCCAGCAGCAGCGACACCCCCTCCAGAAAGTGCACGAGCGACAGCAGCGACAGTAGTTACGACGAGCCGCCTTGCCACCGTGCTCGAGCCTCGGGGAGGAGCCCTCGATCACGGCGCTACCCGTCTGCTCCTGCGGCGCCTGTGAAGGTGGAGGAGGACACGGACTGAGTGTCGGTGTGCGGGTGCCGGGCGTCGGCGGCAGCATCCCTCGTCCGGGATCTCCATCGCTAGCTGTTTTCTCTACTGGCATGCAATGTATTTTTGCGCCTGCCCCCTTTTTGTTAATGATGTTGTTTCTCTACTGGTTTAGATACATAGCTTGGTATGCTTGCGGGGAACTCTCTTTTTGCGATGCATGACTATGGTGCTCGGGAGGGGCCTCGTTGGTTGTTTGGTCTTTCCCTTGTTGCAGGTGAAGTGGGTCGATGCTCTATGTCGGTTGGCCCCCATCCCGCACATTTCCCTCCCGCCGTGGAGTGCGACCCGTTACCAAGGTCGTTCTTCACGAGGCAAAGCCCTGTCACCGGGGTGCTATGTGGCTTTGTGACCGGTAAGGCTCCTGAGGTGTTGTGCTCAGGATCCCCTTAGATATTCAAGCGGCTCTACGTCGACAGGTCCGAGTCATGCACATTTCCCTACCGCGAGGCACAACTTGAAGGTTGCCCCTCGCGGAACAAGGCCCTGGCACCCAGGTACCGGGTGGCTTTGCGACCAGTAAGGTTCCTGAGGCGCAAATCTCAGTACCCGCCTTAGACGTTCAAGAGGCCCTCGCGAGTTCTATTTTTGGAGGTCCCTAATCTGCATTCAGGAAGCTCTGCATCGGCTGGTCCTAGTCCCGCACATTTCCTCGCCGTCGTATGGCGCAACCCGTTACCAAGGTGGTTCCTCACGGGGCCAGGACCCAGCACCGGGGTGCCAGGTGGCTTTGCGACCGGTAAGGCTCCTGAGGTGTCATGTTCACGAGCCCCCTTAGGCGCTTAAACTGCCCCAAGATAAAGAGCTGTTGTGAGGACAAACCAAATGTTGTTCCCTCTCCAGGACGGTGCGTCGAGCCGCGAATGGACCTCTTGAGCTAGTGCTGGTTCGCGTGAGTATGACAACTTGTCAGTGAGTACCACACGTAGATTCGGGTGCGAAGGCCTTGGTGAGGTGCCGACACCGTGTCCCCAGCCCCTGCTCATGGGGTACGAGCAGGTGAGGGCAGTCGGACGCACGACTTAGAGGAAAAGAGCGCACTGCGAAGAATGCAGGGAAAATAAGTTTTTGCGGAAAGCTTCATTTGGAAAGGCCCCAAGTTTTGACTTCATAAATACAATTAAATCCAAGCCAGAAAAAGCAAATGCAAGCCGCGTCCGGCACCTAATCTATTCTTCGCCTCCATCGCCACCCATCGCGAAGCTAAGGTCTTCTACTAGGCATGGGATGGACCCCTTCTGCGTCCTCAGGGGGCCCTGGGCGTATACAGCCTCGGCTCGTTATTACGTGAGAGTGTCACGGTGGGAATGTATCTAGGAGGTCACGAGGACGCTTTGGCCTCGCGAGTGTCCCTACCCCGGAGGCATTAGGCGCCTGATTCTGGAAGTCATTGGTGGATTGTGTTGATTTCCTTCGTCTTCCCCACTAGGCATGAGTTGGACCCCTTCCGCATCCTCGGGGGGCCCTGGGCGTATACAGCCTCAGCTCGTTATTACGTGAGAGTGTCACGGGGTGTAGTAGGTTCTGGAAGAATTGAAGGATGATGTAGGGTCGATGCAGAGGCGGCGCGGAGGCAGTGCAGGGGCGGTGCAGAGTCGTCATGGGTAGAACTTGCGGAGGTGCTGGATGTTCCAGGCATTCCAGATGGGAACTCCATCTTGAGTCTCCAGACGCATGGTGCCAGGCCTCGAGATGTGGACAACCTTGAATGGGCCTTCCCACATGGGCGAAAGCTTATGCAAGCCTTCCCTGGAGACGCTCCTCGTCGAACTCCAGGACCCGTGGGGAGCGGTGCTTGATTTTGTGGGGAAGAACCGCCTCTGCTCCGTAGAAGAGGAAGAACGGGGTCTCGTTGATGGTCTTGGTTGCAGTGGTGCAGATGGACCACAGTACCGACAGAAGCTCATCGACCCAACGTCGGCCACAAGCCTCGAGCTTCTTCTTGAAACTCCTCACTTTGAGACCCCGTAGGACCTCTGCGTTGGCGCGCTCCGCCTGGCCATTGCTCCGCGAATGGACCACCGATGCGTAGCATATCTGTGTACCGAGGTTAGCACAGTAAATTTTGAAGAGATGATTGGTGAACTGCGAACCGTTATTAGTGATGATGCGGTTGGGGACGCCGAAGCGGCTCACGAGGCCCTTGATGAACTTGACGGCAGACCCGGCCGGGATGGTGCGCATGAGCTCCACCTCCACCCACTTGGTGAATTTCTGGATGTCGACGTACAGGTAGCGGGAACCCCCCGCGGCCCGCGGGAAAGGCCCCAATATGTCCAGCCCCCACACCACAAAGGGCCAGGTGAGCGGGATGGTCTGGAGGCCCCGCGCGGGCTGGTGGCTCTGTTTGGCATGGAACTGGCAGGTCTTGCAAGACCTGACCAGCTCAGTAGCGTCGTCTAGAGTTGTGGGCCAGTAAAAAACTGACCTAAACTCCCTACCTGCAAGCGTGCGCGAGGAAGATTGATGTCTGGAGTCCCCTCCGTGAATGTCGTCCAGTAGCTCGCGCCCTTACTCCCTCGAAATGCACCGTTGTGCGATGTCGTTTGGGTGCCTGTGGTACAAGGCGTCGTCTCGCACGCAGTAAGCCGAGGCTTGTCATACTACGCGTTCCACATCCTCTTCCTTCTCCGGCAATTCGCCGCGGAGCAGATATGCTCCGAGTTCCTACATCCACTCATCATTTTGAACTTCCAGGGCCAGGAGCAGTCAAGCCCCCGAGGCCTGGCCGCAGTCCGGAGCCCCCGAGGGTGGTGCTGGGGGAAGCTCCTTTCCGCGCGGCGCAGGGTCCTCGGGTGAAAACATCGCAGAAGGATTAAAGAGTCGCTCCTCAAAGACGCCGGGCTCCTAAGCCTCGCAACGCGAAGCTCTTTTGGCTATGTCATCTGCCTCCTTGTTTTCGTCTCACAGGATGTGCTGCAACTCCAGACCCTGAAAACGTTTATCGATCTTACATACCTCTTGCAAGTATGCCTCCATATGCTCGTCTTGGGGTGTGTACTCCTTGTTGGAGAAGTTGACGAGGAGCTGAGAGTCGCCCATCACGGTGAGGCACTGGACCGCCAAGGCCGCCGCTGGCTTGAGGCCGGCGATGAGGACCTTGTACTCCGCTATGTTGTTGGACACCTTCTCCCCCCTTTGGAAGCAGAGCTACATGGTGTAGCGAAGCTTGTCTCCCATCGGGGAAGTGAGCAGGACGCCGACCCCTGCTTCCATTCACACGAAGACTCCGTCGAAGTGCATTGTCCATCCCTTGGGCGCCTCTGCTCCGGGGGCAAGGGATTGGTTCCCTTACAGCGCCCTGTTAGGCGCGTCCGTCCATTCCTCCATGAAGTCGGACAAGGTGGCTCCTTTGATGACCTTGGTCATGCTGAATTCGATGTTGATGGCCTGAAGCTCGATGTTCCACTTAGCAACTCTTCCTGCCGCGTTTGGGTTGTGCAAGATCGTCTCCAAGGGGTAAGCGGAGACGACCTTGATCGGGCGTCCTTGGAAGTAGTGACGCAGCTCGCGCGAGGCGACAAGGAGCGCCAGAAGGAGTTTCTGCTGCATAGTGTAGCGCGAGCGGACGTCCCGCAGTACCGTGCTAACGAAGTACACGGGGTGCTCGACGAGGACGTGACCGCCCGAGGCGCCGTGATCCTTCATCGTCCGGAGGGAAAGTCGGGGCCTCTGGAAGACAAGGCTCTTCAAGACCTGATTCGCCAGTCTGGACCTCGGATCCGTCCACTCGCGAGGGAGTTGGAGCTTGCGGGTTGCGGGAGCCCTCTGGAGCATCGGGTGAGGGCCCGTTGCGGCTTCCCAAAGGAGCACCTTTTCCGTCTCGCTCCTCCCTCACTGCCACCAAAGCGGCGCTGGCGGAGTGTGAGTGGCAGCGAGGTACAGAAGCAGGGTCTCCCGAGGGCGAGGCGCCACCATGATCGGTGGGCTCGTGAGGTAACGCTTGAGATCATCAAAGGCAGCATCGGCCTCTGGGGTCCACTCGAAGGGCCCCTTCCTTTTCATGATCTTGAAGAAAGGTAGTACCCGCTTGCCAAGCTTGGAGATGGAACGACCCAAGGAGGTGACACACCCTGCCACCTTCTGCATTTCCTTGAGGGTCGTGCGCGCGCTCATCTTGTTTATGGCATTTACCTTTACTGGGTTAGCCTCGATCCCCCGGTGAGACACCAGGAAACCAAGTAGCTTGCCTGATGGGACTCCAAAGACACACTTCTCGGGGTTGAGCTTCAGGTTCACCTCCCGCAAGCACGCGAATGTCTCTTCTAGATCCTCCACCAGGGTTTCGGGTTGCCTTGACCTTACCACGATGTCGTCAACGTAGGCCTCCGCATTCCTCCTGAGCTGCGGCCCCAAGGCAATGTGTATCAACGGTTGCAAGGTCGCCCCGGTGTTCCGCAGCCCGAAAGGCATACACTCGTAGTACTACACCCCGCACAGAGAGAGGAAGGCCGTCTTCTCAACGTCCTCCACCGCCATCTTGATCTGGTGGTAGCCCGAGAATGCATCCAAGAAGGACAGAAGGTCGCACTCTGCGGTGGAGTCCACGATCTAGTCGATGCGTGGCAGCGGTAACGGGTCCTAAGGGCAGGCCTTGTTGAGGTTTGTGAAGTCGACGCACATGCGCTCCTTCCCACACTTCTTCGGGACTAGCACCAGGTTTGCCACCAACTGCGGGTAGCGCACCTCCCTTATGACCCTTGCTCCCTTTAGCTTACGCACCTCCTGAGCTATGAAGGCCTGCTTCTCCGGAGTCTGCATCCTTGCCTTCTGCTTCACCGGTCGGGCGTTTGGGCATACCATGAGGTGGTGCTTGATGACGTCCCTCGGGACCCCCACAAGGTCGGAGGCACTCCAGGCGAACGTGCTCTTGTTCCCCCTGAGGAAATCCACCAATGCCTTCTCTAGGTCTTGGGGGATATTCGCGCCGATGGTGAAGGTGGGGGTCAAGCTCCCTTCGTCCACCGGCTCTTGCTTTGTCTCCGCCCGGTCCTGGGAAAACAACTGCTTCTTCTTTTTGGGTGCGATATTCAGGGCATCTCCTGGATCGCCAGCGGCGCGCACCTCGCCCCTGGAGTCGGCACGCGCTGCTGCCGCGGGCTTACGGGATAACTCGAGCACCCGTGAGGCGTCCTTGATGTCCCCCATGATGGTAAGAACGCGGTCGCTCCCTGACATCTTGACGACGTTGTAGGCCGGGTGCGTCGCTGCCATGAATTACGCGAGGGCGGGGTAGCCGAGTATAGCATTGTACGGAAGGTGGATGTGAGCGACGTCGAAGTCGATCCGCTCGGTGCGGATGTTGGAGCGGGTGCCGAACATGACAAGGAGACAGATCCGTCCAACTGGAACGACGGATCCCGCCACAACCCCAGAAAAGGGGTTCGAGCGTGCCAGCTGTTCTCGGGGCAACCTCAACGCGTCGAAGGCCTCCACTGAGATGACGTTGGGGGTCACACCGCCATAGATGTGGGTCTTGGAGACAACCACGTCGGAGATGGTCGGCGTGCACAACATGGGAAGGGCCTCGACAGCTGTCGTGACTTTAGGGTGGTCGTCGGGGCCGAAGATGATGTCGACCTCTGGCCACAAACAGCGTTACGGGGGATCGGGCCTTAGGCAGGTCGTCTCCCCGCGATGCAGGAAACGCTTAACCTGGTGGCTGGAGGGTGGCGCATGTGATCCGCCGAGAATGCAAGCGACCGCAGGGGTGGGCCTGCTTGCTCGGACGTCGTTCTCCATCGTAGACCGGCGGTTTTCGATGGTTGCACTTTCCATGGTGCTGTCGAGCCGAGATCTGGTTCCTACTGTTGGCGTGGAGGCTCCGACACGCACCCCCTACCTAAAGCGCCAAATGTCGGATTTCGGGCTCCTCAAAACCCTAGGGATTCGAACTGAGGGGTGCGCGTAGAGGCCACTCAACAGATTCGGTTTTTCGGATTCGCTACACGTTGGGCAAGGCTAAGAACTCACGCGATGGTGAGGAGAACATAGATCACAACAGATTACCCAGGTTCGGGCCGCTGCGAAGCGTAAAACCCTACTCCTGCTTTTGGTGGATTGCCTCTCACGGAGCTTGATGGATGAACTAGTACAGTGCTATCGAGCCTCTGGAGGCCAAGTGGCTACGTGTGTTGTTCTAGGGTTTCGATCATCCGCCCCTTTGCCAAGTATTCTACCCCCTCTATTTATAAATGAGGCCAGGGTCCTCTTCCCTTATTGTAGGCGGGAAGGGATCCCACAACGGCCAGTTTCGGTGGGAGACAAGGGTACATGCTTCCCCTGTCAAAAGTGGTCTTCGCCTACATTGTAACTATCTGCGCCATCAGAGACGGGCCCGAGTATGACGTTTTCCCTACTCGCGGGCGGCGGCGACTTTGTTGCACCAAAAGGGAAACCTTTGGAAGATGCCTTTGGAACCCATGTACGCTCCTGTCTACTTTGCACCAAAGAGGAAACTGCCCCGCTCTGCCATCTGTTGCTCGCCCGTCTTTCCATGGGGTCACCCTTGATTCCCGAGGTCCGGTCGTGCCTTGAAATATCCGCCGCTCCGGAGGGGTTCTGAGGAGGCCCCCTGCGGGTCTTGATGTCGTTCTTCCTTGCAAGGCTTGGCCCCTCGCAAGGGCCTTGTTCAGGGTGGTGTTGTTCCTTGCCCATCTTTGCGTTGATGAAGTGGGCCAGCCTTGGGCCGCAGGCAGGAAGGTCTGGGCACCCGCTTTTCCAGAACACCGACACTTGCTCTTCATCACATTCCTCAGAATACATATCCTTTCCATAAGAGCCCAAGCATTTTTGATATTGTTCTTCTTGTGCGATCAAGACTTTCATGATGACGATTTTGAATATTTCTTCTTTTTCTTTGAGTCATGAAAACAGTCATCCTTGTACTTCTTCTTCTTGGATTCCTTTATCTAGGAAGGACAATCAGCAATATAGTGACAAGACTTCTTGCATTTATGTCACGTTCTTTTCTTGTAGTCCTTAGATCAAGATTCTGATTTTCTCACTTCTCTTCTTGAAGATTTCTCGAACTGAACTCATCTGGAGATTTTCTTGAATTTCGTGACAAGCGTAGCAAGTTCCTGACCATGTTCTTCAGGATCAGCAACACTGCAATCAGATTCTTCTTCTTCAAATGAGGAAACAACCTTTGCCTTCAGCACACGAGATCTTCCATAGCTTGGCGCATATAGATCTCTCTTCTCAAATTGTTGGAATTCATGAGTATTCAGTCTCTCAAGAGTATCATCATGATCTAGTAATTTGTACTTTCTATGCTCTTGAATCATCAAAACTAGTGTATCAATTGAAGGATCAAGAGATCTGAGCAATTTCTTCACCACCTCATGGTCGATGATGTCAGTGGCCCCAAGAGCATGTAGCTCATTGGAGATATCAGTGAGGCGTTCGAAGGTTTGCTGACAATTTTCATTATCGAGTCTTTTGAAGTAGTTGAAGAGATTGCGAAGAACATCAACCCAATAGTCACGTTGAGTAGAGAATCCTTCATTTACTTTGGACAACCTATCCTAGATGAGCTTTCAGATCCCAAAGCACTTGCTTTGCCATACTAAGCTTTGCTTAGATGGCCACTGATGATATTCTTTGCGTGAGAGTCGAGTTTCTTGAATCTTTTCACATCAGGAGCGTTGAGAGTTGGGTTGACAAAGGACACACAATTTTCCACAACATACCAGGGATCGTTGTCAATTCCTTCAAGATGCATGCGCATCTTGTTCTTCCAGTAGGGGTAGTCCATCCCTTCAAATGTAAGACAGCCCGCAATGACCTTGATCATACTTGGGTTGATGTAACTAAACCTCAAGGTGGTTAAACTGAAATCACACAGAACAAGGGAGTTACTTGCTCTCATACCGATTGAAAGTGTGTTATATGGACTAGAGGGGGTGACAAGGCGATTTTTATGAATTCTTCACTAAGGCATTTTCTTGTGAGGAAATTGCTAAGTTGCAAACAACTTGCATCAGAATAACTACTTAGGCATAACGGTAACATTTCAAAAGCATAGTCATCATGATGAAATGAAACAAACACTTAGCGCGAGTAGCGCGATGAGGATAATAAGGTGAAGAACAAGTGATGTGAAGAATTTGAGATGAGGAAATTGAGAAAGTCTTCATTCAAATTCTTCAAATAATAACGATCAATTTCATCAATCGTAAAAGAGGAAATAGAAGGGTTGAAGAAATAGAACTAGGTACTTCATGAAGACAGTGATTTGATGACCCAGTTCCAACTGATGTGACATTTGTACGTCTGGTTTGGAGCGGCTTGGTATTTAAACCAAACCACACAAAGTCCGAGGACAGTAAGTCCTTACTATATTCTCCTTCAGCTATGGACACATAGTCCTCGCCCAACACTCGTGGTAAGTCTTCTTGGTAGACTTCCAAATCCTCACAAACTCGATCACCCGGCAATCCACAGTTTACTGCTGGATGCTCTAGACCAGTGACGCCTAACCGTGTGGAAGATGCACAGTCTTCAAAGGTAACAAGCGTCAGTTCCACATAAGAACTATCTCTTCAGTGATGCTCAATCACTTTGGGTTTTTGGGTTCTGGTTTGGGTGTATTGGGGTTTTCCTCACTCATGATTCTCTCTCAAAGTCTTCAAGGAATGGGTTGCTCTCAAATGACAAGTGTCAAGTTCTCTCGCGAGCGGCCAACCAGCTAGTGGTTATTGGGGCGACTATTTATAGCCGGGGAGCAATCCCGACATGATTTGACATAAATGCCCCAATGATATGACCATTATGTGGATAAGGTTTGGGGACAGCTGGTGCACTGCGCAGCTTAGGTCGAAACTTTCAAGCTGTGAAAGTCCTCATGTCTGTCACGTTCCTCACTTGTAGGTAATTCACACTGGCAAAATCCTAAGTCCTCACTTAGAGCAATTTCCACACAGACTAGAAGATCTTCGTATCTGTCACTAATGAAATTGACTAGACTATAAAACATTTTCGAAGGTTTCATTTGGAGGGATGGGTATGTGTAGGCTTTGAGATGATCATCACTTGGAAACTTTTCATTAGTTTTGCCTTGACCCCTTTTAAGAATACGGTTTTCCTATGACTCAAAAGAAATTAAATGAAACTACGAAAACGAAAGTCTTCATGCTTCAAAGTCCTCACATCATTATCTTCAAGGACACACCAATTTCCTCACTTTCAAAATCTTTAGGAAAGTATCAAAGTCTTGAGTCGAAGACATTCATTTTTAGGGGTCGATATTCTTCGAATAACTCAAGCTCCTCAGCGACTTATAGAGCATGTGTACACTAACAAACGTATTAGCCCCTTAATCTATACGTCTTCAATAAACCAAAATCAATAAGGGGAACTAGATCACTTACACTTTGTACGTACGCGAGCTCTTCCTTAACCAAGCATAAAACCCTCATGAAATTTTGGTGCAAAGTTAGAAATTTGTGAGAATCTCTAATCCAGCATCTTGCACCGAAGATTTTGAAATATCTTACATTGGGTTTCTTATCACAGAGGAGTTCATATGAGGTCTTCTAGAGGAATTTGTGAAGATATACCCTCTTGATGATGTGGCACACAGTGTTGATTGCCTCACGCCGGAAACTACGAGGGGTTTGATATTCTTCAAGCATAGTGCGAGCCATCTCAACAAGAGTCCCGTTCTTGCGCTCCACGATGCCATTTTGCTGAGGAGTATATGGGGCAGAGAGCTCATTAGTAATACCAAGTTCATCAAGATAATCATCAAGACCAATGTTTTTGAACTCTGTCCCATTATCACTCCTGATGTGCTTGATCTTGACACCGAAGTTTGTCGAGGTGACTTGTTGCACTTCAGTTTTGTAGTACATAATATGCACCCAAGTGTAACATGAATAATAATCAACAATGAAAAACCCATATAGAGATGTTGCATTGGGTAGTGTGGCATAATGAGTAGGTCCAAGGAGATTCATGTGAAGCAATTCAAAAGGACAAGTGGTAGTCATGATAGTCTTCGAGGGGTTCTTGGATCTGGTCATCTTTCCACACTCACAATCCCCACACAGAGGATCCTTGAGGAATTTGACACCCTTGAAGCCAATGACATGCTTCTTCTTCACGAGAGTGTGAAGATTCCTCATGCCAGCATGACCAAGTCATCGATGCCATAGCCATCCCTCTGAGGCTTTTGCAAGTAGGCACGTGGCCGATTGTGGACGTGTAGAGAAATCATTAATATACAAGTCTTCTCTCCTAAAGCCTTCGAAGAGTTTGGATATTTCACATTCCATGATGACTATGCAATAATATTTGCCAAAGATGACAATCATACCAAGATCACAAAGCATTAAGACTGACATGAGGTTGAACCCAAGGGATTCAACAAGCATGACTTTCTCCATGTGTATGTCCTTGGAGATAGCAACCTTACCAAGACCCAATACCTTGCTTTTTTTTCCTTTATCTACGTAGTTGATATGCTTTAGTGGTAATGGAGTTAATGGAATCTTCACCAATAGACTCTTGTCACCAGTAATGTGATTAGTACATCCACTATCAAGAACCCACTCAGTGGCTTTAGGGGTGCGTCATGTAGATGAATTACTACAACTTTCCATCTCATATGCTTCAGAGTGAAAAATATGATATCATATTCATCAAGATTGAATTTCATCAAACGGTGTAGAGTTACGATAACATTGTTGGGGAATGTCGCATGCGAAACAAAAAAATTCCTACGCACACATAAGATCTATCCATGGTGATGACCATCTACCAGAGGAGAGATCGGATACACATACCCTTGTAGATCGCTAAGCAGGAAGCATTAAGAAAGGCGGTTAATGTAGTCGAACGTCTTTGCGATCCAAATTGCAATCCGTCCCACGAACTCCGTCCCGATCTAGCACCGAACGAACGACACCTCTGCGTTCAGCACGCGTACAACTCGATGATGATCTCCACCTTATTGATCCAGAAAGAGGCACGAAGAGATAGATGAATTCTCCGGCAGCATGACGGCGTGACGGTGATGATGCTGGAGGTACTTCGGCAGAGCTTCTTCGTACCGTACCGAACTAGCTACAGGGTGTCATGATGTGGTGGAGGGAGAGAGGGATGCACCGTGGCTTGAGGTGCCAAAAGCCTTTGTACCCTCCACTATATATAGGAGGGAGGGGAGGGGTGGCGCCCTCGGGACTTGCCCTAGGGATCGGCCGCCGCAAGGAGGAGGGAGGAGTCCTCCTCCAATACGGATTGGAGGAGGAGAACTCCTTCTCCACTTCAGCCAAATAGGCCCTCTTGGTCTGGCCACCAGTACACCAAGGGCTGGTGCACCACCCTTGGGCCTGTTTAGTCCCCTCCCGGGTGGTGGCCCCTCTCGTAGAACTCCAGAATCCATTCGTCACTCCCGGTAGTTTACCGATTATGCCCGAAATCCTTCCGGAAGCCAAATGGATACTTCCCATATATGAATCTTCGCCTCCCGACCATTCCGGAAACCTTCGTGACATCAGGGATATCATCCAGGACTCCTAACAACATTCGGTGACCAACATCAATAATTGAACTATACCGAAACGTCACCGAACCTTAAGTGCGTAGACCCTGCGGGTTTGATAAATATGTAGATCTGACCGAGACACTCTCCGGTCAATATCCAATAGCGACCTGGATGTCCATGTTGGATCCCTATATATTATACGAAGATCTTTAATCGGTTGAATTTCTGTGTCAAGGATACGGTTAATCCCGTATAACATCCCCTTTGTCCTTTGGTATGTTACTTGACCGAGATTCGATTGTCGGTGTCTGTATACCTATTTGAATCTCGTTACTGGCAAGTCTCTTTACTCGTTCCGTAATACAAAATATCGTGGCTAACTCTTTAGTTACAATTCTTGCAAGGCTTGATGTGATATTGTATTACTGAGTGGGCCCCGAGATACCTCTCCATCATACGGAGTGACAAATCCCAGTCTTGATCCATGCTAACTCAACGGACACCTTCAGAGATACCTGTAGAGCACCTTTATAGTCAACCAGTTATGTTGTGATGTTTGATACACACAAGGCATTCCTTAGGCGTCAGTGAGTTACATGATTTCATGGTCATAGGAATATATACTTTACATGTAGAAAATAGAGCAATAAAATGACACGGTCACATGCTACGTTGATAGTTTGGGTCTTGTCACATCATTCTCCTAATGATGTGATCCTATTATCAAGTGACAACACTTTTCTATGGCCAGGAAACATTGACCATCTTTGATCAACGAGTTAATCAACTAGAAGCTTACTAGGGACAGTGTGTTGTCTATGTATCCACACATGTATCTGAGTTTCCATTCAATACAATTCTAGCATGGATAATAAACGATTATTTTTATCAAGGAAATATAATAATAACTATTTATTATTGCCTCTAGGGCATATTTCCAACAGTCTCCCACTTTCAATAGAGTCAATAATCTAGCCCACATCGCTGTGTAATTTACAATGTAATGAATCTAACAGCCATACAGTTCTCGTGTTGATCATGTTTTGCTCCTGGAAGAGGTTTAGTCAACGGGTCTGCAACATTCAGACCTGTGTGCACTTTGCAAATGTTTATGTACTCCTACTTGATGTAATCACACATGGAATTGAAGCATCACTTTATGTGTGTGGACCTCTTGTGAAACCTTGGTTCCTTGGCTAGAGCAATGGCACCAGTGTTGTCATAGAACATAGTCATTGGATCAAGTGCACTGGGCGCAACTCCAAGATCTGTCATGGATTGTTTCATCCAAACACCTTCTTTAGCCTCCTCTGCGGCAGCTATGTACTCCGCTTCGCATGTAGAATCAGCTACCGCGCTTTGCTTGGAACTGCACCAGCTTACCGCAGCCCCATTAAGAATAAATACAAATCCGGTTTGTGACTTAGAGTCATACGGATCAGTGTCAAAGCTTGCATCGACGTAACCCTTTACGAGAAGCTATTTGTCACCTCCAAAAGCGAGAAACATTTCCTTAGTCCTTTTCAGGTACTTCAGAATATTCTTGACCGTTGTCCAGTGCTCCATTCTAGGATTACTTTGAAACCTTCCCGCCATACTTATGGAAATGCTAACATCAGGTCTTGTGCACAATATTGCATACATGATAGACCCTATGGTTGAAGCAGAGGGGACGACATTCATCTTTTCTCTATCTTCTGCAGTTACTGGGCATTGAGTCTTACTCAACTTTATACCTTGTAACACACGCAAGAACCCCTTCTTGGACTGTTCTATTTTGAACTTCTTCAAAACTTTATCAAGGTATGTGCTCTGTGAAAGTCCTATCAAGCGTCTTGATCTATCTCTATAGATCTTGATGCCCAATATGTAAGCAGCTTCTCCCAGGTCCTTCATTGAAAAACTTTTATTCAAGTAATCCTTTACGCTTCCCAAAAGTTATATATTGTTTCCAATAAGCAATATGTCATTCACATATAATATTGGAAATGTTATAGAGATCCCACTCACTTTATTGTAAATACAAGCTTCTCCATAAACTTGTATAAACCCAAACGCCTTGATCAGCTCATCAAAGCGATGATTCCAACTCCGAGATGCTTTCACCAACCCACAAATGGATCACTCGAGTTTTCATACTTTGTCAGCAGTCTCTGGATCGATAAAACCTTCCGAGTACATCATATACAACTCTTCCTTAAGGAAACCATTAAGGAACACTATTTTGACATCCATCTGCCAAATTTCATAATCAAAAAATGCAGCTATTGCTAACGCGATTCTGACAGACTTAAGCATCGCTACGGGTGAGAAAGTCTCATCATAGTCAAATCCTTGAACTTGTGAAAAACCTTTTGCCACAAGTCGAGCTTTATAGACGATGACATTACCGTCTGCGTGTGTCTTCTTCTTAAAGATCCATTTGTTCTGATTGGCCTTTCTCCCTTCAGGTAATGCTTCCAAAGTCCATACTTTGTTTTCATACATAGATCCTATCTTGGATTACATGAACTCTAACCATTTGTTGGAATCCGGGCCCACCATTGCTTCTCCATAGCTCGTAGGTTCATCGTTGTCTAACAACATGATTGATAAGACAGGATTTTTGTACCACTCAGAAGCAGTTAGTTCCCTTGTCGACCTACGAGGTTCGATAGCAACTTGATCTGACGTTTCATGATCTTCATCATTAGCTTCCTCTTCAACTGGTGTAGTTTCGACAAAAACATCTTTATGTCCTGCACCACCATCTGGTTGAAGTAGAGGTTCTATAACCTCATCAAGTTCTATCTTCTTCGCACACAATTCTTTTGAGAGAAACTCTTTCTCGAGAAACGCTTCGTTTTTAGCAACAAACACTTTGCCTTTGGATATGAGATAAAAGGTGTACCCAATTGTCTCTTTTAGGTAGCCTACGAAGATGCAATTTTCCGCTTTGGGTTTTAGCTTTTCAGGATGAAGCTTTTTGACATAAGCATCACACCCCCAAACTGTAAGAAACGACAGCTTCGGCTTCTTGCCAAATCACATCTCATATGGCGTCGTCTCGACAGATTTTGATGGTGCCCTATTTAAAGTGAATGTAGCTGTCTCTAATGCATAACCCAAAACGATAACGGTAAATCGGTAAGAGACATCATGGAACACAACATATCTAATAATGTGTGTTTATGTCGTTTGGACACACCATTACGATGTAGTGTTCGAGGCGGTGTCAACTGTGAAATAATTCCACATTGTCTTAAGTGAGTGCCAAACTCATAACTCAGATATTCACTTCCTCGACCAGATCACAGAAATTTGATCTTCTTAATATGATGATTCTCAACTTCAGTCTGAAATTGCTTGAACGTTTCAAACATTTCAGACTTGTGTTTCATCAAGTAAGTATAACCATATCTACTCAAATCATCTGTCAAGGTGAGAAAATAATGATAACCATCGCGAGCATCTACGCTCATTGGTCCGCACACATCAGTATGTATGATTTCCAACAAGTCACTTGCACGCTCCATTGTTCCAGAGAACGGAGTCTTTGTGATAGCCTGGCATATTAGGGATGATAGACTACTCATATCAATAAGGAATTCCTTCTTTTCCGGGAGCCCATTCGAACAGAACTCACAGGTTAAGCGTGCTCGGCTTGGAGTAGTTCTAGGATGGGTGACCGACCGAGAAGTTGATCCCGGGTGCGCATGAGTGAGGACAAAGTGCGCAGTAAAAACTAGTATTGATATGTGGAGCCAGTTTAGATCCCGCCGGGAGTAACAACCGTCGGCGGGTGTGTCCAGGGCATTACAAGTTTGGTCTCAGAGCTGACCCTGACGGTTACACGGATGTTTGAGGACACGTCTGCGGTCATGTTGTTCATGACGTTTGTGACCCATCATGGCACACGACATGGCACATGTACTGGACTGGAAGCACAGACGTTTGTGCCAAGAGGGAACGCTCCTGTGCCCCGATGAGGACGTCGGTTCCTCTGAGTGGTGGTGTATGTGATAGCCTGGCATATTAGGGATGATAGACTACTCATATCAATAAGGAATTCCTTCTTTTCCAGGAGCCCATCCAAACAGAACTCAAAGGTTAAGCATGCTCGGCTTGGAGTAGTTCTAGGATGGGGCGACCGGCAGGGAAGTAGATGTCGGGTGCGCATGAGTGAGGACAAAGTGCGCAGAAAGGACAAGTATTGATATGTGGAGCCAGTCTAGATCCCGCTAGGAGTAACGACCGTCGACGGGTGTGTCCGCGGCATTACAGTATAAGTCATCTTGCCCATGAAGCATGGCTCACATATGTCAAGTGATTCAAAATCAAGTGACTCCAAAAGTCCATCAGCATGGAGTTTCTTCATGCTTTTTATTCCAATATGACCTAAGCGACAGTGCCACAAGAAAGTGGTGCTATCATTATCAATTATACATTTGTTGGCTTCAATGTTATGTATATGTGTATCATTACTGTCGAGATTCAACATGAACAAACCCCTCACATTGGGTGCATGACCATAAAAGATATTACTGATATAAATAGAACAAGCATTATTCTCTCACTTAAATAAGTAACCATCTCGCAATAAACAAGATCCAGATATAATGTTCATGCTTAATGTAGGCGCCAAATAATTATTATTTAGGTTCTTCACTAATACCGATGGTAACTAAAGTGGAAGTGTGCCGACGGCGCTCGCATCAACCTTGGAACCATTTCCCACACGCATCATCACTTCATCCTTCGCCAGCCATCGTTTATTCCGTAGTTCGTGTTTCGAGTTGCAAATGTGAGCAGCAGAACCGATATCAAATACTCAGACACTACTACAAGAGCTGGTGAGGTACACATAATTAACATGTATATCAAATATACCTTTTTTGGCGTTGGCCGCCTTCTTATCGGCCAGATACTTGGGGCACTTCCGCTTGTAGTGACCATTCCCCTTGCAATAATAACACTCAGTTTTCGGCTTGGGTCTAGGCTTGCGTTTCTTCGTCAGAGGGGCAACAAATTTGCCACTCTTCTTGGAGTTACCCTTCTTGCTCATGCTGTTTTTCTTCAAACTGGTCGTCTTATCAAGCATCAACACTAGATGTTCTTTCTGGATTTCTGACTCAGCCACTTTCAGTATCGCAAACAGCTCGGCAAGTGATTTATTCATCCCTTGCATGTTGTAGTACAACACAAAGCTCTTATAGCTAGGTGTCAGTAAATGAAGAACTTTGTCAGTGATAGCCTCTTGCGGGAGAGCAATTCCCAGCTCAACTAGACGGTTAGAGTACCCAGACATTCTGAGCACATGCTCACTGACACACCCGTTCGCCTCCATTTTGCAAGTATAGAATTTATCGGAGGTTCATACCTCTCGATTGGGCATTCTTCTCAAAGATAAACTTCAACTCCTGGAACATCTCATATGCTCCATGATGTTCAAAGCATCTTTGAAGTCCCTGTTCTAAGCAATACATAATTGCACAGTGAACTAATGAGTAGTCATCCTAACGCGATTGCCACGCTTTCATAACGTCTGGGATCGCCAGTTGGGCTGGTGCTTCACCTAGCGGCGCATCACGGACATATTGCTTTTGGGAAGCCGTGAGGTTAAGCCTCAGATTACGGGTCGAGTCAAAAAAATTTCTTCCATCATCTTTTAGCTTAGCTTTCTCTAGGAACACATTAAAATTAAGGGTTGCTACTGCGCGAGCCATTGATCTACAACATAAATTGGCAAATATTAATTAGACTATGTTCAAGATAATTGAGTTTAGTTAATCATATTACTAATAAACAAGCACTCGAATTAACATCCCTCTAGTCATTTGCATAACACATGATCCAAATTCACTAACTCAAGTCCGATCATCACGTGGGTTGAGTTAGCTTCAATGGTGAACATCTATATGTTGATCATATCTACTATATGAGTCATGTTTGACCTTTCGGTCTCTTGTGTTCCAAGGCCATGTATGTACATGCTAGGATCGTCAAGTTTAACCCAAGTGTTCCGCGTGTGCAACTCTTTTGCACCCGTTGTATGTGAACATCGAGTCTATCACACCCGATCATCACGTCGTGTCTCGAAACGACGAACTGTCACAACGGTGCATAGTCGGGGAGAGCACAATTTTATCTTGAAATTTTAGTGAGAGGTCACCTTATAATGCTACCGTCATTCTAAGCAAAATAAGTGACATGATATGGCCATGAACTTGTCCTTCTTGATCTCCATCACCAAAGCAACAACATGATCTCCATCATTGTGCTGTCATCGAGATTGTCGCGTTAACAATGTTGTTACTACTAAAGCTACACACTAGCGATAAAGCAAAGCATCATCAAGTGCAAAATAATAAAAGACAACCCTATGGCTCCTACCGGTTCACGTAGCATCAACGTGCAAGTCTATATTTAACTATATCATATCATGTCTTTGACCATATCACATCACAGCATACCCTGCAAAAACAAGTTAGACGTCCTCTAATTTGTTGTTGCATGTTTGACATGTCTGCTATGGGTATCTAGTATGATCGCATCTAACTTACGCTAAACGACAATGGTGATATGCAAGTTGCTATTTAACCTTCTCCAAGGACCGCCTCGGTAAAATCTGATTCAACTAAAGTTGGAGAAACAGACACCCGCCAGTCATCTTTATGCAACAAGTTGCATGTTAGTCGATGACATCGGTCTCTCGTAAGCATATGAGTAATGTTGGTATGGGCTGCTTCATCCAACAACACCGCCGAATCAAGAAAATACTAAGGAGGGTAGGAATCTGAATATCATCACCCACAAACTCCTTTATATTCTACTCGAGATGTCATCTACGCATAAACCTAGCTCATGATGCCACTGTTGGGGAACGTTGCATGGGAAACCAAAAATTTCCTACGCACACATAAGATCTATCCATGGTGATGACTATCTATGAGAGGAGAGATCGGATCAACATACCCTTGTGGATCGCTAAGCGGGAAGCATTAAGAAATGTGGTTGATGTAGTAGAAGGTCTTCTGATCCAAATCGCAATATGTCCCACGAACTCAATCCCGATCTAGCGCCGAACGGACGGCACCTCGCGTTTAGCACACGTACATCTCTATGTCAATCTCCACCTTCTTGTTCCAGCAAGAGGGGCGAATAGGTAGATGAATTCTCTGGTAGCACGACAGCATGACGGTGATGATGGTGCAGCTACTCCGGCAGGGCTTCACCGTACAATACCGAACTAGCTACAGGGTGTCATGAGGTGGTGGAGGGAGATCGGGTTGCGCCATGGCTTGAGGTGCGAAAACCCTCTCTACCGTCAACTATATATAGGAGGGAGGAGAGGGGTGGTGCCCTAGGGACTTTCCCTAGGGTTCGGCTGCTGCAAGGAGGAGGAAGGAGTCCTCCAATACGGATTGTAGGCCCTCCTGAGCTGGACACCAACTCACCAGGGACTCGTGCGCCACCCTTGGGCCTGTTTGGTCCCCTCCCGGGTGGGTGGCCCCTCCCGGTGAACTCCGGAACCCATTTGTCACTCCTGATACTTTACCAGTAATGCCCAAAATCCTTTCGGAAGCCAAATGTATACTTCCGATGTATCAATCTTCAGGACGTCCGTGATATCATCCGGGACTCCGAACAACATTCAGTTACCAACATCAATAATTCAACTATACCAAAACATCACCGAACATTAAGTGTGCAGGCCCTGCGGGTTCGAGAACTATTTAGACATGATCGAGACACTCTCCAGTCAATATCCGATAGCGGGATGTGGATAACCATATTGGATCCTACAAATTCTATGAAGATCTTTAATCGGTTGAACCTCTATGTCAACGATTCAGTTCATCCCGTATAACATTCCCATTGTCCTTCGATATGTTACTTGTTCGAGATTCGATCGTCGGTATCTCTATACCTATTTGAATCTCATTCTTCGCAAGTCTGTTTACTCGCTCCATAATACAAAATTTCGTGGCTAACTCTTTAGTCACAATTCTTGCAAGGTATATGTGATGTTGTATTACCGAGTGGGCCCCGAGGTACCTCTCCGTCATATGGAGTGACAAATCCCAGTCTTGATCCACGCTAACTCAAAGGACACCTTCGGAGATACCTGTAGATCACCTTTATAGTCACCCAGTTACGTTGTGATGTTTGATACACACAAGGCATTCCTCCGGCGTCTGTGAGTTACCTGATCTCATGGTCATAGGAATATATACTTGACATTCAGAAAACAGTAGCAAAAAAATGACACGATCACATGCTACCTTCATAGTTTGGGTCTTGTCCATCACATCATTTTCTTAATAATGTGATCCCGTTATCAAGTAACAATGCTTGTCTATGGCCACGAAACCTTGACCTTCTTTGATCAATGAGCTAGTCAACTAGAGGCTTACTAGGGACAATGTGTTGTCAATGTATCCACACATGTATCTGAGTTTCCATTCAATACAATACTAGCATGGATAATAAACGATTATTTTGATCAATGAAATATGATAATAACTATTTATTATTGCCTCGAGGGCATATTTCCAATAAACATGAGGGCATGTGATTTCATCATGATTAGCTTGTGTCCTTTCAAGCATTTCCTCGGGTCTCCAGCAAATCCTCCAAATGATTAAGTTCGTCGAAAGATCTGACCTGCATAAAAGGTGAGTTCAATTTCTTCACCACCCACATGTGAAGGGGTCGCAAAGAGTTCATCATTCTAGGAGCACCATACGAAAACTTAGGCATTGAAGCTAATGCACTTTGTTTCACAACAGGAGGTTAGTGTACTCGAATTCATATGTAGAGAAATTTTTCGAGGATTTATGAAGATAATGATTTGAGGAATAATGCACATATTCATGACCCTTGTAGTTTCCAAACAAACCAGAAGCATTAGCATGAGTATGAGCAGAATTTTGACCATATGAGGAATTCGATCCTCGTGAAGACTTTGGTCCACTAGAGGAATTTGATCTCGCGTTCCTGTTCTTCATGGGCGATGCCAGGAGGACATTCACCAGAAGATTTTCCAAGCTGTTTCTCGGAACCCAGATTTTCCTCAAGGGTGGTCCATTCCTGGAGTTAGTTCCAACATATCTAGCAAATACTTCACCATTATGTATTTGAATAGTTTATAGTTGGAGTCAAGTGACTCATCAGAGGAATATGAAATTTCACATGCAAAGCCACATAATGTCAATGGATCTACACAAGGTCCTTTCGGAGCAACCCATGAGGTTTCGAGAAACTGCTCAAGTTTCCAGTATGATCCATCAACATTCAATTTCCTCTCAAATGCAATACCCTCTTTCCTTGGGTTTTTGTTCAGAATATGCTTTTTCAGCACATCGCAAAGGGTTTGATGACCTTTGAGACTTTTTTTTATGCCTGTCACATACAATTCCTTCAACCCTGCATTTTCGTGAGTGAAATTTGTGGGTTCCTCGAGTGAGGAATTTGTGACCACAGATATAGTTGAAGAATTTGTTGCAATATAAGCATTTGAACTTCAGGTGAAGAATTAGCAGATTCACGTTCGATGCATTTCATGCATGGTGGAATGAATTCTTCCTGGGCGGAATTGATCTCTTGAGTGAGCAAAGAATCATTTTCACTTCAAAGATCATCATGAGACCCTCTTAGTTTCTCAAGATCTTACTTTCTTTGAACAAATTCACAAGAAAGCTTCTCATGCTCAGCCAAGAGAGTGTCATGACATTCTGGAAGACTATCAAATTTAGACTGAAGACTTTGAATATCATCAGTGAGAGTTTGAGTCCAATCATTTCCTCGTTCAACAGCTCATCACTTGTGTTTACTAGTTTCTGAAGCTTTTCAAGAGCATTTTGTTGCTTATTGGAAATATTAGCGAGTTTGTAGTAACAAGGTTTCTCATCATCATCAGGTTCACTCTCACTTGAGTCCGAATAAGAAATGTGTTTGGGTACCTTGGCACCTTTTGACATGAAGCAATATGTGGGATCAAAGTCATCGTCACACTCATCACTGTTGTTGACACAGTCATTTTCTTCGAGGTTGAAGATGGACTTGCTGACGAAAGTGGTAGCAAGGGCTAGACTAGCCACACCAGACTCTCACTCCTCCTCAGATCCTTCCTCTTCATCATATTCCTTAGATTCTTCCTCAAAATCCATTTCCTTGCCAATAAGAGCCCGAGCCTTTCTGTAACTGTTCCTCTTGTGCGGTGAGGACTTTGATGATGAGGATTTTGAAGATTTCTTGTTTTTCTTTGATCATCATAACTGTCATCCTTGTACTTCTTTTTCTTTGATTCCTTTACCAGCTTGGACAATCACCAATATAGTGACCAGACTTCCTGCATTTGTGGCAGGTTCTTTTCTTGTAGTCCTCAGATGAAGATTTTGATTTCCTCACATTTCTTCTTGAAGATTTTTTGAACTGATCTCATCTAGAGAACTTCTGGAATTTCCTCACAAGCATTGCAAGTTCGTGACCAGGTTCTTCAGGATCACAAAGACTGCAATCAGAGTCTTCTTCATGAGATGAGGAAATAACCTTTGCCTTCAGTGCAGAAGATCTCCCATAGTTTGGACCATGGAGATCTCTCTTATCATATTGTTGGAATTCATGAGTATTGAGTATCTCAAGAATATCAACAGGGTCTAGTGACTTGTAATCTCCACGTTCCTGAATCATGAGAACCAGTGTATCGAATGAGGAATCAAGAGATATCAACAATTTCTTCAACACCTCATGGTCGATGATGTCAGTTTCACAAGAGCGTGTAGCTCATTGGAGATAGTAGTGAGGCGATCGATGGTTTGCTGAAAATTTTCATTATCAAGTCTTGTGAAGCGGTTGAAGAGATTGCGAAGAATATCAACCCGGGAGTCATGTTGAGTAGAGACTCCTTCATAGACTTTCGACAACCTGTCCTAGATGATCTTTGCAGATCCCAAAGCACTCATTATGCCATACTGACCTTTTCTCAGATGGACACATATGCTATTCTTTGCTTGAGAGTCGAGTTGCTTAAATATCTTCACATCAGCAGCATTGATAGCTTCAGATACAGCGGGAACACCATTTTCCACATTATACTAGAGATCATTGCCAATTTCTTCAAGATGCAGACGCATCTTGTTCTTCCAGTAGGGGTAGCCCATCCCATCGAAGGTAGGACAACCTGTAGTGAGCTTGATCATACCTCTAATCGACATAACTAAAACTCTAGGTGGTTAAACAAAAATCACATAGAACAAAGGAGTAGCTCACTCTGATACCAATTGAAAGTGTGTTATATCGACTAGAGGGGGTGAATAGGCGATTTTTATGAACTCGTCAGTGAGGAATTTCTGTGTGAGAAAATTGCTAAGTAAAGAACAATTTTATCAGCACATAAATGAGGAAATGGAATGGTTGAGGAAATAGAACTAGGTACTCGGTGAATAAAGTGATTTGATGACCAAGTTCCAACTGTTGTGATAGTCATACGTCTGGTTTGGAGTGGCTTGGTACTTAAATCAAAGGACACACAGTCCCAGGACACACAATCCTTATCGTATTCTCCTTGAGCTAAGGACACATAGTCCTTACCGAACACTACCCGTAAGTCTTCGGGGTAGACTTCGAAACCCTTACAAACTCGGTCAGCCGACAATCCACAATTTAGTGCTAGATGCTCTAGACCATTGACTCCTAACATATGTAAGATGCACAGTCTTCAAAGGTAACAAGTGTCGGTTCCACACAGGAACAATTTCTTCAGTGATGCTCAATCACTTAGGGTTTTTGGGTTTTGGTTTGGGTGTTTGGGTTTTTCCTCACTTATGATTTTCTCTCAAAGTTCTTAGAGGATGGGATGCTCTCAAATGACAAGTGTCAAGTTCTCAGAGTAGCCAACTAGCTAGTGGTTACCGGGGTAGCTATTTGTAGTCGGGGAGAAATCCCGACATGATTTGACATAAATGCCCCAATTATATGGCCATTATGTGGATAAGGTTTGGGGACAGCTGGCGCGTGGCGCAACAACAGCCGAAACTTTCAAGGTGTGAAAGTCCTCATGTCTGTCAGGTTCCTCACTTGTAGGCAATTCGCACTGGCGAAATCCTAACTTCTCAGTTAGAGCAATTTCCTCAAAGACTAGAATACCTTCGTCTGTGTCACTGAAGAAATTGACTAAAGTGTAACATATTTCCAAAGGCCTCACTCGAAGGATTGGGTATGCGTAGGCTTTGATATGAGCATCACTTGGAAACTTTTCCTTAGTATTACCTCGACCCCCTTTAATAGTACGGTGTTCCTATGACTCAAAAGAAAGAAAATGAAACTATAAAAACAAAAGTCTTCACCCTTCAATGTCCTCGCTTAAATATCCTCAAGGACACACCAATTTCCTCACTTTAAAAATCTTCGGGAAAGTATCAAAGTTTTCATTTCAAGACATTCAATTTTACGGGTCGATATTCTTCGAATAACTCAAACTCCTCAGCGACTGATGGAGCGTGTGTACACTCACAAACACGTTAGTCTCTTAACATGTAAGTCTTCAGTACACCAACATCACTAAGGGGCACTATATGCACTTACACAACCCTTCACCCTTGGCCATTGGCTCTACCAACTCCTCCCATGTTTCTCCGGTACGCACTTCGCGAAGACGTGTCATACTTCTGTTGCCACCACCAACACCACCATGCCAACTTGTTGGATCATATCTCATCCACCAATCCATCTCCCGCTTAATCAAGAAGGAGGATACATCATCGAGCCGGATGTGTGATAAACTCAGCGGTGCCGAACGTGCGGTGCTTGGATCAGATTGGATTGTGACGCGAGTACCACTACGCCAACCACGATCTCTATATTGTTAAATCTTTTGGTCTACAAGGGTGTGTAGATACCTCTCGCTCTTGTTGCTAGAATCTATGTAGAATAGATCTTGGGTGTTTCATAGGGAAAAAATCCCATGCGACGTTCCCCAACAAAACCACCTGACCAATACTATCCAGCTCCAAGAAGACCAATGTTCAGTGAGCAGTCAGATGTCCAAGACCGTTTCCATAAAAAAAGAATTGGCCCACAGCTCAAGTCAGAAGATAGGGGTTGTCAAGCAAGTGTATCGAGTTAAAAAAGAGCCAACTAAGAAGTTAACATTGGCTACAAAAGGCAAAGAACTGAAGCAATCAATTGTTAAAAATCAAAGTGTCAAATCTAAAGAAAAGAAGTGGAGGGTGCACAAGGTCAAAAAAGACTTTCCATTCGTTGAAACAAAATCATAGCCGATATGCCCACTCGGCTTATCATATTAGTAAAATAAGGAATTACGAAAACTTAGTGCACAACAATTGAGAAAGAAGAACATGGCATGGGTTCCCAAGAGGAGTAGTCAAAATAAAAATGATGTCCAACCTTCTATTGCAACAAGTGTTATAAAAGCAAAGAAAGAGAAGGGTGGAAGCGACAAACAATTAAGATGTAGGTTTGCATCACAACAACAAAATCTTCGGTTAGCACACCATCCACATTCTGTTATCATGCCATTGATGCCTTTTCCATGGAATTCATCCCACGTATGATCAGTTACCCTCCATGGATTTATTTTGATCTATTGATGCAACATAATTTTCTACATCATAAGTGGGTATTACCAAATCACTATATATTTGGTTAGTTACATATTTGTTGCTAATCCAAAAGAGCTAAAATATTTGAATGTTATTTCATTTGTTTATTTCAACTACACATGCTTTGGTGCAGGAATTCTACATGGACCTCATGGTAATGGATGATATTTAACTATCGCCCTAAGAATATATCTAAGAGTCGGCAGTATGGTATTCTAATGTCATCCTAAGTTTGATTAGAGATCAAGACAAGTGCTTGCATAGAAACTTGTCAAATTAATAACATTGAAGATATTATGCATAGGACAATTCATCAAAATTGCAAATTGTACTTATGTTTTGATTGGGTGCGATTTAGATTTTTTCGGAATTTATGTAAGGCCAAATCATAGTTGATTTTATTATTGAGTTTCGTATTGACATCATGCATTATATTTATTTTTGCTTTGTATCTCTAGTACCATGGAGATGGATTCAAATGAAGAAGTGCTCGACATGGATAAATTATATGGTGTTGACGTGAACATATTTGAAGTTTGGGCCATCACCATGCAATCTCATCTCGATGGCCGAAACTGTGCTCAAAGTACTAAGGTTTCATCTTCAGAATACTGTTCGGCAGATTAAGCCCCCCAAAACAAGCTCATATGAGAAAAGTTACTCCAGGAATTGTCTTTGTCTCTTTAAAATGATCGGTTCTGATATAAAGATCGTTTCAACCTGTTGTCGCATGCAAAAGTTGAAGCCAATACACTTCGAACCGATAATGAGTAAAAACTGGCCAGGGCCATCACACACGTGTGTCGGTTATGTTTGATGGGTCGCACAAGCGATTTGGTACTTAAGATGGCTTCGAATCAAAAAATGTTCCACATGCGAGTTGTTTGTCTCGTTGAAGCGATTAAAACTTCTTTTGGGTTCATTTTCATCTGAGGTAATTTACCGCCTCATAAACGACTCACAAGATACAACCTGTTTTAGATCGAACAGTTTCAGAAAGTTCATATCAAATCATCTGAACTGGACTAGGGGTTTGGACGTGAATCCAAGCCTTTTACTTGCACGGTAAGTCCAGACCCCTCTTATATACCTAAGGGGTGATGGCCGATGGAACAACACAATTGAACCAATCTATCAATACTACTTTTTCATCTATGTTTTGTCTCTCCATGATTTTTCTCTCTTGTTCTTTGCCATTCCTTGAGTTTGAGATCTGCGAATCCCGAGGCTCCAGGGGCGAGCAAATAGACATAGGGAGGCCCATAGCCGTGACACTCCCTGATGGGGTCCTTCTCGAGCATGCGGAGTTTTAGGTCTACAAAAGCATCCGCCGGCTGTGTTGCATATCGCGCTGCTGGTCGAACCTCTTTCGACATGAATTGTGACGCATCACCCCCGACGTCAAGGGTACATAGTAACTTATTCATGTGTCAACACACATTTTCCAAAGAGTGTGTATGCACACAAACATGTCATCATGTATCCACAATGTCGGGGCTGATGCACCGTAGCTCACGTCGAAGGAGACCCATCCGGAAGAGCGGTGCGCAAGGAATCAGACAGGTGCTTTCGAGGACCCGAAACCCCACACGTCTTGGAGGGACCCCGTCAGGGCACACGACGGCTAAGGGCTTCCCTAGGTCAACCCGATTGCCTTAGGGCCTCGTGGAGCACTACCCTCCTTCACGAAGAACGAACAAAGAACGAGGAAGAAGAAGAAGAACAAGGAAGAGGGATAAAGATATATGAACACAAAAAAGTAGTAGATTGATTTGTTCGATTGTGTGTTGTTCAATCAGCCATCACCTAGTATAGGTATATAAGAGGCAGATGGACTATCCGTGCAAGGAAAAGGCTTGGATTCACGTCCAAAACCCTAGTCCAGTTCGGTTGGTTTTGTCTGAACTTTCCAAAACTGTTCGACTTAAAACTTGTTGTTCTTGTGGTTCATTTTTAGGCAGTAAACGACCTCTCATGAAATGTTCACAATGACAATTTTGACTGTTTCGACAAGACGAAGAACGTTCATGTTGAACATGTTTCCATTCGAAGCTGTCTTGAGGGCAGAATCGCTTGCACGACCCATCAGACGTCACCCACACGGGTGTCAAATGCACCGGGCTAGTTTTTACTCATTATCGATACGCAGTGTATCGGCTCCAACTTTTACATACGATCTTGGATTGAGACTATATTTATATAAAAATTGATCGTTTCAGTGAGAGAAAGACAATTCATGTAGAACATTTTCTCATATGATGTTATCCTCTGGGTTTAATCTGCCAAACAGTATTCTGAATATGAAATCTTAGTACTTTGAGCATAGTTTCGTCCTTCGAGATGACATGGAACGATGATGGACCCTAACTTCAAAGATGTTCATGTCAACACTACGGAACTTTTCATGTAGATCACTTCTTCATTTGAATTCATCTTAATAATGCTTCCTTTCATGCCAAAATCGGGTGTCAACACATGCCTCTATTTTTCGGCAAAGCTTGTGAGCAAAAATATAATTTGCACTGTGTTTGCACTAAGGATGATGTCAACACTCCATTGTCCATTTATACGTGGTTAGGACGATATGTTTAGATCATCCATTTTATTTCTTAGGGTTATAATTGTGTATTGTCCATTGCTTTCTTGAACTTTTTATGCAAACTTGGGTGAAACCTTCTTGACTTCATTAATCTGACGATAAACTTCAATAGATATGCATCTAAAAGCCATCCTCCAAACTATATTTTCCACCTTTCTGCTGGATCTTGTATGTAATGAACAATTGAAAGCACACTTGCTCCGTAGGGTGGTTTTAATTATTTGTCACAACATATGCACCATTGGACTAATGTGTTTTCCAAGTATATTTTGGAAAAGTTCAAAAGATGCTATTGCTTAAGGTTTATGTGGAGACACCCCTAGATTCAAGAAAGGAACAATATTGGCTCAAGCTTCAAGCTAGAAGACTCTTCATTTTATATTTGTGAGAAATTACTTTTGAGTCCATAGGAAAGCCAATGCTATTAAAAGGGGGTGAGGTAGGAAAATGAACTGACTGCTCAAATGCTCAAAGTTAGCCACCAAAACACTCAGTCATTTTTCCCAGATATCCACTCTGTCAAGTTCCACATACACAAATTCGGTGTAACCAACATTGCCACTTCAGACCCACCGAGTTTGAACCTCAGATAGAACCCTAGGCAGTTCCACCAAATTGGTGCAACCAAAATTGCATCGGTGCTACCGAGTTCAGTGTGACCAACATTCTCTTGACAAGATACACAAAATTGGAATTTCCGAGTTTGAGTATCGATGCCACCGAGTTTGGTCATCTGACCGTTAGTCACTTTTTCGGTGCCATCGAATTATATATATCGGTCTCACCGAGATTCAAAGTTCACACTTTTAGTACTAGTCGGTACCACTGAGTTGTCCACTTTAGTGTCACCGAGTTTGCACTTTTGTGTGTAACGGTTGGATTTTGGCCGCTGCCTATATATACCCCTTCACCCACCTCTCATTCGTGGGAGAAGCACTCAGAACACACACTTCATTTCCAGATCCATTTTCTGAGAGAGAACCACCTACCATGTGTTGAGACCAAGATATTCCAATCCAGTCCTTTGAAACTTGATCTCTAGCCTCCCCAAACTGCTTTCCACAAAATCAACCTCTCCTACCCGCTCATATTCTATGAGAGAGTGATTTGTGTTTAGGAGACTATCTTTAGAAGCACAAGAGCAAGAAGTTCATTGATCTACCACATCTATTACCTTTTGGAGTGTGCTGCCTCCTAGATTGGTTAGGTGTCTCTTGGGAGCCTACTACTTTGTGTTGTGGAGTTGAACCAAGATGTTTGCAAGGGCAAGGAGATCCCTACTTCGTGAAGATCTACCGTGAGTGAAACTAGTCTTGTGTGGACGTAAGTCGTGGTTGAATAGACATGGCCGCTTCTTTGTGGACGCCTTGTGGGTGGAGCCCTGTTTGGACACTCGCAGCCGTTACCCTCCGTGGGTTGAAGTCTTCACTAAAATGGACGTTAGATAGCACCACCTACCGGAACCATGCCAAAAAACGTAGTGTCAACCTCTTGCGTTTGATCTCACTACCTTTCTCCTCTACTTTACACTTGCATGTTTTACTTTCCGCTGCTATACTATTAATACTGCATGTGTAGGGTGTACTTGAACTGTTATAACTGTCGTAGCTGCCTCTCAAGTAAAATTGGTAAAAGGCAAAAAAATATCTTGTCAATTAGTCTAATCACCCCCCCTCTAGACATATTTTCGATTCTACAAGTGGTATCAGAGCTTTGGTCTCCGTTTCATTGGTTTAGGAACCTAGGAGAGTATGGCATCTAGTGAGGGAAATTATCATCTTAGAGGTCCTTACTTCAATGGCACTAATTTTGCTAGTTGGAAGCATAAAATGAAAATGCATATACTTGGCTATAATCCTCATGTTTGGGCTGTTATTCTGTTGGTGTGCAAGGTAACTTCTTTGGAGAAGGGCATGAACCAGATCGTGATGCAACAGCTGATGAACTGAAGATGTTGCAACTGAATGCTCAAGCCTACGATATCATCTTCCACTTCCTTTGCCCCGAAGAATTCAACAAAATCAATCATCTTGAGAATGCAAAACAAATTTGGGATACTTTGGTTAATATGCACGAAGGTACTAATTCTATCAGAGAATCTAAGTTGCATGTGCTTCAAAGTCAGCTTGACTAGTTCAAGATGAAGGATGGTGAAGGAGTCGCTGAAATTTACTCTAGGCTAGCTCTCATCACCAATGAGATTGCCGGCTTAGGAAGCATAGAGATGACCGACCAATTCATCATCAAGAAAATACTTAGAGCTATTGATAGCAAGTATGACACAGTGTGCACATTGATCTAGATGATGCCGAATTACTAAGATTTCAAGCCAACTGAAGTCATTGGTTGGATTATTGCTCATGAGATGTCACTCAAGGACAAAGATGAGCTGCACAAAGAGTCAAGCGGTGCTTATAAAGCTTCATGTGATGCTCCCGCTGCCTCAAAAGACAATCTTGTCACTGATGAAGAGATAAGCCTCATGGTGAGAAAATTCAACAAGTTCTACAAGAGTAGAGGCAAAGATAGAAGCTCAAGTTCAAGAAATGATGAGAATCGTTCGTCCAGTCGTGACTGCAACTTCTACAAGTGTGGGAAACCCGGACACTACTCAAATGAGTGCTTGGATCCATACAAACGAACAGAAGAGTTACCTCGAAGACGAAGCTCAAGAGATGAGTTACCTCGTAAAGAGAGAAGGAATAGAGAAGATCACTATGAACGAAGACATTCACGGAGAGGCACGGAATCTGAGAAGAATGACAAATACACCAAGAGTAGTTCAAGAATAAGACATCAAGCTCATGTTGGTGAATGGGTCTCTGGCTCCGAGTCTAATCACCACTCTGAGAGAAGCTATCACTCCAACTCCGATTATAGTCAAGATGAAGGTGTTGCGGGATTGCGCTTGTTTTCACCAACTCCTACGACTTATTTGATTCACAAAATGAGGGAGTCGGAAACAGCTTCATGGCTAAAGGCCCCAAGGTATCACATCCAGAGTATCTTGATTTCAATAGTGATGAGGCTGACTTGTTAGGAGAATATGACTTGCTTCTAGATAAAGCTAGTGAATGCACCGAAAATGAACTTTCTACTTATCATGCTAGTCAAGAAAAGCCGAATGATGATGATAAGAAAGAAATTAAACGACTAACTCAAGAATTAGAAACACTTAAGTTAGCTCATGAGACTACTCTAGAAGATCATAGAGAGCTTCCAAGAACCCATCAGAAGCTACGCTTCAAGAAGCTTAACTTGGAGCAAGAGCATGAGTTCTTAAAAGCAATCAATGACGATCTTTAAAAGAAGAGTTCTTATTATCTAGATAAACGATTACTCTTGTCTAACTTTGTTCTACAAGTTAAACCTAGGAACACTAGTAATAAAGGCAAGAAGGTTTCTTCATCTAGTAACAACAATGCTAAAGCTAAATCAAATAATGTTGTCGCTAGTACCTACATTGATTACTCTAATGATTCTCTTAGACAAGTTACACTTGAGCAAGAAAATGATCTATTGAAAGGGATTATAGAGAGAGGTGTCTTCAAGAGTCTTGCCGGAAGTAAGCAATTGAGGAAACTGTGCACAAGCAAGGAGGACATCGGAAGAAACAAGGTGTTGGCTACTTCAACATGAATGGAAACGTTTGGGAAGAAGGTACATATCCCACTCCCAAGTTTGTTCCCCAAGAGGAGAAGTCCACTCCTTTCGAAGGAACAAGCTCACAAGATGACCATCTACCACAAGACCACAAAGGCAAGGCAAAGCTCTAAGATGACATTGACCTATTTGAAGAAGAACCCCAAGCTAAGGTCAAGTGGGTTCCCAAGGACACTACTAGCTCTACCTTAGCAAGTTCTACCACAACTCCAAGGATTCCTATCAATTTGGTGTGGATTACCAAGAGGAAGAACTAGAAGTTCTTGAGGGGTGACTCTGCCAATGAAGTTCATTCTTATTCAATTTGGTAATAACTATTTGCAATCAACCTCAACCATATGCATTAGTTTGATGAGTCACACATTCCCTCAAAGGCAAGCAAGGAACAAGGTAATTAATGCATCTATGGACATTATCCCATGTGTGCTTCACTCTATATCCATAGATATTCTTGCATATGTTCCTTTGGCTTTGGGACTAACCCATGTAGGTGAGAAGAGTATGAAAACAACAAGGATTGCTCCCAACTCAAGATGATATTCATCAACATTGAGCATCCACCACTACTTCACCTACCTGAAGTCTTCTACGACAAAACCCAAGGTTAGTTGATCCCTCTTAGTGTGGTATCATATCAAGGGGGAGCTTTACTCTAAGACTTGAGTATAAGCATCTCCTAACGATATGAACACATTAATTCTTATGCAAGAGTGGTAACCCCACTTGTGCTGAACGATGAGTATGACCTATGATCAAGTATTCTTACTTGGCTCCTAAGTCAATAAACTCATATATACATGACTTTTTCATCGCCCAAGTTTTTGATAGATGCAAGGATGTGTGTGCATATTCACCATGTTTTACTCATCATTCTTATTGTGTGAACATGTTGGTCTGCATGTGTTTGATCATTCGAGGACATTCAATTGTTGTTATTTGGATTTTTATTTATCTTTTGCCAATTGGATGGACAAGAATGCCTAGGACTCTTCTTTAGCTATCTATGCTATCTCATCTCAAGTTCTATTCATGTTTCATCACAAAACTTGAACAAGCACTTGTCGATCCCCCTGTGTGAAGGTGCACTTTGAGTTCTGTATCGTCAAAGGCTGCCTTCCAAAACTTCTTTGGAAAACTCAGTGTGACCAACTCCACAAACTCGGTGCCACCAGTTTTTCAAAGTTGATCAGGTTTTTAATCTCGGTACCATCGAAATCGCCAACTCGGTTACATAGAGTTTCTTTGTCTGCTGACAGTTGAGGAACTCGGTGACACCGATTTTCCATCTCTGTGACACCGACAGCGCATGGGTACATATACGTGCGGACCGAATCTTTGACATCACTTCGTCTAAAGCTTTCGTCCGCCAAAACCCTCGCTGCCCTTGAGACCCCTGGTCATCGCCTTGACTACCGAGCCCTGTCGCCTCTGGGATTCGCCGCCGTCGATGCAATCAGCCTTGCCGTGGTCGCCGTAGCCGGACCGCCGCCAAGTTAGGGTACGGTTCGATCTCCTTTGCGTTGCCCCGTCCAAATCTCACGCGTTGGAATCTTTAATTCTCATACCACCATGGGCAAACCCTTCCTTCCACTAGATGAATCTCGTAGTTTAGAAGAAGTAGAAATTTACGATCTGATCTGCCGCACCATGCAACTTAGTGAGATCGAGTTTGCAAAATCGGTTCCACTGATTCCTGTTTTAGGGTTCCTGAGAAGCAACTCAGTGAGACTGAGAGGCTCTTTTTGGTGCCACCGAAAATGACTACCAACTCTGTGTTAAGCGAGTAAGCCTTCTCGGTGACTCCGAAAATGCCAACTCGGTGCTGCAAAAGATCATACCCTGAGTTTCAAAACATCAAAAATTTTAAAAACCATCTGAATTTTGTGATGCTCATTGTGTAGGAGAAGACATGAAGAAGAGGAAGGATGCTGGATTAAGAAAGTGGAGAGCTGCTTATCCATATGTTGTTAGAACAATAGCTCTTTTTGATCCAAGGTTTCACATCAAGGAACAATAAGACTTTTATGAGACTGTCTTGTATGACAAGAGTCCTTCTATGAGTGACATGAGGTATGTCGACTGGGCATACATCCACGAGAATGATAATTTCTTTCCACAAGTTCAAGAGAACTTCAGGCTAGTTGACATAGAAGATTTTTTTTGGGAAGGAGATGACCCCATGGAATGACGAGATGATCATGCAATTCTTTGCAACAGTTCATTTCTATGATGACTCTTTAGTATGGATGACCGATGGACACAGGTACAATGCTACAATTGCTGAATGGGCTTCTATCGTTGGTGTTCCCAAGCAGGAAGAAGCAGATGTAGATGTGTATGCATATGCTAAGCAGAATCACAACTCCATGGCCAACATGTACAAGACCATTCCACATCAGTACTTGGCGAGTCTCAAGTTTGGTTCAGTATATTTTCTGCAAGCTGGTATTCCCACGACAAACACTATACTGCGATATACTCTCATGCCTAAGTCAGGAGATGAGAATATGATGAGAGGATATTCAATCAACCTGCTGCACCTACTTGATACCCATACCAGATTTAGAGTGATGGACTTGATAGTTGAGACTATCCAAAGGACTGCTGAGGATCAGAAGAGATCATGTGGACATGCACCTTATGTTTAGATGCTCATTGATGCCAAGCTAGGAAAGCATGCATATCAACTTGATCGTCCCCATCTAACTCTTCAGCCCAAATTTGAAGATAATGAGGTTTTTATGGATGACAATGATCCCAACTGAGCTGCAGCAAGAATGACAACAGAGGTTGAAGCTGCTACAAACAGGCCACCTCCAGTTCCACAGCTCAGAACTCAAGCTATGCAAATGTCATTTCTAGTGAGCACTGTCCAAGGCATGGCGAAGAATATTCAGGAGATTATGCAAAATCAGAAGAGTCTTGAGATAGTTGTGGAGACAAAATTCCACAATATGGATATGAAGGTAACTGAGTTGACCAGCATTGTCAGACAGATTCAACATGAAGTTGACTCTATGGAGATTCCACGCTCAGAGGATGAAGATGAAGATGAAGATGATGATGACGAGGATGAGTCTCCTCCTCCAACTACTACACAGTTCAGCACCAGGAGCCCGTCTGTTGTTGTTCCTGCTCCGAAGACAAGACAGACATCTTCAGCACAAGCTTCAACACCTTCAGCACCAGCACCAGCTCCAGCTCAAGCTCCATTAGTATCAATTCCTCCAGCTCAGGGGACGTCAGAAGAAGCATTCGCCGAAGCTGTTTTATTGATTCAATCATCAGTTTCCCAAAGAGACGAGTAGTTCTATAATTTTCAACTTTTTGGTAACTTGTTGCCAAAGGGGGAGAAATGTATAGATCATAGACTTCGTTTGAGAGAGAGCTTTTGACTTTATTTGCCCTAATTTCGAAGATGTTCATGTCAACACTACGTAACTTTTTCATGTCGATCAGTTCTTCATTTGAATCCATCTTAATAATGCTTTCTTTCATGCCAAAATCTGGTGTCAACACATGCCCCTATATTTCATCAAAGCTTGTGAGCATAAATATAATTTGCACTGTGTCTTCTCTAAGGACGATGTCAACACTCCATCGGCCATTTATACGTGGTTAGGCCGATATGTTTAGATCATCCTTTTTATTTCATAGGGTCATAATTGTGTATCGGCCATTGCTTTCTTGAACTTTTTATGCAAACTTGGGTGAAACCTTCTTGACTTCATTAATCCGACGATAAACTTCAATAGATATGTAGCTAAAAGCTATCCTCCAAACTATATTTTCCACCCTTGTGCTTGGATCTTGTAGATAATGAACAATTGGAAGCACAATTGCTCCCTAGGGTGGTTTTGATAATTGATCACAACATATGCATCATTGGAATAATGTGTTTTCCAAGTATATTTCAGAAAAGTTCAAAAGATGCTATGGATTAAGGTTTATGCGGAGACACCCCTTGATTTTAGAAAGGAAGAATATTGGCTCAAGCTTCAAGCTAGAAGACTCTTCATTTTATATTTGTGAGAAATCAATTTTGAGTCCATAGGAAAGCCAATACTTTTAAAAGGGGGTGAGGTGGTAAAATGAATTGACTCGTCAAATGCTCAAAATTAGTCAGCAAAACACTTAGTCATTATTCCCACATATCCACTGTGTCAAGTTCCACATAAACAAATTCGGTGTAACCAACATTGCCACTTCGGACCCACCGAGTTTGAACCTCAAACAGAACCCTAGCTAGTTCCACCAAATTGGTGCAACCAAAACTGCATCGGTGCTACCGAGTTCAGTGTGACCAACATTTTCTTGCCAAGATATACAAAATCGGAATTTTTTAGTTTGAGTATCGGTGCCACCGAGTTTGGTCATCTGACTTTTAGTCACTTTTTCGGTGCCACCGGGTTCTATATATCGGTCTCACCGAGATTCAAGGTTCACACTTTTAGTACTAGTCGGTACCACCGAGTTGTCCACTTTGGTGTCACAGAGTTTGCACTTTTGTGTGTAACGGTTGGACTTTGGGTGCTTCAAATATATACCCCTTCACCCACCTCTAATTCGTGGGAGAAGCACTCAGAACACACACACTTCATTTCTAGATCCATTTTTTGAGAGAGAACCACCTACTCATGTGTTGATACCAAGATATTCCAATCCAATCCTTTGAAACTTGATCTCTAGCCTCCCCAAATTGCTTTCCACCAAATCAACCCCTCCTACCCACTCATATTCTGTGAGAGAGTGATTTGTGTTGAGGAGACTATCTTTAGAAGCACAAGAGCAAGGAGTTCATTGATCTACTACATCTATTACCTTTTGGAGGGTGGTGCCGGCTAGATTGGTTAGGTGTCGCTTGGGAGCCTCCTACTGTGTGTTGTGGAGTTTAACCAAGATGTTTGTAAGGGCAATGAGATCGCCTAATTCATGAAGATCTAGCATGAGTGAGGCTAGTCCTATGTGGACTTAAGCCGTGGTGGAATAGACAAGGTCGCTTCTCTATGGACCCCTTGTGGGTGGAGCCCTGTATGGACTCTCGCAACCGTTACCCTCCGTGGGTTGAACCCTCCACTAACATGGGCGTGCGATAGCACCACCTATCCGGATCATACCAAAAATCGCCATGTCAACCTCATGCGGTTGATCTCCCTACCTTACTCCTCTACTTTACACTTGCATGTTTTACTTTCCGCTGCTATACTATTAGAACTGCATGTGTAGGGTGTACTTGACCTGTTATAACTGTCGTAGCTGCATCTCAAGTAAAATTGGGAAAAGTGAAAAAAATATCTTGTCAAGTAGTCTAATCCCCCCTCCTCTAGACATACTTTCGATCCTACAACAATGAACTTTCTCTCATCATTACTTTCGTGTGCATAAAAATTTCATAAGTGGCCGAAGCGGTGGGCTTCAGTTTGGCCATGCCTATTTCTATGAGGCTAAGCATTGTCTATTGATTGATATGCAATACACTATGATCAACATGGTAGCGAGATGCTTGTTGTGCCAATGTTCTCCAATTGTCTTGTCTAGATATACGAACAATTGGAAAGCCACCCAAGGAGATAAAAACTGCCTCAAGATAAATTATAAGCGATTTGTCAAGATATTGATAGATTTTTCATATTTCTTGCACTACTAATAATAAATCACTGGAAGCCTCAATATGCATAACGCCTATAGCAATTAAAGCTCCATTCTAAACAACAATGTACATTCGTCTTTGATCGTTTGTGCATAAATATTTTAAGCGGCATGAGGCTTCACAAGATAGCACCATAAGGAGATACATCAACAACCCCAACACCTTGGCCATTGTACAAATTTAACCATCAACATATAATATCCATGGTACTAGAAAGACAAAGCTAAAATAAATATTATGCATGATGTCAATACGGTGTTCAATAATGAAATCAACAGTGATTTGGCCTAACGTAAATACTGTAATCTAATAAGCCAAAGCGCAGCCAATCATAACATAAGTCCACTTTGCATTTTTTTATTACGTGACCCATGCATAATATCTTCAATGGAATCAACTCGACAAGTTTCTATGCAAGCACTTCTCTTGATATCGACTCAAACTAAGGACGGTGTTAGAATACCACATCACCCATTCATAGATATATTCTTAGGGCGATAGTTAAATACCGGCCATTATCATGAGGTCCATGTAGAATTTTTGCACCAAAGCATGTGTAGCCGAATAAAAAAATGGAATAACAATCAAATATTTTGTCTCTTTTGAATTAGCAACAAATATGTAACTAACCAAATGTAAACTGATTTGGTAATACTCTCTTGGGATGTGAAAAATATGTTGCATCCATGGATCAAAATAAATCCATGGAGGAAGTAATCATACCTCGGGATGAATTCCATGGCAAAGGCATCAACGGCATGGTCGAAGAATCTGGATGGTGTGTTAGCCGAAGGTTTTGCTGTTGTGATGCAAACCATTGGCTAAATTGTTTGTCGCCTCCATCCTTCTATTTCTTTACTTGTAACAATTGTCGCAATAGAAGGTTGGACATCATTTTTATTTTGACTCATCCTCTTAGGAACCCATGCCATGTTCTTGTTTCTCAATTCCTGTGCACTAAGTTTTTGTAATTCCTTTATTTGCCAATATGATAAGCCGAGTGGGCACCTTAGCTGTGATTCTGTTTCAGCCAATGGCAATGCTTTTTTGACCTTGTGCACCTTCAACTTCTTTTCTTCAGATTTGGCACTTTGATTTTTAACAATTGATTGCTTCACGTCTTTGCCTTTTGTAGCCATTGTTAACTTTTTAATTGGGTCTTATCTTATGAACCAGCACGCTTGTGACCACCTTATTTAACTTGATACACTTGCTTGACAACCTCTATCTTATTTCTTTAGCTCTGGACCGATTCTTTTTTATTGAAATTGTCTTGAACATATGACTGCACACTGAACATTGGTCTTCTTGCAAGTGCATAATATTGGTGAGATGATTTATAATAATATAGAGAATGTGCTATTGTATAATACTTGTCCCATGATGGATATGGATTTATGTGAGCATAGGGAGGCATCCACGACATTGGCATTGGTGGCCCAAAATAAGGATATGAATATGTTGCATGGAAATTCTCAATTTTCCAATACTGACCCCCATACTTGCGCCTAGGGGTGATCTTTATGCTTTTGCACTATTTAGTCGATAAGCACTTTTTTCTTCACTCGCTTTTTTATATTGACCTAGTAACTCCGTGAAAGTAACTTTTGATTTCTTACCCTTGTCCTTACTTCAGCCTTTGTTTTCTTTGGTTGTGCTTGCATCGTTTGTTGGATTTTCTTGTTTCCCTGTAGTCCTTGGCATTTTCATTGTAACCTCGATAAAACTTGTGTTGTCAAGAATATTTTCATTGTGTTGAGCAACTTCTTTACTTGTAAGATTGATCCCATCAAATGTTGTTTTCACCTTCTCTTTAAATGGATCGGCTTGAAACAACCGATACGAAAACCTTTTGCCATCGGGACCAATCAAAATAGACTGGACATCTCTTGGTGTCTCAAAAAAATTTCAATTCTCCTTTATCAATGGCCCATTTAACTATTTGACAAAGCATGTTGCAATCCTCAAATTTTTGCTTGGACGAATCATGGACCTTACAATACATTCGCCCTTGGATTGAGGGCTTGATATGGTGATCAATAATTCTAATGTAATTATTTTTCAGCAACAAATCAAATATCTGATCACACATGCTTGAGTTGAAGGTAGTCTTCTTGTTTTCTAGCTGATCTTCGCGTGAGAATGGCTTTGGAGGTAACCAAACGAATGGTTATGAGTTAGAATTTCCCCCATTCGGCTATGCATTGTGTTTTGCACTCTATCTCCAAGGTATTTGGATAAGATATCATATTAGCATCGCTGTTCTCAACAAAATCTAACCTTGGTATCAAATTTCTTAAACAAAAATACTTAGAACATGCATGTATCAAGTGAGACCAAGTGTAAGCCAAGTATGAAACAACCAAAATGGCCCATTCGAATATAAAATTAAATTAAAACAATGTAAAAGCTTTGGCTGAAATAATAAGTTAGTATCGATCTTTATAAATGGCACAATGGGTTGACCGATATCCTCTATAAAATTTTTGGTACTAATAAGTAAATTACCCTTCTTCATTTGTTATTCAAATTTAGTTATGAGAATTTTTCTAGTAGATGCATCAGCAATAAATTGTGACCAAATCAGAAAATAGGTAAATTACTTGCTAGACATGCCTCTTCAAATTTGTTTGGAGAGCATCATGGAGGTATGACTTGAACAATATCTTGCTCCATCTTTGGATGACACCCCAATGCTTTTTCATTATCTTTTTCTTGATTTTGTGCATCATTACTTTGAAGATCCTTGTCAACCGAACTTGTTCGGGTACTCGTTCTTGTCCTTGAGGCTTGACAATTGATGTAGCATGAAACTCATAGGGCAGGAAGTAGGTTCCATTAACTTCAAAAAAATCAAGCATGAAAGTTTTGCTATGCTCGAAATGACATTTCTCAATAATACTTGCCTTTTTGGATTTGATGGATTCAGAATATATACTCCTTGATTCGGCATTTTCAATCAAAGTACTTTCATGTTCCGAATCATCCTTACTTTCATTGATTCTATCAATTGGCAATGCTTCTTTTCTTCGAGCCAATTATTTTTCTGTTTGTTTTTGGTGGCGAGCGGCAAAACTAGCTTTAAGTTTTTTCTCAATTTCAGCCCACTCTGAATATGATTGGCCCCAAAGATTTTAGACTCTTTCGGCACTGACACATGGGTGATGCCTAAACTTTGCAATTCTGTTTGGGGTGTATAAGATGGTGTAGTGCTAGGTGAAGCTATATGCATCGTTGTAGAACCATATTCTTGATCGCCAATTCTATCAGTTGGCAAAGATTCATCTCCTTGTAAAACTCTAGCTTTTATCATGTTCTTCAAGGCAAAGTGCACTAATCTTGTTATTTTGGGCTATATCCCTTTTTAATTTAGCCACTTCCCATTCTGTAAGGGATTGCTCCACAATACTTTTAGATTCTTTCGGCATCGAGGTGTTGCCAAAATTCTGCAATTTCATAGAGCATGCATTATATGCTACAACATTAGGTGATGCCATATGCACTCTTGTGGAATTTTTACTTATTCGGCTATGACATGGAAGGTGCACAGCCGAATTATGAACATCTACAGTTGTATATGGTGCCAAAAAATTACTAACATGAGGTGTAGCCTATGATAGTTGAGGGTAATTGATTGAATAGCTAGTAGCATGACCAATTCTCCCGTCCATCAACATGTTTGGATTGCCATATTGCAAGTTAGTTGCCGATGAATAAAAAGGTGAAACACTTTGTTGCATGTTATTTGAAGTTTGTACATGGGTGTTTCAACTTTATTGACCAAACTCATCATGTTGTTCATGGGCATAACGATTTGTGGGGTTTCCCATGCATAAAATTTGGAATACATATGGTGCATGTTACTAGTATCATAGGAAGTTGAAGTGTGTAAATTACTTTGAGTCGGCCTTTGCATGTAATTAGACGTATGATTGAAAAAACTAGGGCTTGCCAGTAGAGTATACTCATTGAATGATCCAGTAAGCCCATATGAATGACTTGCAGCTACATAAGGGGATTGTATATTCATATTACCTTCATAGATTACAGACCCTAGATGACAATCTCTTCGTAGGAAGAACTGGCTGGAGACTGTGTGACGCTTCATCCCTAGCGGAGTTGCCAAAAAGTGTGTTCGCACATGAACACATAAATATGTACCCTCGACGTTGGGGTGATGCACCGCGGCTGACATCGAAGGAGACCTGTTCAAAAGTGTGGTACGCAAGCAATCCGGCTGGTGCTTTTGAGGACCCAAAACCCCACACATGCGGGAGGGAACCCGTCAGGGCAACCCGCGACTATGGGCTACCCTAGGTCAACACGATCTCTCTAGGTACTCGTGGTTCAATGTCCTTCATGAAGAAAGTCCGAATAACGAGGAAGAAAAACAAGGAAGAGGGATAAAGATAGATGAACACGAAAAAGTAGTAGATTGATTTGTTCGATTGTGTGTTTTTCAATCGGCCATCACCTCTTAGGTATATAAGAGGAGAATGGACATTCCATGCAAGGAAAAGGCTTCGATTCACATACAAAACCCTAGTCCAATTCAAATGGTTTGTTCTGAACTTTCCAAAATTGTTCGATCTAAAACTAGTTGTATCTTGTGGGTTATTTTTCAAGCGGTAAACAACGTCTGATGAAAATGAGCCCAACAACAATTTTGACCGTTTTGAAAAGATGAACCACTTTCATGTTGAACAAGTTATCATTCTAAGACGTCTTGATGGCTCAATTGCTCAGGCGACCATTAGACGTCACCCACGTGGGTGTTTGATGCCTCGGGCCAGATTTACTCATTATCGGCCCATAGTGTATCGGCTCCAACTTTTGTATAAGGCCTCGGATTGAGACGATTTATATATCAAGATCGACCATTTCGACGAGATGAAGACAAATTGGTAGAACATTTTTCTCATTTGAGGTTGTCTTGGCGGCTTAATATGCCAAACAGTATTCTGAATATGAATCCTTAGTACATTGAGAACATTTTCGGCCTTGGAGATTAGATCGGACGACGATGACTCTAACTTCAAAGATGTTCATGTCAACACTACGAAACATTTTATTTTATATCACTTATTCATTTGAATCCATCTTAATAATGCTTTCTTCCATGCCAAAATCTGGTGTCAACACACCCACATATAAAATTATCAAAGTAACGAACGTGAATCAACTAAACCAGATGAACGCGACTAGATGACAATTTCAATGTGTCCTCGAGATAAATATTCTTTATATAAGAGAACTTTCCAGCTTATCATCTGTTATCAAAAGGATTGGGCCACCTTGCTGAACTTTCTACTATTGTTACTTGTTACTCGTTATGAATTATCTTTCTTCGAAATTGTATATAATTGTAACTTACAACACTTGCAGAATACCTTGTTGAAACCGCTTGTCATTTCCTTCTGCTCCTCACTTGGTTCAACACTCTTACTTATCTAAAGGACTATGGTTGATCCTCTATACTTGTGGGTCATCAATTAGCAGGTTTACAATAGCTAGGTTTCAGATTGTCGTTAGATTCACCTTCACTTTATTTAAAGGAGGAAGGATGTTTGAGTACATTGGCACCTTTTTCCATGAAGCAATAGTGGTAGAGAAGGCGTGGTCGCAGTCATCAGTGTTTTGAGTCTGTCACTTTCTTCAATGTTGAAGATGGATTTGCTGACGGAAGCGATATATAGAACAAGGCTTGTCACACCCGAGTCTGACTTCTCCTCAGATTCCTCCTTAGAACCAGCATCACCAGATTCCTAAGCATAGTCCATTTCCTTGCCGATGAGTGCATGGGCTCTGCTGGAGATGCTCTTTTTATAGGATGAAGACTTTGAAGAAGACCTTGAAGATTTCTTCATATTGTTGTCATGAGAACTGTCATCCTTGTACTTCTTTTTCTTTGATTACTTTTGCCATAGAGGGCAATCAACAATGTAGTGGCCAGGCTTCTTGCATTTGTGGTAAGTTCTCTTCTTGTAGTCACGTGATGAAGATCCCGATTTCTTCATATCATTTCTTGATGATTTCCCAAACTAACCTCTTCTGGAGAACTTTTGGAATTTCCTCACGAACATTGTTAGTTCACGACCAATTTCAATAGGATCATCAAGACCGCTCTCTGATTCTTGAGATGAGGAAATTGTGTGTGCCTTCAATGAATGAGATCTTTCACATCTTGGTCCATAGAGATCTCTCTTATCAGATTGTTGGAATTCATGAGTATTAATCCTCTCAAAGATGTCTGCGGGATCTAGTGACTTGTAATCACCAAACTCATGAATCATCAATGACAGTGTGTCAAATGAGGAATCAAGAGATCTCATCAGTTTCTTCACCACCTCATGGCTGGTGATTTTAGTGGCACCAAAAGCTTGTAGCTCATTGGAGATATTAATGAGGAGATCAAAGGTTTTCTGAACATTTTCGAAGTCCAGTCTTTTGAATCGGTTGAAGAGATTGTGAATTACATCAAATCAGGAGTCACATTGAGTTGAAACCCCCTCGTTCACTTTGGACAACATGTCCTAGATAATCCTTGCAGTTTCCAAAGCACTTACTTTACCATACTGTCCTTTGCTCATGTGGCCACCAATACGTCCATTTGCATCAAGATTTCCTATTTATATTTATATTTTTGGTCATTATTCCACTTTATGGTATAATTCTAATGCCTTTTCTCTGTTAATTTGCAAGATCTATAAAAAGAGGGAAATTGCCGGAAACTAGACTTGTGGACCCGAAAGCCATGGAGAAGCTGCAAATTTCCCGAACTTCAAATGACCTGAAACTTCATGTAGATTCTTCAAAGAATATATAAGAATTATTGGAGTGAAGAAACACCAAAGTGGGCCACCTGTTGCTCCCAAGGCAACAACATGCGCCCACCCCCTAGGCGTACCCTCATGCCTTGTGAGGCCCACAGATGGCCTCTGGTTCCCTTCTTCTGCTATATTAGGGTTTTGACCGAGAAAAAATAATTAGGATACTTTCGGCTTGAAGCTCCATCGTCTCGAGGTGGAAACCTGGGCAGAAGCCATTTTGCTCTCCGGCAGAGCGATTCTGATAGGCAAACTTCCCTCTAGGAAGGGGAAATCAAAGCCATCGTCATCACCAACGCTTCCTCCTTTGTGGGAGGGCCAATCTTCACCAACATATTCACCAACACAATCTCATCTCAAATCCTAGTTCATCTCTTGTATTCAATCTTTGTCTCAAAACCTCGGATTGGTACCTATGGGTTCCTAGTAGTGTTGATTACATCTTGTAATTGATGCTTGTTGGTTACTTGGTGGAATGTAATATGTTAAGATCCTTTATCATATTCATTATACCTTTCATCTTGAACATGATGATGATGTGTGAGAAGTTACTTTTGTTCTTGATGACATGGGATAAGGCTTGTTTTACGTAATCATGTGAAGTTGGTATTCGTTCGACATTTTGATGACATGTATGTTGTTTCTTACTTTAGTGGTGTCATGTGAACGTTAACTACATGAAACGTCACCATACTTGGGCTTAAGGGAAGGCATTATGGAGTAATAAATAGATGATGGGTTGCGGGAGTGACATAAGCTTAAACCCTAGTTTATGAGTTATTCCGTAAGGGGCTGATTTGGATCCACATGTTCCATGCTATGCTTAGATTTATCTTAATTATTATTTCATAGCTCTGGATACATGAGAGAGGGTGTAATCATAAGTGGACTTCTTGTTCAAGTAATATCAGCACCCAAGCACCGGTCCACCCACATATCAAATTATCAAAGTAACAAACGTGTATCAACGCAACATGATGAACATAACTAGACGACAATTCTCATGTGTCCTCGAGAGCGCTTTGCTTTATATAAGAGAACTTTCAGTCTTGTCCTTTTCTATAAAAAGGATTGGGCCACCTTGTTGCACACTTGCTACTATTATTACTCGTTACTTGTTACGAATTATCTTGCTACAAAACTATATATCACCATTACTTACAACACTTGCATAGAATACCTTGCTGAAAACCGCCTGTTGTTTCCTTCTTATCCTGATTGGGTTTGACGCTCTTACTTGTTGAAAGGACTACAATTGATCCATTGTACTTGTGGGTCATCAGCCACATACGATATTCTTTGCTTGTGCATCGAGTTCCTTGAATATCTCCACATCAACAACATTGACGCGTCTTCCCATGGGTAGCATGCCATTATCCACAATATACCATAGATCGTTGTCAACTGCCTCAAGATGCATATGCATCTTGTTCTTCCAGTAGGGGTATTCCGTCCCATCAAAGCTATGACACCCAGATGAGACCTTAATCATACTTGCAGTCAACACAACTGAAACTCCAGGTGGTCAAACCAAAACAACACAGAACAAGGGAGTACCTTACTCTGATACCAATTGAAAGTCTGATATATTGACCACGGGGGTGATTGGGTGAATTCTACAAATTTTTCACCGAGGAATTAGTTAGTGAATAAATACAAAGTGACGAAATACTATGCAACAGATAGAGTACTCAAGTGCATGCAAAATATGGTAACATCAAAGTCGTCATGATGTAATAGGGCATACACGAGGTACAAGTAGCATGTAATCAGGATAAGCATGCGGAAGGTAAAGTGACTGAAGAATATGGATTGAGGAAATTATGGAAGTCCTTAGACAGCATGGATCAATTTCATCAACATATAAATGAGGAAATGCAAGGGTTGAGGTAATAGAACCAGATTGCTCGATGAAGAAAAATGATTTGTTCTACCAGTTCCAACTGTTGTGACAGTTGTACGTCTGGTTGGAGCAGTGTGGAATTCAAATAAGAAGACACGAAGTCATTACCATGTCTCCTTGAGCTAAAGTCACACAGACTCCACCCAATCACTCGTGGTAAGTCTTCAAGGTATACATCCAAACCTTCATAGACTTGGTCGCCCGACAATACACAATTACTCTTGGATGCTCTAGACCATGACACCTAACCATGTGGAAGATACACAGCTTTCGAAGGTAACAATCGTCAGTTATGCACAAGACAATTTCTTAAGTGATGCTCAATCACTTTGAGGATCTGGGAGTATAGGTTTTGTCTCACTCAGGATTCTCTCAGAATCTTCACATGAAGGGTCGCTCTAGATGACACTTGTCAATCTCTCTCAGAGCAGCCAACCAACTGATGGTTGGGGTGTCTATTTATAGCCAGGGCAACCTGACATGTTATGACATAAATGCCCCTACATACATGACCGTTTTGAAGATAGGATCCACTCGACGGTTGGCACATAGTGTAACAACGTTCGGAAATTGGAACTGACAAATTCCTCGGAGCTATATATTTCCTCACGGTAGGCAATTTGCACTCGCGAAATCCTAACTCTTCACTCAAACCAATTTCCTCAGTGACCAGAAGAACTTTGTCTCTGTCACTAAATAGCTTCACTGCACTCTAAGAGATTTCAAAAGTCTTCACTCGAAGAAAAATGTAGGTTTATGTTTTGAGAAGTGCATTACTTGGAAATAAGCCTATGTATTACCTTGACCCCCTATAACAGTAGGCCAGTGCTAGCCGTCATCCGGATGTCACTGGCCAAACAGCATCCGTGTTGATAGCCGTCAGATGCTTACCTTTTGGCCATCTAATCTCCCTTTGCTAATCTGCTTCTTGGCACGATTGTCTGCCCAACCAGACGCCAGTTTTCAAACCTCCATCCGTTGTTAGTTGCCGGTTCCCTCCGTTTTCGTCATTGACCGTGTTGAGCCCGACCACACACGCACGCGCCCGCGTCATCGTCAAAACCTTCATTTTAAAAGTGTGTTTAAAATATTCTCTGCTTGAGCGGGAACTTGGCGTGCGGTCTTATTTAGTTGTAGATAGGCCGCTTGCCAAATTTCGTCGCAATCGGAGTCCGTCTCGTACACGAACGGTCGATCGTAGCGGGACCGTATTCGGTCTATCGTCGGACATTTTATCGGTGTTTTAAAATACGTTGTCGGGTGCCTGTTCTCCCTCTCATCTCCGGCTAGCCACTCTACACAGCTATTTAGCCGTCCCCGCGTTCGAGATCATCCGATTTAGATCGCGCGGTTGAAACCGGGGCGAAATTCAGCTAAACCTAGCCCCCCATTGTTATAAATAGCCCCCCCATGTCATTTATGGACAAACCCTCTCTCTCCTCCTTGAATCCCGTGAAACCCTAGCCTCCTCTCTCCTCCCCACCGCTGTCTCCCTCCTCCAGCCGTCGGGCCCGCCCGAGCCCGGGTCAGGCCCGCCCGAGCCTGGGTCAGGCCCGCCCGAAGCCCATCTGGGCCCCTGCCCCAATTCCCCAAGCTCCTCGTGCCGCGTGCTCCTCCCGTGCCGGTCGCTGCAGCGGCAACCGACAGCCGTCGGCCGTACCCGCCGCCGGGGCCCCAGCCATCGGCATCGGAGCCCCCTGCCGTCGTCGCCGCGTTCCTGCCGCTGGATCATTGCCGCCAAGACCTCTCCCTACCTCACCGTTGGATCGTTGCTGAGTCCCCTGTGGCTCACACATTACTACAACACCAGTTGGAGGTGCAGGTAAAGGTTATTTGACGCGAGCACGTTGACTGTTCATTTGGAGTTTCTTCTTCTTCCTCATCGATCTAGGATGGGTTCCAAGCCGGCATTCTGGGATAGCAAGGATGGACGTCGTTTTTTTCTCGTTTGTTTTCGTCTGTAGTCGGACCCTGCTATTCTTCGTGATGTTTATGTAATGTACTGATGATATTCTGATGTAGCTTGTGGCGAGTGTAAGCCAATACCATATATCTCATCTTTTCAGTACATGTACTGGTAGCGATATCCATTCTTGCGAAACGACGAGATGCGCTTCTATCCCTGACGAGGCCCTCGTGCCAAATTAAGGATAGGATCGCATCTTGGGCGTTACACCAGTGATGTTGGTGCTGATCCTAAAGATAGAACTATGCGGGGCCAACCCAGGGCAACTTGGGTGATTTCTGTCACGCCTCCGTACACATAGCTTATCCGTCGTGTCCTGAGAACGAGATATGCAACTCCTAATGAGATTGCCGACACACTGGGCAACCTCGCTGGATTTGTTTTACCCTTCTCGAACGTCTTTTGCGAGGGATTCCACGGATACTTTGGACTATCTCGAGGTTGAAGATTTCCACCAGGAATCTGAGGAGATCACGGGTTTTCCGTGGTTGAGGTTTCCGATGCAGCTTGTGGTAGTTTGTGATGGACTAGTTGGAGCACTCCCGCAGGGTTAAATCTTTCTGAGAGACATGCCCGCGGTTATGTGGCAACTTGGAAACTATGTTCAACACCTGGTCATAGCAAACTTGAAGTAAACTAAATTAAAATAAGTCAACTATGTGCGTAACCGTGATTGTCTCTTCTCGTGAGCTCAGTATCCGAGAGAGGACACGATGGAGTTATGTTTGACGTAAGTAGGTGTTCAGGATCACTTCGAGATCATTATAGTTCACGTCTGTTATGCGTAGACCACCCCCTCTTATTCTTGTACTCATAAGTTAGACACTCAAATAAATGCTTAGTTTCTTGCAGCAGCCTCACCACTTAACCCCACCTCACCCATTGAGATTTTCTAGTCTTCATACCTTTGGAAATGAGACTGTTGAGTCCTTGTGGCTCACAGATTAATACAACAACAGTTGCAGATACATGTAAAGCAATAATTTGACGTGAGCGCGATGATTGTTCTATTTCGAGTTTACTTCTTCTTCATCATCGATCTAGGATGGGTTCCAGGCGGGCAGCCTAGGATAACAAGGATGGACGTTGTTCTTTTATTGTTTGATTTCCTCCGTAGTCAGACCCGTATCTTCTACATGGTCATTGATTGTATTGATGTAATGTGATGTTCATGTTGTAGCTTGTGGCGAGTGTAAGCCAATTGCATATACTCATCTCTTTTGTACATGTACTGGTAAGATATCCATTCTTGCAAAACAACGAGATGCGCTTCTATCCCTGTCGAGGCCCTCGAGAAAAAATAAGGATAGGATCACATCTTGGGTGTTACAAGTTGGTATCACAGCAGTACCGACCTAGGAGCCCCCTTCATTGATCGAACTTTGCCGAGTCGAGTCTATTGGAAAACTACTTTGAGTCTAGTTATATATCAGAGAGTAGGATTCTTTTTACTCCTCTTCTATACTGTAGTGAGGACTTACGACTTATGAATTTTAATTATACTCCTCTTCTCACTCTTTGGTTAGGATCTCGACGGTATTTTGGAATCTATATGATATCGATGTGACGAAGTTTTGACTTGGTGCCTCCCTTGTGACTTGATTTCTTCCGGTGAGTTGAGCTCGAGGGGATTCTGCACATATCGTTATCCTTCAGTTTCCTTAGTATCTCAGGACGGAGGATGTTGGGAATTGCTTCAATACTCTTTGTGGCGAGAGGAGTTTGGCGTCACCTAGTACTAGGGAGAGCGTCCAGATGTACTGCCATAATTGGTATCGTTGTGATTACGAGGGTTTGAGGTAGATGAGTCTAAATGTTGACGGATGTGATACATTGGACGGGTAGTGTTATTGCTAGGAGTTGAGTGATGGATTTTACTCCTTGTATCCCTGGACCCGATTACATAACCAGAAAATTTTGAGAGTTCTTAGGTGGGTATTCAAGTAGTTACCTAGGATTATCTTCCAACAGTGGCATGATGTGAGGTTGGGGTTCCACATCTAGTGGATTTGTTTGTTCACGGTCTTTCCTACAAAGGACAGTCTTGATATATCTCGTCACATATGTTTAGTCAAGCCTTGTAGTTCGCTACGCCTAGGGAGCATATTCGAGTGTCATTTCAGTATGATAATCCGATGTACGATCGAACCCGTGCGAACCTTAGCACGAAAATATCAGACGAAATCTCTGTCATGAATTGTTTTTCTGGCTTGTTACGTAAGCCTCATCCTTTGTTTTTTGGAGTATGGTAATTCAAGTTGCTTCGATGTCAAGTGGTGATTTCATATCTTTTTCAAGTGGTGCTCTCATATTTCCATGGGAAATGCAAATCCTTTTATTCAACCGGAGTTGTCATGTCAAATTCTTTCCAATCGGTGTGATTCTCTTCAAATTCAATCTTCTCCTATATTTGCAAGATCCATCTTCATATTCTTTCCGGAGTTCATCTAATCTTCCCTAAGTTGTCTTTGTTTTTCCCCACCCTCCCGCCCTTTTCTTTAATGATCAATTTGCTCATTCAAGTGCATTTCTTTCCATTGATACTTCCTCTATCTTTTCTTCCATATTGTATCTGGTGGTTCATGACGAAGATTCTCAGGAGTTTTGAGTGTTTAATCCTCTCTTGTTTATTCGTCCCTCTATGTTTTATCTGGAGTGTTGAAGATATCTCAGATGTTTCTTGTGTTCAATCCTTTCAATTATTTCGAGGTTCTCACCTCATCAAGTTCTTAATTTGTACCGTCGCAATCTCTTTTTATAAGCAATCTTTTCAACGGTGGTTTCTTTTGAGTGGGCTCACAACCCACAGGCTTTCCCAGGAACTTACCTAGCTCTTCTAATCTTTCCGGAGATCTCAAGTTATTTTGAAATATGACGTAAGTATGGTCTAACAGCCCGAGATCGATGCTCTAGAAGATTCCCCTTTTATTCCAGTGTCGCCATGTGATTAGTTGTTTGTCGCATTCATCATCGCATCATGCGCATCATCCGTATTGCCTCGGCACTCCATTGTCGCCAGTTTTCAAACTTGCATCCGTTAGTAGTTGCCGGTTCTCTCCGTTATCGCCGTTTCTCGTTTTGAAACCAACAACACACACACGCGCCGCGGCATTGATAAAATATTGTTTTTAGAAGTGTGTATAAAACTTTCTCGGATTGGATTGAAACTAGACATGTTGTATTATTTTAATGTAGGTAGGCCGCATGCCAATTTTTCTCGTAATCGGAGTTTGTTTCATACCCGAACCGTTATACCTATAGCAGCACTATAGACGGTGTACATCGTACATGTTTTGGTATTTGAAACTTTGTCGCCGGGTTGCCCATTTGCCCTCTCATCCCCGCCTAGCCCCTTTGCACAGTGCACCAACCTGCCCGTAACCTAGCCCGGAACTTCCCCGGACCCGAACTAGGCAGTCATGACCGTTGGGTCCAGTTCAACCTCGTAATCCCTATTTCCCTCCTGATCAAATATATTTTTTGCGTTTCCAACAGACCAGCTCCCTAGTATGTTCAATTAGCAAGTGATTCTCAATTTTGTCACAAGTGCATTGATAGTGTGCTGGCTAGCGTAGCCTATATCCATCCAAGGGGTCTTGGTTCGAATCCCAGGATCCCTTGTTTTTCTTTTGTATAGTGGTTATGTCTTCTATTCAGATTCGCTCGTTATATTCTTGTAGCTAAAAATCCATAGGTCTGCTATATCTTGTCGAAGCCCACTCGCCAGCTTGTGGTGATGCATGCGGGAGGTCTTGGGATCAAATCCCCACGGCCTCTCTTTTATTTTCACCATGTGTATTTATTTTTCTTTTGCATGCATGTTGCATCCATGTTAGATGATCTTGTGTGGCCCGTATCTTTTAGATCGTAGCTCCGTTGGAGATGAGCTATATACGTAAACCGACTAGAATGACATGTAGTTTCACGTGCTCCATCTTATTTTGTCGTTTAACAAACATAAAATGTGTTTAGGACAGATCTATACAGATTCAAAGTTAACGCGTGGGGTTGTTTCGGAATGCTATATGTCGTTTCCGGCCTCATTTAAAATGCTTAGATAGGTACTTTATTTGTGCCTCGCCTCTTGCCATGTTAACAACATTCACTAGTGGAATCAGAAGATTTTGCATCTGCTCCTTCTTTGCCGTCTACCGGCCTGATGGAAAAGACCCTCTTTGCCATCAGCTACCAGAAACCAAATGGCAAAGAGCAGACTGATGGCAAACATACTCTTTGCCATGAGTCTGCTCTTTGTCGTGTGCCAGCAGACGACAAAGAGCATTCAGGCAGACGGCAAAGAGCACGGGGCCGCCCACCCCGCACCCCCTCTCTCCCCCTAACGGCCTCTTTCTTTGTCGTCTGCCTTGTACCTGTTTGATGTCGGGGGCAGACGGCAAAGAGGATGGTGCCCTAACGGTCGTCGCCCCCACCCCTCTCTCCCCTAACAGTCGTCGCCCCCACCCCCACCTCTCTCCTTACCGGATCTCTCTCTCACCCCCGAAAGCCCCACCGCCGCCAGAGTTCGCCGCCCTCCCCTACTCCCAATGCACGAGCCGCTGCCGGAGCTCGCCCGTTCTCCACTACCGCACCCTCCTCCTCCCCGCGCTCCCTCCTCCACCACTGCCCCCTCCTCCACCACCGCGCCCTCCTCCTCCCCGGGACCTCCTCCTCCACCGCCCCCGCCGGAGCTCACCCATTTTCACCACCGCACCCTCCTCCTCCCTGCGCCCCCTCCTCCACCATCACCCTCCTCGACCATCGCACCCTCCTCCACCCTGGCCCCTCTCTCTCACTCACACACTCCCACTCCCACTCCCCTCTCTCCCTGACGCCCACCCCCGCCACCCCCGCGGCCACCGATGTCATTGCCCCACCAGCCCTATCCCGCTGCCGCCCCACCGCCCATGGTGCCCCGCCGCCTGCAACGCCCCCACCGCCCCCGTCGCACCGCCGCACCACAGCCCCCGTCGCGCCCGTCCTCCCCACCACCCCGCCGCCCCACCGCCCCCGCCACCAGCCGCCCAAGACGCCCTAGCCGCCACCGCCGGTGAGGCCCCCCCACCCCCACCGGCCGGCTGCCCCTATTTTTATTTTTTTTCCTTTTTTATTTATGTTAAATTATTTAGGTTAGTTTTTTAGTTTGTTAGGAAAAATATGATGCCGAGGACTGCTACTTGTGTAAGATTTTATTAGGTTAGTTAGTTTTTTAGTTAGGCTAGTTTTCAACTAGCTTATATGTTAGGTTAGTTAGGGCATGACCAACGGGCCACGCTGGACCGGTGCCCCATGCGCCACATCACCTTGCCAAATGCCACCTCCGATGAACGTGTTGCTTGCAGAGGGAAACGGACTCCTATAGAAGAGATCGCCTCCTCCCTAACAAAATCGTCCAGGCAGCCCCTGAGGCGATGCAGTGTGAGCTTCAGATCTATGCTCTGTCTAGGACCCCACTGTGGTGATGCATTGTTTTGCATGCAGTGGAGGTTGCATGCGTTGTGTGGTGAGGGAGAGAAACAAATATGATGATGGCATCAAGAAACTAGCCTCCGTTGAGTGATTGTGGCACACACTATAGCTTGAGTTAAATTTATCTAGGTGGAAGAGGTGAGGCAGTACGAAGGTGATGCCTCCATTGTACATGCCCTTAGTTAGATTGGTTTATTAGGTTAGTTGGGAGATTTTGAAGCAATGTCTAGGGCTGCTACTTGTGGAAGCAGTGTTGCTCTTAGTTGGTGTAGATGGGACTGCGTTGCTAACTGAGACATCGAACCATGGAGATGCATTGTTTTTACCCCGACTTTTCCTATGAGAAGAAGCAATTAGAACAGGTTCATGTAAAACAACTATGGTGTTAGAACTAGACACAAGCAAGTAATTTTTTTACCTTTTCTTTGTTCCATTTGTAGGACAACCAGCTTCTCTATGTCCTACCTCTTCACATTTTGTGCATTTGTTCAAAGTCCCCTTCCTTGATCCACCTTCACACCATTGCTTGAACAATTGGTGTATGAAAAATGGCAGAATTTTCCCATAAAATCATTCTTCTCTTTCTAAATAGGTCCATAATCATCTCTTATCTTGTCAGCTAGCTCAACAATAGGCAAGTCCTTGATATCCCGCACCAAAGCATTAAAGCACTCGGCAAGATTGTTGTTTATATAGTCACACTTGATGTCCGGGTTGAACATGCACCTCATCCTGAGCAGATTGTGGTAATCCTTAAGGTAAGGAAACACCTTATCAGAGGCTGCAAACACCTTAGCCATGTGATGGTTATATTCATCTGACCCATATGCCCTAGCAGCAGGCCACAACCATCCAAATACGTCACCATGAAAATATTTCTGAAAATTGTGCCACATATGCCTAAAGCACTCACGCTGTTCAGCTTGAGGAAATACCTTTTAACAACATTTTCAAGACCCTTGCAAACATGAGTACAAACAACCAATACCGGTGGGTCCCCTATTGCCTTCTTCACTTGATTCATGAACCAAGCCCAGTTGTCCCCATTTTCATACTCAATAAAGCCATACGCCACCGAAAACATCGAATTATGACTGTCCAAAGCGGTGACTACAACTAGCTGACCATTCCACTTGCCTGTTAAGTGAGTTGAATCTATGCTAATATATGGCCTACATCCATTCACAAAACCATATATGCAAGGCTTGAAAGCAATAAATAGCTTGCTGAAATGTACTTGACCTTCAATTGTGGTAGTACCAATCTCAACAATACTCCCCGGAGACCACAATTCTATCTCACCTTGTAGTTGTGCAACATCCAAAAACATTCTTCCCAACTCCCATATAAGCTAGTCACTGCCCTTTGCTTCCTTTCCACACCGTGTGATAGTCAAGTGTGACATGATGTTCCTCTTGCAAGTCTTTCAGTATATTCACAGCACTAATGGCTGGATCTTTCTTCAACATAGCCGCTGCCCTATCAGCCACCCAAGATTGAGTTGTCATACTTGTCACTTTTCCACTTGTTGAACTACAAATGTGCTCGGTTTGATGCTTCACAACCTGCAGCAAAAAAGGCACAAAATCTGAAGTTTATTATCATGACAAACAATATGAAGGAATAAGAGTAGAAATAAAAAAAAGCTATTACCATCACAAAATTTTTGTCCCTCTTCCAACTAGCAATTAAGGACCATTTGCAAGGGTCACCTTTTATGAACTCGCCTTTGCAAAAAGCCCAAAACCTTTCCGGCTCATTTTTTAGGTCATATATTTGTGTTAGGTCGTATATTTTTCGATTTTATTAATAAACACAAAAAATTGGTGTTGATCGGGTGGATTTACATGTGATAGTTGTCTCGTCGCTGTGAGGTCTGCTGTGCGAAGACCTCCGTTCTACGAGCTCCACCCCTACATTCATGGGTGAGTACAAATTTCATATCCTCCTCGCTCCTTCATTTGTTATGGGTCGGTCTTCGGATGAAACTTGCTAGATATAGGTAATTAAATTAATTTATCAGTATGCCTGACCAGTATGCGTCTCCCGTTCGAGAGGGTTACAGTTATAAATATGCATGCATTTGCATATATTTATAACCGTGATTCTTTCGAATTGTCCAAGGTTATCCATGGACAGCCCGAGTATGTGTAGATTGGGTTCGTGTTCCCATATGCTTTGTTCCGGATTCGATGCATAATTTTGTCAGTGCCTCCCTGTTGTTCTCCGGATACACATCCTCTCCGTTTATTGCGGAGACGTGTATCAGGAGAACAGCGGGAGGTGCTGCCGAAATTTTGTGTTGGATCCGGAGCAGAGCATGGGAAAACGAACCCAAGCTACACATTCTCGGGTGGGATTAGGACCTATCTTTACCGATTAGCGTATAGGTTGCATGGACGTAATAAAACTAGCGAACTTGATTAACTGATGAATATATATGCTGAATTATGTATAAATATATTTCTTGTGTGTTTAGTAGCTAGCCAAGATGAGTGATCGTGCGTGGATGTACACCGGTCACCCTAGTCACAAAGAGATGACGAAATAATGGTTTCTCAAAACCAAGGAGTTTGTGAAAGCCGCATTTGCAAATGGCCAGGAAACAAACTAGTGCCCTTGTCCTGAATGCGACAACTATAAAAAGAGGACAGAGGCTGTAATGATTAAACACCTGCACAGAAGGGGTTTTAAGCCTAATTATACGGTTTGGACATTTCATGGTGAGTCTATACAACGCACCAGAGCTGAGGTGGTTCGTCGTCGCACCGACGAGCATGGTACCGGGATCGAAGACATGGTGCAAGACTTTGATGATGCTCGGGATTCGGAAGATGAGATGGAGGAATCTGCAAAGGCATTCTATGATATGTTGGAGTCTTCAAAACATCCTCTCCACAAGCACACTGAGCTTTGTCAGCTGGATGCCATTGCACAGGTAATGGCTCTTAAGGCTCAGTTCAACTTGGGACGAGAATGCTATGACGCGATGATGACACTATTTGGATGCTTTCTACCCAAAGGCCATGTCATGCCTGCGAACCTGTACCATTCTGACAAAATACTCCGTGTACTTAAGATGCCCTATGAGAAGATAGATGGATGTGAGAAAGGATGTGTTTTATTTAGGAAGGAGTATGCACACTTGGACTATTGTCCCAATTGTGAGTCTTGCAGGTATCTTGTGGTAGACAACGATATGGGTGAGAAGAGGCAGACCAAAATCGCAGTTAGTGTTCTTCGGTATATGCCAATCATACCAAGGCTTCAACATCTTTTCATGGTCGAAGAGATAGCGAGACAGATGACATGGCACGAAATGGGCAAAATAACCGAACTACATGCGGATGGGAATAAGATGGCGGTACACACATTGTATGGGGAAGCGTGGAAACATTTTGATGGATTGCGTGAGGATAAAGCGGCAAATCCAAGGAATCCTCGAGACTGCATCACCACGGATGGTTTTAATCCATTCGGCATGACTGACACAATATCGACATGATGCATACTGAAAAGAATATCGGAGAGGCTATTTTTGGTTCATTGTTCGACATAAATGGAAAGACAAAGGATAATACTAATTCTAGAGTCGATCAAGAGACACTATGTCATAGACCGTTACAAAACATGCGATATGGCAAAGGAAAGCAGAAGTGGTCGAAGCCAAAGGCCTGGTTCAATCTTGGAAGGCCAGCTATGAGGGAAATTATCTTGTGGGTCAAAATGCACTTGATGTTCCCCGATGGGTATGCAGCGAATCTAAAGAGGTGAGCGAGTCTTGAAAAATTAAAAATCTTTGGTCTCAAGAGTCATGATTGGCACATATGGCTTGAGCAGGTAATGCCGGTGATGTTACGTGGCTTTATTCCTGAGGATGAATGGCTAGTACTGGCGGAGCTGAGCTATTTCTTCCGTGTTCTTTGTGCAAAAGAATTGTCGCCTGGCGTGGTAGATGACATGGAGGAGTTTGCACCGGAGTTGTTGTGCAAGTTAGAGAAGATCTTTCCGCCGGGCTTCTTTAATCCAATGCAGCATTTGATTTTACATCTACCGACCCAAGCAAGATTGGGTGGTCCGTGCAAAATCATTGGTGCTATGCAACTGAGAGGATGCAGAAGACGCTTCGAGCTAAATGTAAAAATAAGCGTACAATTGAAGCATCGATGGCTGAGGCTTTCCTTACTGATGAGGTGGCAAACTTTGTGACAGCACACTACGAAGCCAAAAATCATCATTTGGATAATCCGAAGCCTCGGTACAATGATGCAGACCCTAAAAAAGGTGGATCAAACCTCAGCCTATTCAAAGGGAAGCTCGCACCAGCTGGTGCTTCGAAACCAATAATGTTGGATGTCGAAGAATGGTGGAACGTTTCGTTGTATATCTTCAACAACCTAACAGAAGTGCGGCCGTACATCGGTAAGTTCTCGGCACATTTTTCTGTAACTTCTAATTCCTTTGAACTGCTCTTATTTCCGGATATTTCATACGGCCGATATGTTTCCTAATTCTCGGATGGAGCGGTGATTCAAAATGATTACGTCGAAGAGTATGAGCTTCTGGCAAAGCATGGAGGCGGCTATCCCGGTTTCATATCTTGGTTGAAACAAACGGTAATTATCAATAATGGACCATTTCATTTCTTGGTCTAACTTGCGGCTAATGCAACAATCGTTTCGTATTAAACTTGTAGGCTAATTCAGATTCTATGGACGCCGAATTGAGACAAGCCGCTAATGGTTTTGACTATAAGTTCCGTTCATTTGAGAAATACAACATCAACAGGTATCTCTTTCGTACCTTTGGCAAAGAGCTATCTATGCCCGACCGGAAATCTACAAATTGTTGAGTCTCTACTATTGGCGAAGGTGGTATCGAGTATTATGGAATAGTTGAAGCAATTTATGAACTTCAATTCTATGGTCAAAACCCACCGAACGTCGTAGTCTTCAAATGTTATTGGTTCCAGCCAAAAGAGACTAGAAGGACTCATGAACATATAGGACTAGTCTAAATAAATCCAAACACCCATTTAGATGTTCCCGATGTCTATATTACGGCTCAACAGGCGACCCAAGTTTTCTATCTACCGTGGGCATGCCAAACTGATAAGAATCTGGAAGGTTGGTATGTTGTTTATGAAGTGCCGCCATGTGTTAGACCACCTCCTCCAAATGAATAGGATTATGAATCTCACATTAACCCAGACACATATGATGGAGAATTCTTCCAAGAAACACGTCTTTCCAAGAAACGTTTCAAGAACCGCAGTGCTTCACACTAGAACATGGAAATATACAGCGACAATGAATCTGACTTCACCCCTGAGCCGGAACCAACAGAGCTGGAACTAGGAGAGGTTACTGATGCGGATGACGTGTCAATGCTTGACCGATTACACAAAGGCCTTCCACAACTTCATGTCATTGAACCCGATGAGCACGTCATTCATGAAGACATGCGCGATAGTGATGATGATGATGCATTTATTGATGATGATTATTAGTTTGTAAGATTTCCAACTTAAATTATATATGTACATATTATTATTCATGTCAGTTATTCATTTTTTTATGTTGTACTAATTTCTTTTAATCTTTATCATGGCAGGTCAGCAGGTGTTGAAAGATGGTGGGCGCGGGTCCAGATCGCTCGACGGGTTCTTCTTCGGTGGCCCACACGAGGGGTGGTACTTCCATTCCACCCCTATCTCTCCGTAGAGCATTGGCAGACAGTCTGACGACACCACCCGCGGGTGCTTCTTCGTCGGAGGCATTGCCCACTTGGAGAGGTGTTGGTCGGGTAGGGAAGAAAGGGAAGGGTACATGGAGAGGTGGTGGCCGCGGAAGATGTAGGCGGACTGTTGCGCCATCCTCGCCACCATCACCAGCTCATTCACCCGAGCACACGACTACTATGGTGGACCCGTTTGCGGAGGAGGCTACGGGGACTCCGGTCCAGGAGCCTCGGGTGGACGGGCATTCGGCCCATGAGACTCCGGTCCAGGATCAGCCTCGGGTCAAGGTGCGTTCATGAGACCCCAAGGCTACGTCCCAGGAGACTCTTGCCACATAGGCTCCGACCGACGTGGAGACGTCCGGATGGGGTGCCTGGCCGGATCGGACCGAGGTGCCGGATTGGACCGAGGGTCTGGGTAGCTGTTCTATTGATGGCGGGGACGAGTGTACGGATAGTAAGGGCGATGTGTAGGTGGACGGGTGTTGGGGAACGTCGCATGGGAAACAAAAAATTTCCTACACGCACGAAGACCTATCATGGTGATGTCCATCTACGAGAGGGGATTTCCGATCTACGTACCCTTGTAGATCGCACAGCAGAAGCGTTAGTGAACGTGGTTGATGTAGTGGAACGTCCTCACGTCCCTCGATCCGCCCCGCGAACCGTCCCGCGATCCGTCCCACGATCCCCTCCGATCTAGTGCCGAACGGACGGCACCTCCGCGTTCAGCACACGTACAGCTCGACGATGATCTCGCCCTTCTTGATCCAGCAAGAGAGACGGAGAGGTAGATGATTTCTCTGGCAGCGTGACGGTGCTCCGGAGGTTGGTGGTGATCTAATCTCAGCAGGGCTCCGCCCAAGCTCCGCAGAAACGCGATCTAGAGGTAAAACCGTGGAGATATGTGGTCGGGCTGCCGTGACAAAGTTGTTCTCAAATCAGCCCTAAAACCTCCGTATATATAGGGGGAAGAGGGGGAGCCTTGCCTTGGGGTCCAAGGACCCCCAAGGGGTTCGGCCGAGCCAAAGGGGGGAGTCCTCCCCTTCCAAACCAAATCCAACTAGGTTTGGAAGGTGGAGTCCTTCCCCTTTTTCCCACTCCTTTTTTTTCTTTTCTCTTTGCTTTTCTTCCTATGGCGCATAGGGCCTTCTTGGGCTGACCCACCAGCCCACCAAGGGCTGGTGCGCCACCCCCAAGGCCTATGGGCTTCCCCGGGGTGGGTTGCCCCCCCCCCGGGTGAACACCCGGAACCCATTCGTCATTCCCGGTAACTCCAAAAACCTTCCGGTAATCAAATGAGGTCATCCTATATATCAATCTTCGTTTCCGGACCATTCCGGAAACCCTCGTGACATCTGTGATCTCATCTGGGACTCCGAACAACATTAGGTAACCAACCATATAACTCAAATACGCATAAAACAACGTCGAACCTTAAGTGTGCAGACCCTGCGGGTTCGAGAACTATGTAGACATGACCCGAGCGACTCCTCGGTCAATATCCAATAGCGGGACCTGGATGCCCATATTGGATTCTACATATTCTACGAAGATCTTATCGTTTGAACCTCAGTGCCAAGGATTCATATAATCCCGTATGTCATTCCCTTTGTCCTTCGGTATGTTACTTGCCCGAGATTCGATCGTCAGTATCCGCATACCTATTTCAATCTCGTTTACGGGCATGTCTCTTTACTCGTTCCGTAATACAAGATCCCGCAACTTACACTAAGTCACATTGCTTGCAAGGCTTGTGTGTGATGTTGTATTACCGAGTGGACCCCGAGATACCTCTCCGTCACACGGAGTGACAAATCCCAGTCTCGATCCATACTAACTCAACGAACACCTTCGGAGATACCTGTAGAGCATCTTTATAGTCACCCAGTTACGTTGCGACGTTTGATACACACAAAGCATTCCTCCGGTGTCAGTGAGTTATATGATCTCATGGTCATAGGAACAAATACTTGACACGCAGAAAACAGTAGCAACAAAATGACACGATCAACATGCTACGTCTATTAGTTTGGGTCTAGTCCATCACGTGATTCTCCTAATGACGTGATCCACTTATCAAGCAACAACACCTTGTTCATAATCAGAAGACCCTGACTATCTTTGATCAACTGGCTAGCCAACTAGAGGCTTGCTAGGGACAGTGTTTTGTCTATGTATCCACACATGTATATAAGTCTTCATTCAATACAATTATAGCATGGATAATAAACGATTATCATGAACTAAGAAATATAATAATAACTAATTTATTATTGCCTCTAGGGCATATTTCCAACAGTCTCCCACTTGCACTAGAGTCAATAATCTAGTTCACATCACCATGTGATTTCAACGAATCCAACACCCATATAGTTATGGGGTCTGATCAAGTCTTGCTCGTGAGAGAGGTTTTAGTCAACGGTTCTGGAACTTTCAGATCCGTGCGTTCTTTACAAATCTTTATGTCATCTTATAGATGCTGCTACTACGTGCTATTCGGAAATGCTCCAAATATCTACTCTACTATACGAATCCGTTTCACTACTCATAGTTATTCGGATTAGTGTCAAAGCTTGCATCGACATAACCCTTTACGACGAATTCTTTAACCACCTCCATAATCGAGAAAAATTCCTTAGTCTATTTAGTTACTAAGGATAACTTTGACCGTTGATCAGTGATTCAATCCTGGATCACTCTGTGTACCTCTTAACAGACTTGTTGCAAGGCACACATCAGGTGCGGTACTCAGCATGGCATACTTTAGAGTCTACGGCTAAGGCATAGAAGACGACCTTCGTCTATTCTCTTTATTCTGCCGTGGTCGGGTTTTGAGTCTTACTCAAATTCACACCTTACAACGCAACCAAGAACTCCTTCTTTGCTGATCTATTTTGAACTCCTTCAAAAACTTGTCAAGGCATGCATCTTGTTGAAACTTCCATTAAGTGCCTTTGATCTATCTCCATAGATCTTTGATGCTCAACGTTCAAGTAGCGCAATCCAGGTATTCCTTTGAAAACTCCTTTCAAACAACCTTGTATGCTTTACAGAAATTCTAAATTACTTTCTGATCCACAATATGTCAACCACATATACTTATGAGAAATTCCATAGTGCTCCCACTCACTTCTTTGGAAATACAAGTTTCTCATAAACCTTGTACAAACCCAAAATCTTTGATCATCTCATCAAAGTGTATATTCCAACTCTGAGATGCTTGCACCAGTCCACTTAAGGATCACTGGAGCTTGCATACTTGCTAGTATCTTCAGGATCGACAAAACCTCCTGGTTGTATCACATACAATGTTTGCTCAAGGAAACCGTCGAGGAAACAATGTTTTGACATCCTACGTGCAATATTTCATAAATAATGCAGCAACTACTAACATAATTCTAACAGACTTTTAGCATCGCTACGAGTGAGAAAGTCTCATCATAGTCAACTGTTTGATCTTGTCGGAAACATCTTTGCGACAAGTCGAGCTTTTCTTAATAGTGACTTATCACCATCATCGTCTGTCTTCCTTTTAAAGATCCATCTTTACTCAATAGTCCTATGACCATCAAGTAGTTCTTCCAAAGTCTACACTTTGTTTTCATACATGGATCCTCTCTGGGATTTCATGGCCTCCAGCCATTTGTCGGAATCCGGGCCCACCATTGCTTTCTCCATAACTCGTAGGTTCACTGTTGCTCAACAACATGACCTCCAAGACAGGGTTACCGTACCACTCTGCTGTAGTACGCGACCTTGTCAACCTACGAGGTTTGTAGTAACTTGATCCGATGCTCGATGATCACCATCATCAGCTTTAACTTCAATTGGTGTAGGCGCCACAGGAACAACTTCCTGTGCCCTGCTACACACTGGTTGAAGTGATGGTTAAATAACCTCATCAAGTTCTACCACCCTCCCACTCAATTCTTTCGAGAGAAACCTTTCCTCGAGAAAGGATCCGTTTCCAGAAACAAACACTTTGCTTTCGGATCTGAGATAGGAGATGTACCCAACTGTTTTGGATATCCTATGAAGATGCATTTATCCGCTTTGGGTTCAAGCTTATCAGACTGAAACTTTTTCACATAAGTGTCGAAGCCCCAAACTTTCATGAAACGACAGTTTGGATTTCTCTAAACCTCACTCTATACTGTGTCATCTCAACGGAAATACGCGGTGCCCTATTTAAAGTGAATGCGGTTGTCTCTAATGCATAACCCATAAACGATAGTGGTAATTCGATAAGAGACATCATAGCATGCACCATACCAAATAGTGCGTGGCTATGACGTTCAGACACATCATCACACTATGATGTTCCAGGTGGCATGAACTGCGAAACAATTTCCACATTGTCTTAACTGCATACCAAAACTCGTAACTCAGATATTCATTTCTATGATTATATCGTAGACAGTTTATCCTCTTGTTACGACGAACTTCACTCCGAAACAGAATTGAACTTTTCAATATTTCAGACTTGTGATTCATTAAGTAAATACTCTTGTATCCACTCAAATCCCCATTGAAGTAAGAACATAATGATATCCACTGCGTGCCTCAGCACCCATTGGACTGCACACATAAAAATGTATCACTTCCAACAAGTTACTATCTTGTTTCATCTCAATGAACACAAGGCCTTGCTCATGTGGTATGATTTGCATGTCACTAGTGATTCAAAATCAGGTGAGTATAAAGATCCATCATCATGGAGCCTCTTCATGCAATTTATACCAACATGACTCAAGTGGCAATGCCACAAGTAAGTGGTACTATCATCATTACCTTGTATCTTTTGGCACCAATATCATGAACATGTGTAACACTACAATCGAGATTCAGTAAACCATTGAAGGTGATTATTCAAGCAAATAGAGTAACCATTATTCTCTTTAAATGAATAATCGCATTGCAACAAACACGATGCAATCATGTTCATGCTCAACGCAAACACCAAATAACAATTATTTGGGTTTAACACCAATCCCGATGGAAGAGGGAGCGTGCGATGTATCAATCTTGGAAACACTTCCAACATGTATCGTCACCTCGCCTTTAGCTAGTCTCCGTTTATGTCGTAGCTATCATTTCGTGTTACTAATCACTTAGCAACCGAACCGGTATCCAATACCCTCATGCTACTAGGAGTACTAGTAAAGCACACATCAACATCATGTATATCAAATATACTTCTTTCGACTTTTGCCAGCCTTCTTATCTACCAAGTATCTAGAGTTGCTTCCCCTCAGTGACTGTTCCCCTCATTACATAAGCACTTAGTATCGGGTTTCGGTTTAATCTTGGGTCTCTTCATTAGTGCAGCAACTGTTTTGCCGTTTCACGAAGTATCCCTTCTAGCCCTTGCCTTTCTTGAAACTTAGTGGTTCTACTAACCATCAACTATTGATGCTCCTTCTTGATTTCTACTTTCGCAGTGTCAAACATCGCGAATCGCTCAAGGTTCATTGTATCTCTCCTTGATATGTTATAGTTCATCACGAAGCTCTCACAACTTGGTGGCAGTGACTTTGGAGAACCATCACTATCTCATCTGGAAGATTAACTCCCACTTGATTCAAGCGATTGTCGTACTCAGACAATCTGAGCACACGCTCAACTATTAAGCTTTTCTCCTTTACTTTGTGGACAAAGAATCTTGTTGGAGGTCTCGTACCTCTTAACAAGGGCACAAGCATGAAATCACAATTTCATCTCTTTAGAACATCACGTATGTTCCGTGACGTTTCAAAACGTCTTCGGTGCCTTGCTTCTACGCCATTAAGAATTTTGCACTGAACTATCGTGTAGTCATCAGAAACGTGTATGTCGTATGTTCACAACATCTACAGACGACGCTCGAGGTGCAGCACACCGAGTGGTGCATCAAGGACATAAGCCTTCTGTGCAGCAACGAGGACAATCCCCGGTTTTACAGACTCCATCTGCAAAGTTTGCTACTATCAACTTTCAACTAAATTTTCTCTAGGAACATATAAAAATAGTAGAGCTATAGCGCAAGCTACATCGTAATTCGCAAAGACCACTAGAATATGTTCATGACAATTAGTTGAATTAATCATATTACTTAAGAACTCCAACTCAAAAAGTACATCTCTCTAGTCATTTGAGTGGTACATGATCCAAATCCACTATCTCAAGTCCGATCATCACGTGAGTCGAGAATAGTTTCAGTGGTACGCATCTCTATGCTAATCATATCAACTATACGATTCATACTCGACCTTTCGGTCTCATGTGTTCCGAGGCCATGTCTGCACATGCTAGGCTCGTCAAGCTTAACCCGAGTGTTCCGCGTGTGCAACTGTTTTGCACCCGTTGTATGTGAACGTTGAGTCTATCACACCCGATCATCACGTGCTGTCTCGAAACGAAGAACTGTCGCAACGGTGCACAGTCGGGAAGAACACAATTTCGTCTTGAAATTTTAGTGAGAGATCACCTCATAATGCAACCGTCGTTCTAAGCAAGATAAGGTGCATAAAGGATTAACATCACATGCAATTCATAAGTGACATGATATGGCCATCATCATGTGCTTCTTGATCTCCATCACCAAAGCACCGGCACGATCTTCTTGTCACCGGCGTCACACCATGATCTCCATCATCATGATCTCCATCAATGTGTCGCCATCGGGGTTGTCGTGCTACTCATGATATTACTACTAAAGCTACGTCCTAGCAATATAGTAAACGCATCTGCAAGCACAAACGTTAGTTTAAAGACAACCCTATGGATCCTGCCGGTTGCCGTACCATCGACGTGCAAGTCGATATTAACTATTACAACATGATCATCTCATACATCCAATATATCACATCACATCGTTGGCCATATCACATCACAAGCATACCCTTCAAAAACAAGTTAGATGTCCTCTAATTGTTGTTGCATGTTTTACGTGGTGACCATGGGTATCTAGTAGGATCGCATCTTACTTACGCAAACACCACAACGGAGATATATGAATTGCTATTTAACCTCATCCAAGGACCTCCTCGGTCAAATCCGATTCAACTAAAGTTGGAGAAACCGACACTCGCCGGTCATCTTTGAGCAACGGAGTTACTCGTAGCGATGAAACCAGTCTCTCGTAAGCGTACGAGTAATGTCGGTCCGAGCCGCTTCGATCCAACAATACCGCGGAATCAAGAAAAGACTAAGGAGGGCAGCAAAACTCACATCACCGCCCACAAACACTTTTGTGTTCTACTCGAGAAGACATATACGCATGAACCTAGCTCATGATGCCACTGTTGGGGAACGTTGCATGGGAAACAAAAATTTTCCTACGCGCACGAAGACCTATCACGGTGATCTCCATCTACGAGAGGGGATTTCGATCTACGTACCCTTGTTGATCGCACAGCAGAAGCGTTAGTGAACGCGGTTGATGTAGTGGAACGTCCTCACATCCCTCGATCGGCCCCGCGAACCGTCCCACGAACCGTCCCGCGATCCGTCCCACGATCTGCTCCGATCTAGTGCCGAACGGACGGCACCTCCGCGTTCAGCACACGTACAGCTCGACGATGATCTCGGCCTTCTTGAACCAGCAAGAGAGACGGAGAGGTAGATGAGTACTCCGGCAGCGTGACGGTGCTCCGGAGGTTGGTGGTGATCTAATCTCGGCAGGGCTCCGCCCGAGCTCCGCAGAAACGCGATCTAGAGGTAAAACTGTGGAGATATGTGGTCGGGCTGCCGTGACAAAGTTGTTCTCAAATCAGCCCTAAAACCTCCGTATATATAGGGGGAAGAGGGGGAGCCTTGCCTTGGGGTCCAAGGACCCACAAGGGGTTCGGCCGAGCCAAAGGGGGGAGTCCTCCCCTTCCAAACCGAATCCAACTAGGTTTGGAAGGTGGAGTCCTTCCCCTTTTGCCCACCTCCTTTTTTTTCTTTTCTCTTTGATTTTCTTCCTATGGTGCATAGGGCCTTCTTGGGCTGTCCCACCAGCCCACCAAGGGCTGGTGCGCCACCCCAAAGGCCTATGGGCTTCCCCGGGGTGGGTTGCCCCCCCCCCCCGGTGAACACCCGGAACCCATTCGTCATTCCCGGTACATTCCTGGTAACTCCGAAAACCTTCCGATAATCAAATGAGGTCATCCTATATATCAATCTTCGTTTCCGGACCATTCCGGAAACCCTCGTGACGTCTGTGATCTCATCCGGGACTCAGAACAACATTCGGTAACCAACCATATAACTCAAATACGCATAAAACAACGTCGAACCTTAAGTGTGCAGACCCTGCAGGTTCGAGAACTATGTAGACATGACCCGAGCGACTCCTCGGTCAATATACAATAGCGGGATCTGGATGCCCATATTGGATCCTACATATTCTACGAAGATCTTATCGTTTGAACCTCAGTGCCAAGGATTCATATAATCCCGTATGTCATTCCCTTTGTCCTTCGGTATGTTACTTGCCCGAGATTCGATCGTCAGTATCCGCATACCTATTTCAATCTCGTTTACCGGGAAGTCTCTTGACTCGTTCCGTAATACAAGATCCCGCAACTTACACTAAGTCACATTTCTTGCAAGGCTTGTGTGTGATGTTGTATTACCGAGTGGGCCCCGAGATACCTCTCCGTCACACGGAGTGACAAATCCCAGTCTCGATCCATACTAACTCAACGAACACCTTCGGAGATACCTGTAGAGCATCTTTATAGTCACCCAGTTACGTTGCGACGTTTGATACACACAAAGCATTCCTCCGGTGTCAGTGAGTTATATGATCTCATGGTCATAGGAACAAATACTTGACACGCAGAAAACAGTAGCAACAAAATGACACGATCAACATGCTACGTCTATTAGTTTGGGTCTAGTCCATCACGTGATTCTCCTAATGACGTGATCCAGTTATCAAGCAACAACACCTTGTTCATAATCAGAAGACCCTGACTATCTTTGATCAACTGGCTAGCCAACTAGAGGCTTGCTAGGGACAGTGTTTTGTCTATGTATCCACACATGTATATAAGTCTTCATTCAATACAATTATAGCATGGATAATAAACGATTATCATGAACTAAGAAATATAATAATAACTAATTTATTATTGCCTCTAGGGCATATTTCCAACAACGGGGCCATCGTGTACAAGCGTGGTAGTGCACGTCTCCCGGTCGTGCCGGCTACCCATGAGCAGAGGCTAGTGATTAAGCCTAAAGGGGATGGGTAAGTACATTTACTCTTTTTTTAGCTTCTGCCTTCAAGTTTCTTCAAATATATAATGCATTGACCTTATCATACTGCAGGGGATGGACACACCCTCGTGGAGTCCGCAAGCCGAACAACGTCCTTGGTGTGCTTTGCCGGAGAAATTTCCCGGGGTTTGTCACATTGCCTGGTGAGGGTCAGGTTCCTACACTAGGATTTACCAGGCTGCGAAGGCCCCGCTGGAGGAGATTATAGATGGTGTCTTGTGCCACACGAGGGCCGAGATGGTGATCAACAATGTTTGGGTAAATTATCCTTTTACACAATCTGAAATTAACAATATAGAAAATTATTCTACTAATGTGTGTTGTCTCATTTGATGGCAGACCTTCTATAGGTGTGAGGAGGGATATGAGGAGGAGGTGGCCCAGGTTATTGAGGCCGAGTGTAGGCGGTTATTACGGAACTTACGCCATGAGGCTCGGCCGCAGGCTATTCGAGACTACTATGCCACTCATGGTCTTAAGAAGCAGAAGAAGGAGTGCCGCGGAAAGTATCTGAAGGAGCAGTACATGAAAGTAATTACCTATTCTTAAGGCCTTGTACGTAGTTTTCTTGATTTGATTCATAGGTGTAGTGCTCAAAATTATTTCTAATAACTTATAGGTGCCCCCGAGATGGTGTGCGGATAAGATGGATTGTTGGGAGGCGTTGGTGGATGAGTGGTGCACAGGCAACTGGCAAGCCGTCCATGACAATGCAAAGGATCAGCGTAGCCAAATGGTTGGTGTGCCACACCATCAAGACAACGCCAACTTACTTCAGTTCAGACTAAACTAGGTATGTGGTTTTCTTCATGATTCATGCAATTCATTCTTCATGCTAGCTTGAGCCCCTTACTAATACTTAGTTCCTCTCTTTTAGGCGCATCACATTAAGACGGAGGTGTCAGAGTTTTACGACCTTTATGGCATGGCCCATACTGCCTCCTACAAGAAGGCGAAGGCATTCTCTGAGTCTGAACTGGATGAGCCAAATAACTTCACCAACATCTCATCCCACCCCAAGCTCATGAAATATAGGGACACGGGGAAGGCTTGGAAAGGGGAGGACTTTAACCTGAGCGAGGAACCTTTGGATCCAGAGCTGGTGATGATATCTCGTGGCGGCAGGCCCCATGGCTCGATAGCCATTGGAGATGGGACAATACGTTGTCCACTCACTCTCCCGGAGATCAAGGTGCACTAGTCGAGCTCCTGTCCGGAGATAACGCCTCGTCCACGGCCAGTCGATCTTGCCATCGAGGTTAGTTGTACGGACTCAGAAAACTTTCATCCATTTCATTGTGTGTGTGGCCATCGATCATTACTGTGGTAACGAGGAATGGTGTTGCAGGTTGCTCTTCAGAAAGAGAGTGCGGCAAACTAGGCTGCTCTTGAGAAAGAGATATTGGCAAGCCAGGCTGCTCTTCAGGAGAGGGACCGGACCATGGCTCGGTTGATTGAGGAGGAGAGGGCCCGGAATGAGGCGGCTCACCTGGCCATGTACGAGCTTATTGTGGTAAGTTTCTTTTTTACATTAGGCAAATCATGTGTGTAATGTATGTTTCATTACAAACTAATACGACCGACTCTTGAAAACCAAATGTGTAGTCTATTTGCGAGAAGACCGGACAAGCCCCTACGCCGATGCCCGTCTTCACTGCGATTGGCACGGTGAGTTTCATTTCAATGGTCATTATAAAATAGTATTAACAATTGAGTGTCATCATACTAACTAAGACATTGCAAAATATATTTTCTGCAGAATAACTCCCGAGCGGCATCGCATGACCCTTCTCCAGGGCAACCATCTCCAAACGAAGCCGCCGCAAGCAACCCTGGTGTTTCTCCTCCTTGATGACCACTATGGTAAGTTTTCTCTAGTTCATATATGACATAATTAGCTAGTTTATCTTAGTTAGGTAAAAACATCATAAGAACCTTGGTTAGCTCATAACTTAGCTAATTTAGCTCCAACATGACATAATAAGATCAATTGAAATAGGAAAATGAAAATAAGGAAGAAGAAGAGAAGAAGAAGAGAAGAAGAAGGAGAATAAGAAGGAGAATGAGGAGAAGAAGGAGAAGGATCCCTCCTTCTTATCCATCTTCTTGTTATCTCCTCCTTCTTCTCCTTCTTCTTCTCTTCTTGTTTTTCTTCTTCTCTCCTTCTTCTTCTTTTTCTTCTCCTTCTTCTTCTCTTCTTGCTTCTTCTCTTTCTTCTTCTACATAGCTTATTTTCCCCAACAAAGACATACTTAGCTAATTATCCTCCAAAATGGCATATTAGCTTAGTTAGGTAAAAACATCATAAGAACCTTGGTTAGCTCATTAAAATGACTAATATAGCTCCAAAATGACATAATAAGCTCAAAATGGCATAATAACCTTGGTTAGCTCATGAATATTATATACTTAGCTTGTTTCCTCTAAAATAACATAATTAGCCCATTTAGCTCCAAAAAGACCTACTTAGCTAATTTAGCTCCAAGAAGAGTAGAAGAGGTGAAATGAAAAGAAGGAAGAAGAAGAAGAAGAGAAGAAGAAGAGAAGGAGAAGGAGAAGAAGAAGGAGAAGGAGGAGAAGAAGGAGAAGGAGTCCTACTTGTCCTCCTTCTTCTCCTTCTTCTTCTCCTACTTCTTCTTCTTCTTCTCCTCCTCTTTCTTCTCCTCTTTCATATTCTTCTGACCATATTTTCCCCAACAGTGACATAATTAGCCCATTTAGCTCCAAAAGGGCATACTTAGCTATTTGCAGGTGTAGTTTCTATGTTACCGCTCGCTTAACCATTGGATAACATTGCTAGTTGCATGTGTAGTTTCTTCCATGTGTTAACATGGGTTCCTTGTTATATCACCATATTAATGCTATTTAAATAAATGCACCTACATACTTGGTAAAAGGTGGAAGTCTCGGCTTTCTAGCCTGGTGTTTTGTTCCATCTTTGCCGCCTTAGTTTTGGCTACCAGTGTTATATTCCATAATTGAGCGCTCCTAACACGATCGGGGTTGTTACGGGGACCCCCTTGATAATTCGTCTTAGTTTAAAAATGGTCTGGCAAGGCCCAACTTTGGTACTACGTTTGCCTAATGACCAAATAAAATTGCATAGGGACTTTTCGGACCACGTGGATATTTTATCAACAACCCGGGCCAGTGCTTCTCATGAGTGTTGGTCCAACCTGAGCGATGTTCGGCGCCCCCTGGTCACCCGGGGTTTCAGCCAACCGGACATCTAACTCATCCGGACGTGCTTTGAGAATGAGATATGTGGCTCCTATTGGGTCTATCGGCACGCCGGGTGCCCTTGCTGGATTAGTTTTACCTTTTATGAAATATCTTGTGCATGGGGGTACACCGTGATGCTTCGGGTTATCTCAGAGTTGAGGTTTTCCATTAAGGAATCCGAGGATATCACGAGTTTCGAGACTAAGGTTTTCTATGCGGCTTCTGGTAATTTGCGAATGACTAGTTAGAGCACCCCTGTAGGGTTAAATCTTTCAGAAAGCCGTGCCCGCGGTTATGTGGCAACCTGGAAAACTTTGTTTAACATCCAGTTCTAGGTAACTTGAAGTTAACTTAACTAAAACTTTCCAACTGATTGTGTATCCGTCACTGTCTCTTTCGTGAGCTCCTTCTCCGATCGAGGACACGGTGGGGTTATGTTTGACGTAAGTAGGGTTTTGGATCATTCATTTGATCATTATTAGTTCACGTCTGATGGGCGTAGATCATCCGCCTCTTATTATTGTACTAGTAAGTTAGCCACCTCAGATAAATGCTTAGTCGCTTGCTGCAGGCTCACCACTTGACCACACCCCACCCATTAAGCTTTGCTAGTCTTGATACCTTTAGAAAAGAGATTGTTGAGTCCCTGTGGCTCACAGATTACTACAACACCAGTTGCAGGTACAGGTAAAGTGATTTTATGACGTGAGCACGATGATTTTGCTTTTGGAGTTTCTTCTTCTTCATCATCATCAATCTAGGGTGGGTTCCACACGAGCAGCCTGGGATAGCAAGGATGGACGTCGTTCTTTTATCATTTGTTTTCATCCGTAGTCGGACCCTGCTCTTCTTCATGATGATTTATTGTATATTGTTGTATTGATATGAACTTGATGTAGCTTGTGGCGAGTGTAAGCCAGCTTCTTATACTCATCTATTTATTACATGTACTTGTAAAAATATCCATTCTGGCAAAACGACGAGATGCACTTCTATCCCTGTCGAGGCCCTCGCTCCAAAATAAGGATAGGATAGCATCTTGGGTGTTACAAGTTGGTATCAGAGCAGTACTGACCTAGGATCCCCCTTGATTGCTCGAACTTGGCCGAGTCGAGTCTAGTGAAAAACTGCTTTGAGTCTAGTTATATATCGGAGAGTAAGATTCTTTTTCTCCTCTTCTATGTTCTGGTGAGGAATCTTGATGTAATATTTTTAATTCTACTCCTCTTCTCACTCAAAAAAATTAGGACCACGCGGATATTTTTGGAATCTATATGATGTCGATGTGATAGAGTTCTGTCTTGGTGCCTCCTGTCTAACTTGATTTCTTCTAGGGAGTTGAGTTCCAGGGGATTCTTGAGCACATCGTTATCATTCAGATTTCTTAGTATCTCAGGACGGAGGATGTTTGAAATTGCTTCAATACTAGTGGTGGCAAGATAAGCCCGGCATCCCCAGTACTCGTGCAGAGAGTTCGGGGGTACCACCATACTTATTATCGTTGTGTTTTCGAGGATCTGAGATGGATGATTTTCTGAGGTGTCTGGTTATGTTTTGACGGATGTTATACACTGGACGGGTTAGTGGTATTGCTAAGAGTTGAGTGATGAATTTTACTCCTCGTATCCGTGGACCCGATTGCATGACCAGAAAATTTCGGGAGTTCTTAGGTGGGAATTCAAGTAGTTACTTATAGGACAATCTTCCAACAGATGCATGATGTGAGGTTGGGGTTCGATATCTAGTGGATTCGTTTCTTCACGATAGTTTTTACATACGACAGTCTCGATATATGTCATCAGTATGCTTTGATAATCCTTGTAGTTCGCAACGCCTAGGGAGCATACTCGAGCATCATTTCAATATGACAATCCAATGTACGATCGAGCCCGTGCGATCCTATCCATGAAAATATCTAGCAGAATCTCTGTCATATGTTTGTTTTGGCTAATTTTCAAGCCTCGTCCTTTGCTTTGTTGGAGTATGGTAATTCGAGTTGCTTCGATGTCAAGTGGTGAATTCATATATTTCCAGGAGGAGTTCTCGTATTTTATGGGAATTCTAATTCTTTTGCTCAATCAAATTCTCTTATCAAATTCTTGTCAACTCGAGTTGTCATGTTAATTCTTTTCAACCGAAGTGCTTCTCTTCAAGTGAATTCGATCCTCTCCAAGTATTTGCAAGATCAATGTCTCATTTCTTTTCCGGAGTTCGTTTCATCTGTCCCAAGCTGTCTTTGTTTTCCCGCCCTCCCACCCTTTTCTTCAGTGATTTAATTATCATTTCTGAGTGCCTTTCTCTCATTGTTGCTTCAGCTATCTTTTCTTTTCTATCATATCTGGTGATTCTTTGTGAAGATTCTCAGGAGTTTTGAGTTCATCATGGTTCATTCTTGTCTTTTCTTCTCTAGTGGATTCAATTCAAGCTTCGAGTGTTCATCATATCCTTTTCAATTCTCCAATGCTTCCCGTGTTGGAAATTCTTATTCAAGGCTCTCTTGGTTATTCATGCATCTCTGTTCTATCCGAAGTATAGAAGATATCTCAGAAGTGTCTTGTTTTCATTCAAAATCCTTCCAATTATGTCGAGGTTCTCACCTCATCAAGTTTTTCATTTGTACCAGTGCAATATCACTTTTCTAATCAAGTGTTTCAACAATGGTTTTTCTTTTGAGTGGGCCCATGACCCACCGGTTTTCCCAGGATTTTTCCTGGATCTTCTTGTTTTTTCTTGTAAATCTCTAATTCTTTTTAATTATGATGTAAGAATGGATTCCATCAGTCATAATCCTTCCTCAAGGCCAATCTGAATTATTTCATCATCATCTCAACTTTTCATATTCTTATTCCGGAGTGTATTAGTTATTCTTGGTGGTGTTCTCCTCATCATTTTTAGCTTGGAAGACCAAATGAGTGTTTCTCTCAAATCTTGTCCATTCTTTTGAAGATTGTCATCTCAGTTCATGCTATCTTCTCAATTGTTGTCAATCATGAGAAATTCTCCATATCTATCTGGTGCATTTCAGTGTTGTGTTCATTTCTCGGTCCTCCGAAGGCCATCATTTCAAAAGATTTCTTCATTCTCGGCTTTCAGCTTTCATTCTCAAATTCTTCTCAATTATTATCTCTTCGTTCGTCTCTCAATTATTCGGGTGCCTCATCCAAGTTTTCTGTTAGTCGGCTCATGATCTGTGTGTTTCATGTATCTTCATTCATTCATGGTATTCCCATTCATTTGCAAATTCTTACCGGTGGCTTGTTCAAGCATTCTCAAATTGAATCATGCTCTCTTGTCCTTATGTAGCCCAGTTCATTTGTATTATCCTCTTTCATTCCAAATTATTATCGGTGGTTCGTTCAAGAATTCTACAAGTGTGTGCCTTATCTATCGCTCTTTTATCTTTCCAAGAAGAATAAGTGTCAGGCTAAATATGTGGCTTGTCATCAATTTAACTTGGTGAAGGATATGCACTACATAATTCTTATTCTTGTTTCTTTAAGTTGATTTGAATCCTTCATCCGAAGTTGTTTATGATATCAAAATATTTATCTCAAGTGCTTCATCTTTCTTTTCCGGAGGTCAAGTTTTTTCTCAAGTTTCTCTTCGCGAAGTTTCATCTAATTCTTCGCAAGGACGTAATCTTATTCTTTCATCCTACTTTTTTTGTCATCATTCTTTTGTTCCGGAGGTTCTTCACGGTGGTTTGTTTAGGATGTAATTCATTCTCAAGGTGTTCTTCAAGATTCTTGTGGTAGTACCTCAAGTATTCTTTCTCTGCATTTCCAAATGCAATTCTTCATCCGTTATCCTTGAGGTGGTGTTATAGGATTCTTGTTAGTGGAGGAGTCTCTAAGAGAATTTATTTCAAGAATGATATATTAAAATCTACCAATTATTTCATCATGAGATATTTTAAACCCATAATTTCTTCATGGATGCTATCTTGGGTTAGATTTCACCTAAATCTTTGTCTAAGGGTTGTTGCTATTATGGTGATTATATTTGATCCAAGCTCTTATTGTATCCTCTTGGTGTAAGAAGTTTTGCATATCTTGTTGCTCCCAATCAATCCTTGTTTCTGTTAGTGGATGGTTTTCATCTCATTATGTTGAAATGGTTTCCATAAGCCCACAACAGGCTTGTTCTTTTCGTTGTTGCTGTTCCAACAACTCCGTTCAATTCTTCTTGTCACGATGATTTTGCTCTCTTTTCTCCATTATCTAGTTTTGTCAAGATCGTGTTATTTCCTTTATTATTCATTTAACCGGGGTGTTGTATCTTCTATCATATTCTTTCTATGCTTATCAATTTAGTTGGTTTCTTGTGAATATTGTCAAGATCTATTCATCTTATCAAATTTTGCCTCAATTTCCTACCGAAGTGTTGCTGAAATTTCCTTTGAATTCTTTGCTTGTTTCTCTTGTCATTCCTCGTCTCCTTGCAACCTTTAAGTTTTTGGTTTCACTCGTTTGTCAAAGAAGCAAATAAGTTTTACCTATTTCTTTCCTCTTCCTCTCCGCCTTTCGGTCTTAGATCTCAGGGCGAGATCTCTTGTTAGTGTAGGAGAGTTGTAACAGCCCGATACCGACGCTCTAGAAGATTGCCCTTTTATTCCGTTGTCGCCCTGTGATTAGTTGTTTGTCGCATTCATCATCGCATCATGCGCATCATCCGGATTGCATTGGCACTCTGTTGTTGCCAGTTTTCAAACTTGCATCCGATAGTAGTTGCAGGTTCTCTCCGTTATCGTCGTTGCCCGTTTCAAAATCAACCACACATGCACGCGCTCGCGGTATTGATAAAATATTGTTTTTAGAAGTGTGTATAAAACATTCTCGGATTGGGTCGAAACTAGACGTGTGGTATTATTTTAAAGTACGTAGGCCGCCTGCCAATTTTTGTCGTAATCGGAGTTCATTTGATATCTGAACCGTTAAACCTATAGCGGGACTATAGCCGGTCTAAATGGTAGACGTTTCGATATTTTGAACTTTGTCGCCGGGTTGCCCGTTTTCCTTCTCATCCCCGCCTAGCCCCTTTGCACAGTGCACCGACCTACCCGTAACCTAGCCTGGAACTTCCCCCGGACCAGAACTAGGCGGTCGTTACAATTGGGTCCAGATCAACCCCGTAATCCCTAAGCCGTCATCGGTTTGTCCATTGGACACCTAACCTATTTAACCGAGACCGTTCGGTTACGATCGGAGGGCCTTGATAGCCCTAGGTCAATCCCTAAAAATCATCCCCTTGTCCAATCCCCATCACCACTAACTCCTGGTCGCCTCCTCCTTCCTCGGGATCTCCTCCCGATCCAGCTACCTCACACCTCGAATTCCACATCGGTCCAACCACCTCTCCACTCACATCCCTCCACCTAGGCCCAATCCTCATCTATCAGAGCGGACACGTCCACACACCCATAGGAACTGCGCCGCCCGAGCAGTAGCAAGGCAGGCGCCCAACACAGCCGTGCCCCGAGCCTTCCTCCCGCGCCATGGCTGCCCGTGCCCTGCTTCACACTCCGCGTGTTAGGAAACCCAACGAGACCACCGAGCCGACCGGTGCTCCATTGTCGAGCTGCTCATCCCCGCGCCTCCAACCTTCAGCATCGTCGATGTGTACATCGGAGACCAGCATCAGGTCACGTTGCCGGCCTCCTCGTTGCCATCCTCTCCCTCTCCTTCCTCCTCTCTCTCACTCTCCCTAATTCTCTCATTCTCTCTCTATGACTCGCAGTTGCAGGAGCCCTGCCATGGCCGACCACCGCCAGCGCCTTGGATCTGGAGCTACAACCCTCACTCACCACTGTTCTTCGCCAGATCCAAACCCTAACGCCATCACCTTTCCGTTACTGGCCATCCCCGTCGTTCTCGTGCCATCGAACCTCCTCTCCAAGCCTCGCCGCCGCGCCCTGCAACCTGCGTACGCAGCCACGGCAATAGAGAAGCACACATGTGTTGTATGCTTTCAGTTCGTGTCAGTTACCGTCAATGTATGTTTGAAATAGAGAAAATCATTTCTTCTATTACAATCCCTTTGTACTGCGACTCATTAGCGCGTTGCTCTGGAACCAGGAGATACTGGGTTCGAGTCCCCGCTGATCCAATATCTTTTTGCGTTTCCAATAGATCAGCTCCCTAGTATGTTCAATTAGCAACCGATTCCAAATTTTGTCACAAGTGCATTGATAGTCTGCTGGCTAGCGTAGTCTGGGTTCGATTCCCAACAGCCCTTGTTTTTCTTTTGTATAGTCTTTTCTTTAGATTCGTTCGTTCTACTATTGTAGCTAAAAATCCATAGTTTTGCTATATCTTGTCGTAGCCCACTCGTCACCTTGTGGTGATTCACACGGGAGGTCTTGGGATCAAATTCCCATGGCCTCTCTTTTATTTTCACCTGCGCATTTATTTTTCTGTTGCATGCATGTTGTGTCCATGTTAGATGATCTTGTATGGTCCGTATCTTTTAGACCATAGCTTTATTGGAGATGAGCTATATATGTAAACCGACTAGAATGACGTGTACTTTTACGTGCTCCATTTTAGTTTGTCATTTACCAAACATAAAATGTGTTTAGGACACATCTAGACAGATTTTGAAGTTAACGTGTGGGGTCGTTTCGAAAATGCTATATGTCATTTCCAGACTCATTTAAAATGCTTAGATAGGTAGTTTATTTGTGCTTCACCTCTTGCCATGTTAACAACATTTAATGTGTCGTGTACCTAAATGGGAGTGAATTGCCGTACCATGCCTCGCATAATTGAAATGGACATGCATCATATTAGGTCGTACATCATATCATGCATGTGTCGTAGTGATTATTGCGTGTTGATTCTTGTTTCCAGTTTGCTTCTTCTCGATAGAGTTCCGCAAGCGTGTCAGAATGTGAGGATCCGTTCGACTACGTCGGTTCGTCTACTTCACGGATTCGTTCTTCTTCCAAGCGGGATCTCAGGCAAGATGACCATATCCCTAAATACCATTACTATCAATGCCATGCAAGTTGTCGCGTTTCTTTCGTTATGTCTCTCTGCCTACCACTTGTTAAATGTCGGCCTCGCAACATTGCCATGAAAACCTTCAACCTTTCTACAACCTAGCAAACCACCGATTGGCTATGTTACCGCTTGCTTAACCATTGTGTAACGTTGCTAGTTGCAGGTGCAGTTGCTTACATGTGCTAACATGGGTTCCTTGTTATACCACCATATTAATGCTATTTAAATTAATGCACCTATATACTTGGTAAAAGGTGGAAGGCTTGGCTTTCTACCCTAGTGTTTTGTTCCACCTTTGCCACCTTAGTTTCAGCTACCAGTGTTATATTCCATAATTGACCGCTCCTAACACGATCGGGGTTGTTATGGTGACCCCCTTGATAATTCGTCTTAGTTTAAAACCAAATAAAATTGCATAGGGGCTTTTCGGACCCGTTGATAATTAATCAACAACCTGGGCCAGTGCTCCTCATGAGTGTTGGTCCAACCTGAGCGTTGTCTGACGCCCCCTGGTCACCCGCGGTTTCAGCCAACCCGATGTCTAGCTCATCTGGACGTGCCCTGAGAACGTGATACGCAATTCCTATCGAGTTTGTCGGCACGCCAAACGACCTTGCTGGACTAGTTTTACCTTTTACGACATATCTTGTGCAGCGGGATTCCGGTGATGCTTTGGGTTATCTCAGAGTTGAGGTTTTCCACAAAGGAATCCGAGGAGATCACGAGTTTCGCGATTGAGGCTTTCTATGCGGCTTGTGGTAATTTGTGATGGACTAGGTTGAGCACCCCTACAGGGTTAAATTTTTTGGAAAGCCGTGCCTGCGGTTATGTCACAACTTGGCAAACTTTGTTTAACATCCGATTCTAGATAACTTGAAACTTGCCAACTGAGTGCGTAACCGTGATTGTCTCTTTCATGAGCTCCTTCTTCGAGTGAGAACACGATGGGCTTATGGCTGACGTAAGTAGGGTTCAGGATCATTCATTGGATCATTATTAGTTCACGTCCGATTTGTGTAGATCATCCCCCTCTTATTCTTGTACTCGTAAGTTAGCCACCTCAAATAACTGCTTAGTCACTTGCTACAGCCTCACCACTTAACCACACCCCACCCGTTAAGCTTTGCTAGTCCTGATACCTTTGAAAATGAGATTGCTGAGTCCCTGTGGCTCATACATTAATACGACACCAGTTGCAGGTAAAGGTAAAGTGATTTTATGATTTGAGCGCGATGATTGTGCTTTTGGAGTTTCTTCTTCATTGATCTAGGATGGGTTCCAGGCCAGCAGCCTGGGAAAGCAAGGATGGACGTCGTTCTTTTATCGCTTCTTTTCGTTCGTAGTCGGTCCCTGCCCTTCTTCATGATGATTGATTGTATATATTTGTATTGATATGAACTTGATGTAGCTTGTGGCAAGTGTTGGGCAACCTTGCATGGTAATCAAAAAAATTCCTATGCACACGAAGACGTATCATGGTGATGTCCATCTACGAGTGGAGATTAGATCTACGTACCCTTGTAGACCGGTCAACAAGAAGCGTTAAGAAATGCGGTTGATGTAGTGGAACATCTTCACGTCCCTCGAACCATCCCACGAACCGTCCCGCGATCCGTCCCACGAACTGTCCCGCGATCCGTCCCACGATCTGTTCCGATCTAGCGCCGAACGGACGGCACCTCCGCGTTCAGCACACGTACAACTCGGTGACGACCTCGGCCTTCTTTATCTAGCAAGAGAGACGGAGAAGTAGAGGAGTTCTCCGGCAGCATGATGGCGCGCCGGTGTTGGTGATGAACTATTCCTGCAGGGCTCCGCCCGAGCTCTGCAGAAATCTAATCTAGAGGAAGAACTACGAGGTGTAGGTTTGAGTTGCACATGGAAAAGTTGTGTCTCAAAAGCCCTAAACCTCTAGTATATATAGGAGGAGGGGAGAGGCAGCCTTGGCGCACCAAGGAGTCCTCCTTGGGTCGGTCGAAGTGGGAGAGAGGGAGAGTCCTTCTCCAATCCTACTTGGATTACGACTCCTTCCTTGTTTACCCACCTCCTTTGGATTTTCCACTTTTTCCTCACGGGCTTTCCTTGGATGACTTTGTCAGCCCATTATACCTTATTGTGCATCCAATAAACCCATGTGGACCCCTTGCTGCGTGGTGGGCCCACCCAGCGGGCCGCCGTAACCCATTCGTCACTCCCGGTACAGTGTCGGTAATGCCGAAAAACTTTCCGAAATCCAAGCACCAACTTCCTATATATCAATCTTCGTTTCCGTACCATTCCGGAAACCCTCGTGACGTCCGTGATCTCATCTGGGACTCCGAACAACCTTCGATCACCAACACATATAACTCAACTATACTAAAACACCATCAAACCTTAAGTGTGCAGACCCTGCGTGTTCGAGAACTATGTAGACATGACCCGAGACACTCTTCGGTCAATATCCAATAGCGGGACCTGGATGCCCATATTGGATCCTACATATTCTACGAAGATCTTATCGGTTGAACCTCTGTGCCAAGGATTCATATAATCCCGTATGTCATTCCCTTTGTCCTTCAGTATGTTACTTGCCCGAGATTGGATTGTCGACATCCGTATACCTATTTCAATCTCGTTACCGGCAAGTCTCTTTACTCGTTCCGTAATACAAGATCCCGTGACTTACACTTAGTCACATTGCTTGCCAGGCTTGTTTGTGATGTTGTATTACCGAGTGGGCCCCGAGATACCTCTGCTACTGCAACAAAAGACCTTCCAACGGCGCAAGGAACAATCGTGCTGACGGGAGACTATTCTTATCTTGATACTCCTCAGCAACGGCACCAGGAATCCTTCTGCTACGGCTACGCCTTTAGGGACTCCCTTGGCAAATATGCAAAGGATTCCCTCGTGGCCTTGGAGCCTTGCGTTGGTGTTCCCTCGAAGCGGAAAGAGTGATGTAGCACAGCGGTGGTAAGTATTTCCCTCAGTTTTGAGAACCAAGGTATCGATCCAGTGAAGGAATATCACAAGTACCTGCACAAACACAAAGAGCTTGCTCCCAACGCTATGAAGGGGTTGTCAATCCCTTATAGATTGTTTGCCAAGTGAGAACTGAAAGCAACAAAGAAACAAAGCAAAGTAAAAGAGAAATTGGAAACGATAGGTGTGGATAGACCCGTGGGCCGTAGTATTCACTAGTGGCTTTTCTCATGAAAGCAAGTAGACGGTGGGGAACGAATTACTGTTGAGCAATTGATAGAACCGCGCAAAGTCGTGACGTTATCTATGGCAATGATTATATCTATAGGCATCACGTCCAAAACAAATAGATCGATACTTTCAACATACACTACTATTACTCCACACGTCGACCGCTATCCACCATGCATCTAGTGTATTAAGTTCATGAGAACAGAGTAACGCCTTAAGCAAGATGACACGATGTAGATGGACAATCTCATATCTACGATAAAAGACCATCTTGTTACCCTTGATGGCAACAACATGATGCGTGCCTTGCTGCCCCTTCTGTCACTTGGAAAGGTCACCACACGGTATGAACCCAAAACCAAGCACTTCTCCCATTACAAGAATCATAGATCTAGTTGGCCAAACAAAACCCATGACTCGGGGATACTTACAAGGATATCAAATCATGCATATAAGAAATCAGCAAAGACTCAAATATATATCATTGATAATCCGATCACAAATCCACAATTCATCGGATCTCGACAAACACACCACCAAAGAGGTTTACATCGGATAGATCTCCATGAAGATCATGGAGAACTTTGTATTGAAGATCCAAGAGAGAGAAGAAGCCATTTAGCTACTAACTACGGACCCGTAGGTCTGAAGTGAACTACTCACGAGTCATTGGAGGGGCGATCATGTTGATGAAGAAGCCCTCCAACTCCAAAGTCCCCTCCGGCAGGGCACCAGGAAGGGTCGTCAGATGAGATCTCGCGGAAACGGAAGCTTGCGGCGGTGGAAAAGTGTTTTCGTGGACGCCCTGATTTTTTCTGGATTTTTAGGGAATTTATAGGCCAAAGACCTAGGGCAGGCGAGCGCCAGGGGGCCACAAGCTTGGTTGCCGCGGCCTCCCCCCTAGCCGCGGCAACAGGGCTTGTGGTCCCCATGTGGGCCCACTTTCTTGGCCCTCAAGCCTCCCGATCTTCTTCCATTCTGGAAAAATTCATTTCGGGGATTTTATTCCGTTTGGACTTCGTTCCAAAATCAGATCTGAAAAGAGTCAAAAACACAGAAAAAACAGGAACTGGCACTTGGCACTGAGTTAATAAGTTAGTCCCAAAAAAGATATAAAAGGTAAACAAAACATCCAAAGTTGACAAGATAACAGCGTGAAACCATCAAAAATTATAGATACGTTTGAGATGTATCAACCTCTTCGTCACACGGAGTAACAAATCCCAGTCTTGATCCATACTAACTCAATGGACACCTTCGGAGCTACCTATAGAGCACATTTATAGTCACCCAGTTACGTTGCGACGTTTGATAAACACAAGGTATTCCTCCGGTGACAGTGAGTTATATAATCTCATGGTTCATAGGAATAAATACTTGACACGCAGAAAACAATAACAACAAAATAACACGATCATATGCTACGTTTATAATTTGGGTCTTGTCCATCACATGATTCTCCTAATGATGTTATCCCATTATCAAGTGAAAACACTTGCCTATGGTCAACTAACCTTGACCATCTTTGATCAACGAACTAGTCAACTAGAGGCTCACTAGGGACAGTGTGTTGTCTATGCATCCACACATGTATTTGGGTTTCCAATCAATACAATTCTAGAATGGATAATAAACGATTATTATGAACAAGGAAATATAATAATAACTAATTTATTATTGCCTCTAGGGCATATTTCCAACAGTCTCCCACTTGCACTAGAGTCAATAATCTAGTTCACATCACCATGTGATTTTAACGAATCCAACACCCATATAGTTATCGGGTTTGATCACGTCTTGCTCGTGAGAGAGATTTTAGTCAATGGTTCTAAATCTTTCAGATCCATGTGTGCTTTACAAATCTTTATGTCATCTTATAGATGCTGCTACTACGTGCTATTTGGAAATACTCCAGATATCTACTCTACTATACAAATCCGTTTTACTACTCATAGTTATTCGGATTAGTGTCAAAGCTTGCATCAACGTAACCCTTTATGACGAACTCTTTAATCACCTCCATAATCGAGAAAAAAATTCCTTAATCCACTAGTTACTAAGGATAACTTTGACCGCTGTTTTAGTTATTCAATCATGGATCACTCCTTGTACCCCTTCACAGACTCATGGCAAGGCACACATTAGGTGCGGCACACAACATGGCATACTTTAGAGTCTACGGCTAAGGCATAGGGGACGACCTTCGTCCTTTCTCTTTTTTCTGCCGTGGTCGGGCTTTTGAGTATTACTCAAATTCACACCTTACAACGTAGCCAACAACTCCTTCTTTGCTGATCTATTTTGAACTCCTTCAAAAACTTGTCAAGGCATGCATTTCATTTGGAAGTTCTGTTTAGCATCTTGATCTATCTTCGTAGATCTTGATGCTCAATGTTCAAGTAGCTCTATCCAGGTCTTCCTTTGAAAACCCCCTTTCAAACAACCTTTATGCTTTACAGAAATTCTATATTACTTCCGATCAACAATATATCAACCACATATACTTATCAGAAATTCTATAGTGCTCCCACTCACTTCTTTGGAAATACAAGTTTCTCATAAACCTTGTACAAACCCAAAAGCTTTGATCATCTCATCAAAGCATATATCCCAACTCCAAGATGCTTGCACCAGTCCATACAAGGATCGATGGAGCTTGCATACTTGTTAACATCCTTAGGATCAAAACAACCTTCTGGTTGTATCACATACAACCTTTCCTCAAGGAAATCGTCGAGGAAACAATGTTTTGACATCCTACGTGCAATATTTCATAAATAATGCAACTACTACTAACCTAATTCCAACAGACTTTTAGCATCGCTACGAGTGAGAAAGTCTCATCATAGCCAACTCTTTGAACTTGTCGGAAACATCCTTGCGACAAGTCAAGTTTTTCTTAATGGTGACTTCTCACCATCATCGTTTGTCTTTCTTTCAAAGATCCATCTTTACTTAATAGTCATACGACCATCAAGTAGTTCTTCCAAAGTCTACACTTTGTTTTCATACATGGATCCTCTCTTGGATTTCATGGCCTCCAGCCATTTGTCGGAATCCGGGCCCACCAACGCTACTCCATAGCACGTAGGTTCATTGTTTTCCGACAACATGACCTCCAAGACAGGGTTACCGTACCACTCTGTAGTAGTACGCGACCTTGTCGACCTACGAGGTTTGCAGTAACTTGATCCGAAGCTCAATGATCACCATCATCAGTTTCCACTTTAATTGGTGTAGGCGCCACAGGAACAACTTCCTGCGCCCTGCTACACTCTGGTTGAAGTCACGGTTCTTTAACCTCATCAAGATCCACCACTCTCCCACTCAATTCTTTCGAGAGAAACCTTTCCTCGAGAAAGGACCCGTTTCTAGAAACAAACACTTCGCTTCCGGATCTGAGATAGGAGATGTACCCAACTGTTTTGGATATCCTATGAAGATGCATTTATCCGTTTTGGGCTCGAGTTTATCAGACTGAAACCTTTTCACATAAGCATCGCAGCCCCAAACTTTTAAGAAACGATAGCTCAGGTTTCTCCAAACCATAATCTATACTATGTCATCTCAACGGAAATATTGGTGCCCTATTTAAAGTGAATGCGGTTGTCTCTAATGCGTACCCATGAATGATAGTGGTAATTCGATAAGAGACATCATAGTATGCACCATATCAAATAGGGCGCGGCTATGACGTTCGGACACACCATCACACTATGGTGTTCTAGGTGGCATAAATTGCGAAATAATTTCCACATTGTCTTAACTGTCTACCAAAAACTCGCAACTTAGATATTCATCTCATCAATCATATCGTAGATAGTTTATCCTCTTGTCACGACGATCTTAAATCTGAAATAGCTTTGAACTTTTCAATATTTCAGACTTGTGATTCATCAAGCAAATTCTCCTGTATCTATTCAAATCATCAGTGAAGTAAGAACATAACGATATCCACTGCGTGCCTCAGCACTCATTGGACTGCACACATCAAAATGCATTGCTCCCAACAAGTTACTATCTTGTTCCATGTGGCATGATTTTGCATGTCTCAAGTGATTCAAAATCAAGTGAATCCAAACGTTCCGTCCGCATGGAGTTTCCTCATGTGTTTAAACCAACAGGTATGGTTTGCATGTCTCAAACGTTTCAAAAATGAATGAGTACAAAGATCCATGGAGCTTCTTCATGCACTTTACACCAACATGACTCAAGCGGCAGTGCCACAAGTAAGTGGTACTATCATTATTACTTTGTATATTTTGGCACCAATATTATGAACATGTGTAACACTACGATCAAGATTCAATAAACCACTGAAGGTAATTATTCAAGCAAATAGAATAACCATTATTCTCTTTAAATGAATAATCGTATTGCAATAAACACGATCCAATCATGTTCATGCTCAACACAAACACCAAATAACAATTATTTAGGTTTAACACCAATCCCGATGGTAGAGGGAGCGTGCGATGTTTGATCATATCAACCTTGGAAACACTTCCAACACTTATCGTCACCTCGCCTTTAGATAGTCTCCGTTTATTCTGTAGCTTACGTTTCGAGTTACTAATCACTTAGCAACCGAACCGGTATCCAATACCCTTGTGCTACTAGGAGTACTAGTAAAGTACACATCAATATCATGTATATCAAATATACTTCTGTCGACTTTGCCAGCCTTCTTATCTACCAAGTATCTAGGGTAGCCCCGTCTCAGTGACCGTTCCCCTCATAAGAGAAGCACTTAGTCTTGGGTTTGGGTTCAATCTTGGGTTTCTTCATTAGAGAAGCAACTCGTTTGCCGTTTCATGAAGTATCCCTTCTAGCCCTTGCCCTTCTTGAAACTAATGGTTTTACTAACCATCAACAATTGATGCTCCTTCTTGATTTCTACTTTCGTAGTGTCAAACATTGTGAATCTCTCAAGGATCATCATATCTATCCTTGATATGTTATAGTTCATCACGAATTTCTAGAAGCTTGGTGGAAGTGACTTTGGAGAACCATCACTATCTCATCTCGAAGATTAACTCCCACTTGATTCAAGCGATTATTGCACTCGGACAAGCTGAGCACACGCTCAACGATTGAGCTTTTCTCCTTTACTTTGTAGACAAAGAATCTTGTCGGAGGTCTCTTACCTCTCAACAAGGGCACGAGCACGAAATCTCAATTTTATCTCTTAGAACATCTCTTATGTTCTGTAACGTTTCAAAACGTCTTCGACGCCTTGCTTCTAAGCCATTAAGTATTACACACTGAACTATCATGTAGTCATAAAAAATGTGTATGTCAGATGTTCGCAACATCCACAGATGACGCTCGAGGTGCAGCACACAGAGTGGTGCATTAAGGATATAAGCCTTCTTCGCAGCAATGAAGACAATCCTCAGTTTTACGGACTCAGTCCGCAAAGTTGCTACTATCATCTTTCAACTAAAATTTCTCTACGAACATATAAAAGCAGTAGAGCTTTAGTGCAAGCTACATCATAATTCACAAAGACCTTTGACTATGTTCATGATAATTAGAGTTTAACTAATAAAATTACTTAATAAACTCCCACTCAAAAAGTACATCCCTCTAGTCATTTGAGTGGTACATCATCCAAATCCACTAACACAAGTCCGATCATCACATGAGTTGAGAATAGTTTCAGTGGTAAGCATCTCTACGCTAATCATATCAACAATACAATTCATGCTCGACCTTACGGTCTCACCTGTTCCGAGGCCATGTCTATACATGCTAGGCTCGTCAAGTTTAACCCGAGTGTTCCGTGTGTGCAACTGTTTTGCACCCGTTGTATGTGAACGTTGAGTCTATCACACCCGCTCATCACGTGGTGTCTCAAAACGATGAACTGTCGCAATGGTGCACAGTTAGGGAGAACACAATTTCATCTTGAAATTTTAGTGAGAAATCACCTTATAATTCTACCGTCGTTCTAAGCAAAATAAGGTGCATAAAAGGATTAACATCACATAAAATTCATAACTGACATGATATGGCCATCATCTTGTGCTTCTTGATCTCCATCACCAAAGCACTGGCATGATCTTCTTGTCACCGGCACCACACCATGACTTCCATCATCATGATCTCCATCGACGTGTCGCCATCGAGGTTGTCGTGCTATCTATGCTATTACTACTAAAGCTACGACCTAGCAATATAGTAAACGCATCTGCAAACACAAACGTTAGTTTAAAGACCACCCTATGGCTCATGCCGGTTGCCGTAGCATCGACGTGCAAGTCGATATTAACTATTACAACATGATCATCTCATACATCCAATATATCACATCATGTCATTGGCCATATCATATCACAAGCATACCCTCAAAAACAAGTTAAACGTCCTCTAATTTGTTGTTTCTTGTTTTACGTGGCTGCTATGGGTATCTAGTATGATCGCATCTTACTTACACAAAAACCACAACGAAGATGTGCAAATTGCTATTTAACCTCTCCAAGGACCGCCTCGGTCAAAACTAATTCAACTAAAGTTGAAGAAACAGGCACCCGCCAGTCATCTTTATGCAATGACATTGCATGTTAATCGATGAAACCAGCCTCTCGTAAGCATGCGAGTTATGTCGGTACGGGCTGCTTCAATCCAACAATACTGCCGAATCGAGAAAAGACTAAGGAGAGTGATGACCCACAGGTATAGGGGATCTATCGTAGTCCTTTCGGTAAGTAAGAGTGTCGAACCCAACGGGGAGCAGAAGGATCAGACAAGTGGTTTTCAGCAAGGTAATATCTGCAAGCACTGAAAATGTCGGTAACAAGTAATTGTGTGACAAGATGATTCTAGCAAGTAGCAGGTAACAAAAGTAACAACGGTGCAGAAAAGTGGCCCAATCCCTTTTGTAGCAAGGGACAATCCTGGGCAAAGCCTTATAGGAGGTAAAACACTCTTGAGGACACATGGGAATTTCTGTCATGCTAGTTTTCATCATGTTCATATGATTCGCGTTCGTTACTTTGATAGTTTGATATGTGGGTGGACCGGCGCTTGGGTACTGCCCTTACTTGGACAAGCATCCCACTTATGATTAACCCCTCCCGCAAGCATCCGCAACTAAGAAAGAAGAATTAACACAAAGTCTAACCATAGCATTAAACTAGTGGATCCAAATCATCCCCTTACGAAGCAACACATAAACTAGGGTTTAAGCTTCTGTCACTCTAGCAACCCATCATCTACTTACTACTTCCCAATGCCTTCCTATAGGCCCAAATAATGGTGAAGTGTTATATAGTCGATGTTCACATAACACCAGTAGAGGAAAAACAACATACAACACATCAAAATATCAAACGAATACCAAATTCACATGACTACTTGTAGCCTGACTTATCCCATCTCCTCAGGAACAAAAGTAACTACTCACAAAGCATAATGATATTCATGACCAGAGAGGTAATGAGTAGCATCAAAGATCTGAAAATAAACTCTTCCACCAAGTAATCCAACTAGCATCAACTACGAAGAGTAATTAACACTACTAGCAACCTTACAACTACCAATCGGAGTCGAGAGATGGAGATTAGTTACAAGAGATGAACTAGGGTTTGGAGATGATATGGTGTTGATGAAGATGTTGATGGTGATGAGTCCCCTCTGATGAGAGGAGTGTTGGTGATGACGATGGCGACGATTTTCCCCTCCAGCTGTCGGCTTTTGGAGTTGCGCATAATAGGCATCTCAAACTTGCTCCTTTTTCAGGCTAGAATTCCAGCTGCTGGCATTCTCCCTCTTCATGTAAACCTTGCAAAATAAGAGAGAAAAGGCATAAGTATTGTACCGTGAAGTGAAATAACAACCCAAAAGGCGATAAATATCAACATGAAAGCATGATGCAAAATGGACGTATCAACTCCCCCAAGCTTAGACCTCGCTTGTCCTCAAGCGAAAGCCGAGATCAATAAATATGCCCACGTGTTTAGAGAGAGAGGTGTCGACAAAACAAGATACGAACATGCAGGTATCATGATCATGATCAGAACAGCAATACCAACATATAATCTCTCATGCTAAAGTGATAATTCTTTCACAAAGTAAAGCATGGATCAAGAACCTTGCCGAGAATTAACAACCGATAGCCTTTAGTCACTGAAACAATTGCAAATCATCACAACATCAGAAAGAGTCAAATAAGAGCTTGTAAAGAAAATGCACATACTCAATCAACTTTTTGTCTTTTACAATTGCTACAACTCATGTGGTACTCATGAGATCAAAGTTTCAGCTGAACACAGAGAAAGATTGGGGCTTATAGTTTCGCCTCCCAACCATTTACCTCAAGGGTAATGTCAACAATAATAATCCATGAATTCTTACCTCCAAGTTGACATATGAATATAGATCTTTCCCTAGCATATGACGTTAGCCAAGATAAAGGCGAAATAAGGAATTGGTGAAGATCACCATGACTCTTTCAAGGGAAAAAAGTAAAGGTACAAGATAGACCCTTCGCAGAGGGAAGCAGTGGTTGTCATGCACTTTTGAGGTTTGGATGTGTGTCCTCTTAGTGCGGAGGAATGTCACTTTATATTGCCTCCTGTGATAAAGAACTTTATTATGCAGTCTGTTGCTTTTATGTCTTCCTCATCACAGGTTCTTACAAAGCTTATTTTCCACACACTAATATACCATACATATTAGGGAGAAATTTTTATTGCTTGCACCGATGACAACAAACTTGAGGGATCTTATTCAATCCATAGGTAGGTATGGTGGACTCTCATGGCAAAACTGGGTTGAAGGTTTATGGATGCACAAGTAGTATCTCTACTTGGTGCGGGAGTTTTGGCTAATATTAGGTGGAAGCAATCGTCACATGCTAAGGGATCTCTAGTCATATAACATTGTTCGGAACCAAGCAAACACAATTCATTATGTTGTCTTCCTTTGTCCAACATCTACTTCTAAGAATGCAATAGTTTAGTGAGTGTCCACAATCATAGATGGTGTCAAAGATGATATATTTATATGTGAACCTCTCCTTCTTTATCACTTCCTATTAATTGCAACAATGACCAAGGTCTACGTTTGTCTACCCTCAACAAGTTTCAATCATCATTCTTTTTATATGTGAATCCATCACTTCCCACAAGATCATTGTATGATCTTGTCATGCTTTTGTTCCTTTCTCATTCTTTTGATCATGGCAAGAGGCAAGGTCCTTAACTAAGACACTCTTCATTATATGGCTCACGAGATCGAATACATTGGGGGTGACACAAAGCAAAACTCAAGACTAAAACACTAAGACTTTTATTCTACTAAAGAAAGAGAAAACTGAAAACGAACAAACTAAAACCAAGGTAAAGGCAAAAGATGTGATGGTGATACGATACCGGGGCAACTCCCCCCAGCTTGGCACCAGCCAAGGGGATTTCTCATACCCATGCTCAGTTGTCTTCCTTTGGAGGTGATGGTGGTGGAGTTGTTGCAGAGGTCTTGAACTTGTTTAATTTCCACTTGAGCATAAAATTCTGCTCCCTCAGATCATCATTTTCCTATTCAAGCCTCAACACCCTTTGGCATAATTCCTGCTTACTCTCCTGCAAGAAACAAGAAGGGATAAACAAAGTCTTAGGATTCTTCCTTGAGTCAGGGAGGTTCGACTACTTGAACTCCACATACGTGTGTCCAAGTTGAGGTAGAGGAGCCTCCTCCTCATCGGAACTTGTTTGTTCCTTCCCCTTGGGATCATAATCTTCTTCCTCATCAGTGGTCCAGCCATAAGGATCCAAGTTCCCATAGACCTTGGGGTTAGCAAGGTAATCGGCCACATATCTCTCCCCCTCTGAATCTTGAGAAGACATCTTGCCCTAAATCTGTAGTAGAAACAGGCTCGAAACGAAAACAGAGGAAATTTGCGTGATACGAGGGTCAGACCTTACAGGAGAATATATAATGATTTTTTCCAGACCAGAAGGAGTAGTCCGCAAGAAAACGGAGTCCGGTAGGCACACGAGGTGGCCACAAGCCCCCAGGCGCGACCAGGGATGGCCCGCGCCTGGCAGGCTTGTCGCCTCCTCGTGCGCTTTCCGGACTACTTCAAAATTTTCTATTTTTTCAAAAATTCCAAAACGGAGAAAAAATCCTACTGGAAAAGTTTTGGAGTCTGTTTATTTATCGAATCACATACCTCTTCGTTTTCGGAGTCTGAAACACGCTGATATATATCCCTTAGGTATTCTTCCGTAGTTATGGTATTGATAATATTGCTTTCGACATTTATGGGAGTACGTGAGATATAATGCTTGATTCTCTGCCCATTTACCACTCTCGGACAATTACCTTCCATGTTGTTGATCTTGATAGCACCGGAACGATATACTTCCTCAATAATATAGGGACCTTCCAATTTAGAGAGAAGCTTGCCTGCAAAAAATCTTAAAGAATTATATAGCAAGACATAATCACCTACATTGAACTCACGCTTTTGTATCATTTTATCATGCCAACTCTTAACCTTCTCTTTGAACAACTTGGCATTCTCATATGCTTGAGCTCTCCATTCATCAAGCGAGCTAATGTCAAATAACCTCTTCTCACCAGCAAGTTTGAAATCAAAGTTGAGCTCTTTGATTGCCCAATAAGCTTTATGCTCTAGCTCAAGAGGTAAATGACATGCTTTACCGTACACCACTGTGTACGGAGACATGCCCATGGGATTCTTATAGGCAGTTCTATAAGCCCACAGTGCATCATCGAGCTTCTTAGACCAATTCTTTCTAGACCTATTGACAGTCTTTTGCAGAATCAGTTTAATCTCTCTATTGCTTAGCTCTACTTGACCACTGGACTGAGGGTGATATGGAGACGCAATTCTATGGTTGACATCGTACTTAGCAAGCGTTTTACGGAAAGCACCATGAATGAAATGTGAACCACCGTCGGTCATTAGATATATAGGGACTCCAAATCTAGGGAAAATAACTTCTTTAAGCATCCTGATAGAGGTGTTGTGATCAGCACTACTAGTGGGATAGCTTCTACCCACTTAGTGATGTAATCAACAACAACTAGGATATGAGTATACCCGGTTCATTTTGGAAAAGTTCCCATATAATCAAAGCCCCAAACATCAAATGGTTCCATAACAAGTGAATAGTTCATAGGCATATCCTAACGTTTACCGTTATTACCTATTCTTTGACATTCTTCACAAGACAAGACAAACTTACGGGCATCCTTGAAGAGCGTGGGCCAATAGAAACCTGATTGCAATACCTTGTGTGCAGTTCTATCTCCCGCATGGTGTCCTCCATAGGCCTCAGAGTGACACTTCTGTAGGATCTGTCCCTGTTCATGTTCAGGTACACAACGTCTAATAACACCATCTACTCCTGCCTTATAAAGGTGAGGGTCATCCCAAAAGTAATGTCTCAAGTCAAAGAAGAATTTCTTCTTTTGCTGGTACGTGAAACTAGGTGGTATATATTTGGCAACGATATAGTTTGCATAATCAGAATACCACGGTGCACTACGTGAAGTATTGATGGCATTCAGTTGATCATCAAGAAAGCTATCATCAATAGGTTGTGGGTCATCAAGAACGTTTGACTCCATGACAACATACCTTCCCCTGCAACGGCACCAGAAGAATGCTGCTAGCACTCCCCGGCAACGAAACTAGAAGAATGTTGTTGACGGCCCACCAGCGCGTGGGATCGCAGCAGTTTTTGAGGGTAGAGTATTCGACCCAAATTTGTCGATTCGCCAACAGGATGTGAGAGGATACTCTCGAGTATTAGCAGCTGAATTTATCAGATTCAACCACACCTGAAAGATTAGTATCTGCAAGCAAAGATTCAGCAGCAAAGTAGTATGATAACAACAGTGTCAGAAACGATATGTTGACGGCAGACTATTCTTAACGATTGTATCAATGGCGCCAAAAGTTGCCTGTTGACGGAAGTTGTCTTTTCCCGTCAACGACCAGCGAATCAAAATTGTAGCAGGTAGCAACAGTGTAACGAGTAACAGCAGTGGCAAGGGGTCAGTGATTCGTTTGGATGATATTCATCATGCAACAGTTATAACACAGAGAGATATGTGGCTACCTCACGTTCGTCAATGTGATGTAGGCATGCATTCCGTGTGTAGTCATACGTGCTTAGGGAAAAGAACTTGCATGACATCTATTGTCCATCCCTCCCGTGGCAGCGGGGTCCGAAAGGATACTACGGGATATTAAGGTTCTCCTGTTAATAAAGAACCAGAACAACGCATTATCACTTGGTGAACACATGAACTCCTCAAACTATGATCATCACTGGGAGTGGTTCCGGTTATTGTCACTGCGGGGTTGTCGGGTCCTAACACATAGTAGGTAACTACAACTTGCAAGATCGGATCTAAAACACACATATATTGGTGACAACATAATAATTTCAGATCTGAAATCATGGCACTCGGGCCCTAGTGACAAGCATTAAGCATGGCAAAGTAGTAGCAACATCAATCTCAGAACATAGAGGATACTAGGGATCAATCCCCGTCAAAACTAACTCGATTACATGATAGATCTCATCCTACTCATCACCGCCCAGCGAGCCTACGAATAGATTACTCAGGAACGATGAAGAGCTTCATGGAATTGGAGAGGGAAGAAGGTTGATGATGACGATGGCGACGATTTCCCCTCTCCGGAGCCCAAAACGGACTCCAAATCTGTCCTCCAGATGAAGAACAGGATGTGGCGGCGCCTCCGTATCGCAAACGCGACGAAATCTTCTCTTTTGAGTTTTTTCTGGGCGAAAGTGAATTTATAGAGCTGGAGCTGGGGGCGGCAGAGCCACATGGGCCCACAAGCTTGGTTGCCGCGGCCAGGGGGGTGGCCACGGCAACAGGGCTTGTGGCCCACTGGCCCACCCCCTCTGGTGGATCTTTGCGCAGGTATTTTTCATATTTTCCGGAAAAATTCTCCGTAAATTTTCAGGACATTCCGAGAACTTTCATTTCTGCACAAAAACAACACCATGGCAATTCTGCTAAAAACAGCGTCAGTCCGGGTTAGTTCCATTCAAATGAGGCAAATTAGAGTCCAAAACAAGGGCAAAATAGTTTGGGAAAGTAGATACGACGGAGACGTATCAACTCCCCCAAGCTTAAAACCTTGCTTGTCCTCAAGCAACTCAGTTGACAAACTGAGAGAGAAAAAAAACTTTGACAAACTCTGTTTGATCTTGTGGTTGCAACTATGTCTAACTCATAACCAGAATTTCAGCAACATCACAAGCAAACCACATAAGCAAGTGACACAAAGGTCTCACGATAAACTAATATCAATGGCATAATCAGCTAGCGAGCAAATAATAATGAGTTTCAGATACCAACAATTCAATCAAAAGAAGCATGAAGCAAAATGAATAGGTGGTATCTCGCTAGCTCTTTCTGAGACCGCAAAACATAAATGCAGAGCACTTTCAAAGATCAAGGGCTGACTAAAGATTGTGATTCATAGCAACGAAGATCCAGTCATAGTCATACTCAATATCAATCAAAAGCAAAGCATAAAAATGACAGAGGTGGTCTCTAATTGGTGTTTATAAGAAGAGGATGACTCAATAGGAAAATAAATAGACATGCCCTTTGCACACAGAAGCATTGATTTGGAGAGGTGCCAGAGCTCAAGCTTTGAAAATAGAGATAATAATTTTGGGTGACATGCTTTCATTGTCAACGCAATGACCAAGAGTTCTCAATATCTTCCACGCTACTCATGCTATAGGCGGTTCACAAACAGAAAAGTAAAGTTTTAACTCCCCCACCACCAATCGATCACAGTCCACGGCTAGCCGAATCCTCGGGTACCGTCCATACTAACATCTATCCAAGGGGAGTCTTGTTTTACAGTTATGTTTTCGATTTAAGCGTGGAACTGGGCATTCCAATTACCGGCCCCTTTCTCGTGAATGACAGTGAATAAACACATGTCGAGGATAACACGCCTAACATGGAAGATACCAATAGCCCCCTGTCACCACATGAGCAGTTCGGGCATGCAAAACGGAATATTTCTTGAAGGTTTAGAGAATGGCACATGAAAATTTACTTGGAATGGCAGGTAAATACCACACATAGGTAGGTATGGTGGACTCTCATGGAAAAACTTTTGGGTTTATGGAAGTGGATGCACAAGCAGTATTTCGCTTAGTACAAGTGAAGGCTAGCAAAAGATTGGGAGGCGACCAACTAGAGAGCGACAACAGTCATCAAGATGCAATGAGTTTGACTAACATGGCATAGGATTTATCATACAAGTTAAACAGTATGGATGAGTCATGACCAACTAGAAATTTAAATCTACGCACGAAAGAGGCAGTGAGCATAGCATACTGTTCACATTTATCTGAGAGGAATTCTTCTAACCCGGCATTGCGGACAAGTGTATCAAACTCATCCTTGAAGCCTGCTTCGATCATGAACTCATCGGAGGGCCATTCACATGGTTGTACCGATGCGTCCCTTAGTTGATAAAGATCGGGCTCCCGAAAAGAAAGACGGGGACCCTTCTTACTTGAGGAACCACCATGAAACTTCGTCCTGAACATAATTTCTCTTTGCTGAAATTTTTGAAGTTCAAGAGAAAAGTGAATAAAGACCAACCACACCTTGTAGCAACTACTCCTACTAGTGCCTAGAGACCGTATCACGCGCTAAAACTACTTGGGACCAGCTAAAATCAACATTTCAAGCTCAAGAACAGGGTCACCAAGGTAGCAAGAATATGCGAAGGATAAAGCACTAGAGCAAAAAATAATTGGACCAATGGGGGAGTCACTTACGAAGGAGCAATTTCCCCAAAACGGTTCGGAGAATGATGCTTTGACCAAGGAGATCGAAAATCACAGCCAAATGAGCAAGAACACGGGTTCGAGCAACGAAACAATTTTTTTCTGGAGGAAGAAGAAGAGGATGGGAGCTGGAATGAGTGGAGGGGGCCCCTGTGGGCCCCACAAGCTTGCTCCCCGCGGCTAGGGGGTACCCCGCGGTGACACGGCTTGTGTCCCACTAGGGTGGCCCCCAGGCCAGCTCTCTGTCCCAGTATTTTTCAAATATTCCAGAAAAAATCATACTAGATTTTCAGGACCATCGGAGAACTTTTATTTTCGAGGTATTTTTCTCCGGGATCCTAAAAACAGAAAACAGGGAAAACTAAGCAAAAGAAAGTGAACGCTTAAAACAGAGGTATGTGACTCTTTGATTCATCCATTTCATGGTCATCGAAAGAAATCCGTCAATGGAGTTGATCAAATCCTTATGAGAAAATTTTCTCGAATCGCAAGAGAGAACGGAGAATTTTCGAATAGCCACTAAGTCACCTCAATGGGGTATGTATCTCCCCAACAAGCAATTCATACTTCATCTTGACACGAGGAATGGGGCATTCAAAGCTCCCAATAAGAATCGATGAAGTTTTTTCGATAGCATTGATGCAATGTACTTGATATCGTTTCTTCGGAAAGTGCATGGTATGCTCATTACCGTTGACATGGAAACTAACATTGCCTTTGTTGCAATCTATAACAGCCCCTGAAGTGTTTAAAAAGGGTTGTCGTGGGTATAAGCCTGACAGTAGATGTGTAGGGTACGAAAGGATGGGCAGAGCCTTAGCTACGGCGAGGTTGTATGAGTCCAGGCCCCTCTGCGGTGGAGGTAATAGCCCTACGTCTCGGTGCTCAGGGAGCTTGTTGTCGAGTGGAATATAGAATACAGTGAATTGCTAACCCCTGCACCAGTGGGGGAGGGTGGCTTATATAGAGGGCGCTGCCCTCCACAACGGTTCGGTGCACAGGGATGGAGAAATAGCGAATAAATGCCTACGTTACAGGTAACGTACGTCTTAAATGCTAATAAAGGCACATGGAAACGTATGACCGTTTCCCTCCAGGGGGGTTACGATGCACAGAGTGGAATCCAGTCGGTTAGTTTGATAAACTCCGAATGCTAATCTCCGACTGGACGGTCGAGGATCTGTTACCGACTGGATGGAGGGAACTCCTTAGTTCAGTTGGGACTGACTAAGGGTCTTATCTCTTATGAGGGGTAGTCCTTGGGTTGGACCTACAAGGCAGGCCTATGACCCTACCCTAGGACTATGACCCCATCATTAGTCCCCGAATGGATTGGGGTTGGAACGACGAAGCGATGCTTGAAGTTTGGATCCGACTGGAACGGATGTGGCTTTGGCGTTGCTTGCCTCGATCCATTTTATCTTTTCTGACCAACGATCCGAGTGGAATTCTTTGTGGAATAAACTGTCGGAAACCGAGTGCTTCCAGGGTATCTCTTGACGCGACCAGTCAACTGACAGCGGCGGATTTTCCGGGATCCTCAAATTTCGGTTACCGCGCGCTCAGCGGGAATGACGCCATCGCGCTCGAGTAGTGCCTCACGCCTCGATTCTCGCGCCTTCATCTTCTCCACTGATATCGCCGCGGTTGGTCGGGGGATAAGGTTTCGGGGCCACCTGCCAGTGATACAGTCGGAACCTTACTTAAACCCCAGCGGCGAGGGTTTTCTCGTTACGCTCGCCGGATCTCTTGCCTTTGCTTTCTCCGCTCCTCTCGCCTTCCCCTGCGCACCCAAGCTTCCTCCTTTTCCTTCTCCTTTGCGGACCCGCAGCTTCCGCCATGACCAAGGGACAGACCAGCAAGCTGGAGGCGAAGAAGAAGAAGGGGAAGGCGACGGCTCCTGCTCAGCGGCAGTAGCGAGCGTTGCCGGCGGGGTGGATCCAGGGGGACTTCCTCCCCTCCACGGTGACGGAGGGGGATCTGCTGCAGCTGGTGGAGCACGGGATGATCGTGCATAAGTCGTGGAGGCTGCCGGCGGAGAATGAGATCGAGCCGGCGCCCCGGGAGGGGGAGCGCGTCGTACTGCTCAGCCACGTATATCGAGGTTTCTTTCTGCCCCCGCATCCTTTCTTCAAAGGCATTATGAACCACTTCGGGGCACAGCCTCACTACTTTCCCTCGAATGCTGTAGCTCATCTCTCTTCTTTCATAGTCCTGTGCGAGTGCTTCATCGGCTGTCCTCCCCATTGGGGGCTGTTCAAACATATTTTCTGTGCTAGATCCCAAACTATCAAACGACTTCACCAGTAGGATGATAAGACACACCTTCTCCAGCTCTGCGGAGGCTTAGGTTTCCAGAAGAAGAGTAGGAGTAGTTATCCTGCCCTTCAGCTGAGTGAGTCGGTTAGGAACTGGCAGTCGACGTGGTTCTACTGCCAGGACGTTGCCTGCCCGAATGCCACGACAGGGTTGCCTCCCTTTAGCTTAGATCGACCTGCTCCGCCTAAGCAGCTTGCGCTCACGAAGGCGGAGAAGGTCGACATCCAGCCTCTGGTCGGCGCACTCATAGATGTCGTTAGAAGGGGAGTCACCGGCATAGATTTGCTGGAGATTTTCCTTGGTCGGCGCATACAACCACTGCAGGCTCGCGACCACGCCATGTGGCACTACACGGGGCCCGAAGACTCCACTCGGACCAACGTCTTGGGCGTGACCAAGGAGAAGGTGGCGTCGTGGGTGCTCCAGATCACAGGCGCCTGTGAGAACCCCAGAGGGTCTCGGCAGGTGAGGGCTTTCTGCGTGGACAATCCTCCTCCGAACCAGGTGAGTACCATTTGTCGAGTGCATGTATTTGTCTTAGTTTTATTGCTTTCTTGAATCTCTGCCTGGCGTCTGATGTCGCCGACTGTATTCTATGCAGAAGTGGACCAACTGGTTTTCTCCTGTCTCGAACGGGAACATGGCCGAGGAGGAGGAGGAGGGCAGCCAGGAGGGCAGCGTGGAGAGCGCCGAGTATGTCTCCGACAGCAGGGAAATGAAGGAAGAGTCTAGTGAGGAGGAGGAGGAAGACGAAGAGCAGGACTCGCCGCCCCCGCTGCCGGAGCACCGAAACAAGCGCTGACATGAACCTGCAGTTCCCTCGGCCCCTCCAGCATCCTCGAGTGCTCCGTCCACTGCTCCCGTGGTCCCGAGTGCTCGGAGCACCAAGAGGACCAGGGACGTTGCTGCTGAGCCTGCGGGTCAGCCTTCCAAGGTGGCTAAACTGAGCGGATCCAAACCTCGGACGACTTTGCCGCGGATGAGGGTCACTGTTCCCGTCACCTCAACGTAAGTGCATTGTTCTTCTTCTGATATTCGATTGAACTCTTGTTTGATGGTCGAATGAATTTCAATCGACAGGGTTGCCACCTCTGCCACCTCTCCGGCGCGCCAGGAGGATGATCCAATGGACGCGGACAACGTCGTCTCGTCCCAGCCAGGTGCGTTGTAGCGATTCCGAAAGTTTTATATTATCGCATCGGAAATTCTGTCTTCGGTCTTGCCCCTTTCTTTTTCTGAGATCTCGCGCCGTTCGGTCTGGCAGGGGTGATTTATGTGGATGAGGGTGACCAGGGGAGACCTGAGCAAGCTGCGGAGCCTGTCCTTGAGGTTGTCCCGCCAGTTACTGCTCTCGCTGCGGACGTGCCGCCGACTGAGGCGATGTCGCCGACTGAGGAGGTGCTGGTGGCTGCTGAACAGACTGGAGCGGGCCTTGGGATGCCCAAGGAGCTTCCAACGATGCCAGGCCCGTCAAATGTCGAGTTCAACGTCCAGCGCCTCCCGGAGGATCAGGTGGGAGCGGCCAAGGGGGCCATGGTGCAGGCGGAGCTGATGGCGGGAGAAGCCAAGAAGGCGTACGACTCCATCGCATCCTTGTACCAGCGGAGCTTGGAGCTGCGGGACGATATCCGAGTAAGTGGGCTAGTAAGTATTTACTTTTCTCTTGTAACCCACTGGGTGTGCTCGGATACCGTATGATGTTTGCAATGGGTTCACTCTGAGTGAACCCAGTGGGTGTAGTCCCCGAGACTTCTGTCGAGTGCTTGCACTGGTAGTTGTCTTTATGCATATTGTCTTTGACTTGGTCAGATCCGTAAATAATATGGTCGACTGCTAACAGTTGGGGCACTCGGAGTGCACCTACTGTAAGAGCCCCCGAGAGTAATTTTACTCAGGTCGGGTAGTATTAGCCTTGTAGGCGTAGGTGTTGTCATGTATCTCAATAGGGCGGACCTGTTTGAGTTTCATGCCAGTGGGGTGACTCTCAGTGAACCCACTGGGTGTAGTCCCCGAGACCGCTGTCGACTGCTTGCATCGGCAGGGGTCTGAAAAACTTAGACTTTTTAGTGTTGGATTTGTCTGATCGTCTCTTGGTGCTGGCTGGCAGAAAACTTGTGAGATGGGGACAGCATACGAGACTCTTAGGGCGGAAAAGGTTCAGTTTGCCGGTGAGCTGGATGCGGCACTGATTGCAATGGCTGGTATGAAGGAGGTTCTGGTGGAACGAGAGAAGTCGTTGGAGCAGGCTCCTGAAGCGAACAAGGCGCTGACTGCTGAAGTTGAGAAGATGAAGGCGCAAAGGTCTGATCTGATGGGGCAAATGAATGTGTTGAACAAGCGGTGTATAGCGCAGGAGAAATACGTCAGTGACTGGGCTCGGCAGATGATGACGCGTCTGGGTGGTAAGTCCTGTTTTTCCGAGTGCTTGTGGTACGTGCGTTACACTCGACGCTTATTGTTTGCTTGTCCTGTGTTTGCAGATTTTTGCACGGACGCTGAAGCTGAAGCGGCTGACGTGGAGCGGTCGATTCGCGAGAACATTCCACTCGGCGAGGACGCCAATCGAGATCTGTTCGCAGCGCACATTCGCGTGGGAAAAGTTGGTCCTTTCATCGGTCGACTGAGAGAAGTCGGCCGGATCGACAAGGATCTTTGGCTGGAAGATGAGTCGCGGCATGAGATGGAAAACTTGATGACTCGACTGGAGGAGGTCCCAAACCGGGTGCAGTCATGGAAGAAATCTAGGGCTCGCTGTGGTGCAGACGTTTCTCTGTCCCTCGTCCGAGTGCATTGCAAGGAGGTGCGCGAGGAGAAGCTGAAAGCGTTGAAGGTCGCCAACACGAAGAAACTTCGATTCGAAGACTTCATGGAAACCTTCCTTGAGAGTGCCACCCGCATCGCCGACGGAATCGACCTGGACACATTTGTGGAGCCCTCCAGTCCTGGCGCCAATCCGGACGACGCTTAAGAAAACTTTTACCTCGGTATGCCGAGTGTTGGTTGTAAGAAACCTTGGCCACTTCTGTTGGCCGTCACATTCTTGGTTCGGTGCGGGTAAGCTTGATCCGCACCGAGTCAACTATTCTTAGGTGAGCTTCGAATTTAAATCAAATCTTTTGCTCTTCTGTTGCCAAAGAGTTGTTGACACCATTTTGGCTCGAGTTTTTGTTTGGCTTTTCTTGTTGAAGCCACTGGCAAACATGCGGAGCATGTAATTGTCAGTTTCCTTGAGACCTATGTGAGCCTCTCTGAGGGTCTGCCAAGTCGCCGAGTGGATCTGTAGGATACACTCGAGGGTAATAGAGTACTTAGGCGATTCATGATCGCGGCTAAGTCTTCGAGTGTGACGGATATGCTGCACTCGGAGCGAGTTGTTACTCATGTAACTGTCAGTGGTCTTGACATCCACATGAGCCTCAATGAGGGTCTGCTGAGTCGCTGAGTGGATCTGTAGGATACACTCGAAGGTAATAGCGTACTTAGGGGATTCATGATCGCAGCGAAGTCTTCGAGTGCGACGATCATGCCGCACTCGAAGCGAGTTGTTACTCATGGTCAGTTGTCTTGATATCCACATGAGCCTCAATGAGGGTCTGCTACTCATGTAATTGTCAGTTGTCTTGACATCCACATGAGCCTCAATGAGGGTCTGCTGAGTCCCCGAGTGGATCTGTAGGATACACTCGAAGGTAGTAGAGTACTTAGGCGATTCATGATCGCGGCTAAGTCTTCGATTGCGACGGACATGCTACACTCGGGGCGAGTTGTTACTCATGTAATTATCAGTTGTCTTGACATCCACATGAGCCTCAATGAGGGTCAGCTACTCATGTAATTGTCAATGGTCTTGACATCCAAATGAGTCTCAATGAGGGTCTGCTGAGTCCCCGAGTGTATCTGTAGGATACAGTCGCGAGAAGCTTTCCCATTTCAGCGATTCTTGATCGTAGTTAAGTCTTCGAGTGTGACGAGTAGTGCGCGCTCGGAGAAAGTTATTACTTAGGCGATTCTTGATCGCAGCTAAGTCCGCGAGTGTGACGTTCGGTGCACACTCGGAGAAAGTTAGTACTTAGGCGATTCTGGATCGGAGCTAAGTCCCCGAGTGCGACGTTTAGTGCACTCTCGGAGAAAGTTAGTACTTAGGCGATTCTGGATCGCAGCTAAGTCCCCGAGTGCGACGTTTAGTGCACACTCGGAGAAAGTTAGTACTTAGGCGATTCTTGATCGCAGCTAAGTCCCCGAGTGTGACGTTAAGTGCACACTCGAAGAAAGTTAATACTTAGGCGATTCTGGATCGCAGCTAAGTCCCCGAGTGTGACGTTAAGTGCACACTCGAAGAAATTTAATACTTAGGCGATTCTAGATCGCAGCTAAGTCCCCGAGTGTGACGTTAAGTGCACACTCGGAGAAAGTTAGTACTTAGGCGATTCTTGATCGCAGCTAAGTCCCCGAGTGTGACGTTAAGTGCACACTCGGAGAAGGTTAGTACTTAGGCGATTCTTGATCGCAGCTAAGTCTCCAAGTGCGACGTTTAGTGCACACTCGGAGAAAGTTAGAACTTAGGCGATTCTGGATCGCAGCTAAGTTTTTTTTTGAGAACGGAGTCTGTGACCGCGGAAGAATTCTGAATCTGCAAAAGCTCAATCTGCTTTATATTATTTCATCAATACTTGTTCTTTACATTGCTTCAGTCGACGGTCACGTGTAGAAGCGCTTCAGGAGATCTCCGTTCCATGCTCGCGGCTCGTCTGTCTCCCTGTCGATGTTGTAGAGTCTGTATGCTCCGTTGTTCAGCACCTTGGAGATGATGAAGGGTCCTTCCCAGGCAGGAGCCAGCTTGTGAGGTCTTTGCTGATCCACTCGGAGCACCAGGTCGCCTTCTTGGAACGTGCGACTCCTGACGTGGCGTGCATGAAAGCGCCGCAGATCTTGTTGATAAATGGTTGAGCGAGTCAGTGCCATCTCGCGCTCCTCCTCTAGAAGGTCCACTCCATCTTGCCTTGCTTGTTGTGCTTCAGCTTCGGAGAAGATTCGACTCGTGGAGCATTGTGAAGCAAGTCACTCGGAAGGACTGCTTCTGCTCCGTAAACGAGGAAGAATGGTGATCGCCGTGTAGATCTGTTCGGGGTTGTGCGGAGACCCCAAAGCACTGAAGGTAGTTCGGTGACGCATGCGCCAGCGGCATGTCCCACCTCTCACAGGAGTCGGGGCTTCAAACCTTGCAGAATAAGTCCATTCGCCCGCTCTGCTTGTCCATTGGATTGAGGATGCGCCAGGGAAGCAAAATCCACTCGGATACCTTGGCTTGCACAGAAACCTTTGAATCTGTCCGAGTCAAAGTTTGTCCCGTTGTCCGTGATTATGTTGTGAGGTACACCGCCACCAACAGATGTGTGTATCCTCCTTGGCCTGTCCTGAATGGACCGACTGTATCTAATCCCCATACTGCAAACGACCACACAAGAGGGATTGTCTTCAACGCAGATGTTGGCTTGTGGGACTTGTTGGAGTAGAACTGACAGCCCTCACATCGGTCGACCATATCTTTAGCCATTTCGTTTGCCTGCAGCCAGAAGAAACCAGCCCTGAATGCTTTGGAGACGATTGCTCTCGAAGAGGCGTGATGATCGGAGGTTCCCGAGTGAATTTCTTCCAAGATTAGCTGCCCCTCCTCTGGGGAGATGCATCGTTGAAGAACGCGTGAAACACTTTCCTTGTACAACTGGCCATCAACGACAGTGAACGACTTCGACCTACGAACTAGCTGCTTGGCCTGGACTTTGTCTTCTGGTAATTCCTGCCTCAGGATATATGCAATGATCGGCACAGTCCAATCGGGGATGACAGCAAGAATCTCCATGATCAGATCAACCACAGTAGGTACGTCAACTTCAGTCGGATCTGTTGAACTCTTTGGTTGTGCTGGTTCCTCTGTGAAAGGATCTTCTTTGACTGAGGGAAGGTGGAGGTGCTCGAGGCAGACGTCACTCGGGACTGGTCTCCGAGTGGATCCGAGTTTTTCCAACTCATCAGCTGCTTGGTTCTTCAGTCGTGGAACATGGTGGAGCTCTAGACCTTCAAACTTCTTCTCAAGCTTCCTCACTGCATTGCAGTATGTGGTCATGGTGGGGTTCCTGACGTCTCACTCTTTCATCACTTGATTAACCACCAAATCTGAATCGCCATAGACCATCAGGCGACGGACGCCGAGTGCGATGGCCATACGCACTCCATAAAGGAGAGCTTCATACTCTGCCTCATTGTTGGAGGAATCAAAGTGTATCTGCAGCACATATTTGAGTTTGTCGCCCTTTGGCGATACGATCACAACGCCAGCACCGGAGCCATTCAACATCTTGGACCCATCAAAGAACATTGTCCAATGAGCCGAGTAGATGTGGGTCGGTTGCTGTTGCTCTACCCATTCTGCTATGAAGTCATCCAGGGCTTGAGACTTTATAGCTTTCTTGGCCTCGAACTTGATATCGCAGTACAACATCTCCATTGCCCACTTCGCCACTCGGCCTGATGCGTACCGATTGTGGAGGATTTCCGACAACGGGGCATCAGAAACAACAGACACCGAGTGGTCTTGGAAATAATGGGCTACCTTCTTTGCAGTCATGTAAATCCCATAGATGAGTTTTTGATAGTGGGGATACCTCTGCTTGGAAGGAGTCGGGACTTCGGAGACGTAATACACTGGCCACTGAACTTTGTATGCTTTGCCATCTTCTTCTCGTTCGACTGTAAGAACAGTACTGACGACTTGATTTGTAGCCGCGATATACAGAAGAATGGGCTCTTTACTGTGCGGAGCAGTAAGAACCGGCTGGGTGGAAAGTAGGACTTTGAGGTCGTCGAATGCAACTTGGGCTTCGTCTGTCCACTCGAAAGTATCTGATTTCTTCATGAGTCGGTACAGAGGAAGTGCTTTCTCGCCGAGTCGACTGATGAACCTGCTCAAAGCCGCTAGGCAACTTGTGAGCCGTTGAACATCGTGTATTCTGACCGGCCTCTCCATTCAGACGATGGTCCCGATCTTTTCGGGGTTGACATCGATCCCTCGTTCGGAAACGAAGAAACCGAGTAACTTTCCGCTGGGAACGCCGAATGAACATTTGGCGGGGTTGAGCTTGATATCGTACCTACGAAGGTTGGCGAATGTTTCTGCCAAGTCAGTCAGCAGGTCGGAACCTTTGCGTGACTTGACTACGATATCATCCATATACGCCTCCACATTCCGACCGATCTGGTCGAGGAGACATTTTTGGATCATGCGCATAAAGGTAGCTCCTGCATTCTTCAAACCGAATGGCATAGTGATGTAGCAGAAGCACCCGAATGGGGTGATGAAGGCTCTTTTTAATTCATCGGGGCCATACAGACGGATCTGATGATAGCCCGAGTAGGCATCAAGAAATGACAAACGCTCGCAACCCGCAGTCGAATCGACGATTTGATCGATGCGGGCGAGCAGAAAATGGTCTTTCGGGCAGACCTTATTGAGGTGCTTGAAGTCGATGCACATTCGGAGCAACTTGTCCTTCTTGGGCACCATGACAACATTGGCGAGCCACTCGGAGTGGTGAACCTCGCGAATGAAGTTGCCTGCCAAGAGCTTGGCCACCTCTTCTCCGATTGCCTTCCTCTTATGCGCGGCGGACCGACGCAGGCGTTCTTGGACAGGCCGAGCGGTGGGATCCACATGCAGTCAGTGCTCAGCCAACTCCCTGGGTACACCTGGCATGTCACAGGTTTTCCATGCGAAGATGTCCCAGTTCTCATGGAAGAATTGGGTGAGCTCGGCTTCCTATTTAGGATCGAGGGTGGTGGAGATGTTCGTCGGGGCAGCAGTGGCGTCCGTCGGGTGGATGCTCACCTTCTTCGTCTCTCCCGCCGACTGGAATGCAGACTCCGAAGCTGGCTTCTTCGAACGCATCAAGTCAGCGGGGTCGACTGTTTTCTTGTACTCGTCAAGCTCGAGGACGGCCATCTGTTGGTCGGCGATTCTTGATCCCTGCTGCAGACACTCTTCGGCCCGCTGTCGATTGCCCGTGATGGTGATCACACCTTTCGGGCCTGGCATCTTCAGCTTCAGGTATACGTAACACGGACGGGCCATGAAACGCGCATATGCTGGGCGGCCCAGAATTGCATGGTAAGCGCTTTGTAAGTCTACCACTTCGAACGTCAGCTTTTCCTTGCGGAAGTTCTTGTCGGAGCCGAAAACGACGTCCAACGCGATCTGGCCGAGTGACTTGGCCTTTCGTCCAGGGACGACTCCATGGAACTGCATGCTACTCTCGCTGAGTTTGGACATCGGAATGCCCATCCCCTTGAGAGTGTCGGCGTACATGATGTTCAAGCCACTGCCGCCGTCCATGAGGACTTTGCGCAGTCGGACTCCCTCCACCACCGGGTCGACGACCAGAGCCTGTCTCCCTGGGGTGGATACGTGCACTGGATGATCCGACTGGTCAAAAGTGATCGCAGTTTGAGACCATTTGAGGAATTTGGGGTTGGTAGGGGTGGCCATGTTCACCTCCCTGTTCAACAGTTTCAGTCGACTCTTGCTCTCGATGTCAGCAAAAATCATCAGTGTTGCATGGACTTGGGGGAACGGATCCTCCTTCTCCTCCTCATTCTGTTCATTGTCCTTTTCACTCAGTTGCCCTTGGTTGAACCCCTGGATCAGGAGGCGGCACTGTCGAGTGGTATGCTTCGCATATATTGGGTTGCCCTCTTCATCCATCTTCGTATGAACCGGACATGGCTGGTCCAGGATGGGGTTATTGAACTGCTTCTTCTTGGGGGTGAACTGAGCCTTCCCTTTGCCCGTGAACTTGGCATTGAGATCTGCCCAGCTGTAGATGCTTGAGGGGGCCAACTGGTTCAGCCATGCTCGCGTCGAGCCGTCGAGCATCAGAGGGAGGTGCTTCATGGCGACATGGTCGTCTCCTCCTCCGATCTGGACTGCCACTCGGTAATCATCCAGCCACGTTTCTGGCTTGGACTCTCCTGTAAACTTGCTAATTCCCGTCACCAATCGGAAGTTGGGAGGGATGTCAGCCGAACGGATGGCTCGACTGAAACACTCGGGACCAGAAACGATGGTCCTGCTTCCACTCGGACGATCAATATCATAACCATCGCGGTGGGCTCAGCCCGTGTCGACCCTCCGCTGGGTGATGTGCCCTCTCGCGTCGGGCCTTGGGTCGTAAGTGCGACCGACTGAACGCCGATCATCATGATGTCGGGGCCCGTAGGGCCCACCCCGCGGAGGGGTGCGTGAACGGCGACGATCTTCGGGATTTATGGAACGACTGCCTCCTCTGTGTCGCTGATGAGAACCAGGGCTATGAACTAACCGATGCGTATTCGCATGAACAGAACTATTGTAGATCCTATTGTGCGACTAGGAGACCGCCAAATTTTGCTGCTGCGCCGTGTGCAACAGGGCGCGGATTTGCTCGATCCCCCTGCCAGCCTCTAAATCAGTCGGCTGAAGGGAATCGGCTATCTTGGCAGCCGCAGCCAAGTTGAGGAGGGGTGTGCAGAACAACTCCACGTTGCTTCGCCGAGTGTGCCGACTGGCAGAACGGCGAGGCGAACGAGGCGCACCGGACGTTTCGCCGATCTCGTGCTCGTTCCGGCCGACTTGACGGGGATCTTCGTGGGAGTTGGCCTGTGTACTTCTGCTGCAGGCCCGCGCCCCGCGTACTCGTAAGGAAACCCGGTCGGAACCGAGTCCGAGCGCTGGGACGACGGGGCAACCACAACCGACTCTAGAACTACCACTTGTGAAGACGCGTTCTGGTGTGCCTGGGCGTGTTGCACCCGACGCTGGAGCCGCGGACGGCGGGACCGCTCGTTGCGGCGCGTGACGGCGGTGTAGGTCGACACCGGAGCCGACTGCTGGAGAAGAAGAATGCCGCGGGCGCCGGCACAGAAGTGCGTAGCCCCGCGGCAGGGAAGCGCCTCGACGTCGAGAGGGGCGTCCCGAAGCCATGCCGAATCGTCGACGGTGAAGGAGAGAGCGCCGAAGAAGATCTCGTGACCCATGCTCGAATCTCCACCGGACGACATGATGAAGTAATGTAGTCGCAAACTCGCCGGAAGTCGCTTACACGCCTGCCCCATAGTTGGCGCCAAATGTCGTGGGTATAAGCCTGACAGTAGATGTGTAGGGTACGAAAGGATGGGCAGAGCCTTAGCTACGGCGAGGTTGTATGAGTTCAGGCCCCTCTGCGGTGGAGGTAATAGCCCTACATCTCAGTGCTCAGGGAGCTTGTTGTCGAGTGGAATATAGAATACAATGAATTGCTAAGCCCTGCACGAGTGGGGGAGGGTGGCTTATATAGAGTGCGCTGCCCTCCACAACGGTTCGGTGCACAGGGGCGGAGAAATGGCGAATAAATGCCTACGTTACAGGTAACGTACGTCTTAAATGCTAATAAAGGCACATGGAAACGTAGGACCGTTTCCCTCCAGGGGGGTTACGATGCACAGAGTGGAATCCAGTCGGTTAGTTTGATAAACTCCGAATGCTAATCTCCGACAGGACGGTCGAGGATCTGTTACTGACTGGATGGAGGGAACTCCTTAGTTCAGTCGGGACTGACTAAGGGTCTTATCCCTTATGAGGGGTAGTCCTTGGGTTGGACCTACAAGGCAGGCCTATGATCCTACCCTAGGACTATGACCCCATCAAGGGTCTTCCGAGGATGACAGCCATGGCATCGTCCTCGGTAATATCCAAGATAACAAAGTCTGTTAAGATAGTGGTGTTAGCAACCACAACAGGCACATCCTCGCAAATGCCAACAGGGAAAGCAGTTGATTTGTCGGCCATTTGCAGAGAAATTTCAGTGGGTGTCAACTTATCCAATTCAAGTCTACGATAAAGAGAGAGAGGCATAACACTAACTCCGGCTCCAAGGTCACATAAGGTAGTTCTTATGTAGTTTCCTTTAATGGAGCAAGGTATAGTGGGCACTCCGGGATCACCAAGTTTCTTAGAAGTTCCACCTTTGAAAGTGTAATTGGCAAGCATGGTGGAGATCTCAAGATCTGGTATCTTTCGTCTATTAGTCACGATATCTTTCATGTACTTGGCATATGGAGACATTTTGAGCATATCGACTAACCGCATCTGCAGAAATACGGGTCTTATCATTTCAATAAAGCGCTCAAAATCCTCATCATCCTTTTTCTTGGATGGCTTAGGAGGAAAGGGCATAGGTCTCTGAACCCATGGCCTCTTTCTTTACCATGCTTCCTAACAGTGAAGTCGTTCTTATCGTATCTCTTAGGTTGTGGGTTATCAGGATTAACCGTAGGTTCAATCTCCACATCCTTATCACTGCTAGGTTGAGCATCATTATGAACATCGCTGTCCACATTGTCACCAGGTTCATGTTCACCACCAGATTGTGTTTCTGCATCAGACGCAGAAATATCATTTGGTTCTTCAGGTGTGACAGTATTTGATGAACCAACATGCAGGTTTCTATCATCCTTCTTCTTCTCCTTAGGATGACTGGGTGCATCAGCATTAATTCCTTGAGAATCTTGATCGATTGTCTTAGGATGACCTTCAGGATACAAAGGTTCCTGAGTCATTTTGCCTCCTCTAGTAATGACTCTGACAGAGTTGTCATTTAATTCATTGACCAGGTCATTCTGAGCTTTAAGTACTTGTTCTACCTGAGTAGTAATCATAGAGGCATGTTTACTCAGAAGCTTCAGATCATTGACATTTCTGTCTACGCAAGCACTTAAATGGCTAAGCATACGAGTACTTTCTTCCAAATGTCTGCTAACATAATCATTGAAACTGTGTTGTTTGGCAACAAAGTTGTCAAATTCATCAAAGCATAGGCTAGAAGGTTTATCAAAAGGAATGTCACTCTCATCAAACCTACGCAGAGAATTTACTTCCACTACCTGTATCGGGTTATCGAGATCATGGATCTCTTCGATAGGTGGTAGATTTTTGACATCTTCAGATCTAATGCCTTTCTCTTGCATAGATTTCTTGGCTTCATGCATATCTTCGGGACTGAGGAATAGAATACCTCTTTTCTTCGGAGTTGGCTTAGGAGGTGGTTCGGGAATAGTCCAAGCATTATTGTTGTAGCGACCCGACTCAAGACGAGTCAAGCCTATGGTGTTTCCGTACCATCCCAAGATCATGCTGGTACACACACAGTACATAATGTATATATTCAAGAGTTCAATCACACAGCTTTATTAATCGAAATCTCATAAAGAGTACTTTATTACAATAAAAGGATTACAATAAAGTGGCTGAAGGCCAACTCATGAGATTATCTAACGAAGACTAGCGGAAGCATCAAGTAGGTGAGTCCATCCGACTCCAAGGGCATGTCGCTGAGCGTAGATCGTAGCCTCACTCCTGGTCAGAAAAGTACTCTCCAACATGACACGTTGCAGCCGTGTAGGTCAGCATATTGAATATGCCGACAAGTCATCAAAGAGAGGGGGTAAAATAATAATCAACTATCTCTACATGCATATTTGGCCGGTGGGGCTAAGTTTTGCATAAAGCCAGTTTTATCCTACAACAAAAGGGGTTGAAAAGCAAAATATTACTACATCGTTTGTTGTTAACAATATGGTTCCGCCAACCAATTCTCGTACCCAAATAGTTGTTAACACCCACATCATCATTAAGTTGTGTCGAGAGTTCAGGGGAAATTCAATGCCTTCGGCTCATGTTGTCCATGACCGTGGACACGGCTAATTGATTAGGTTGAGTACTCTGCAGAGTTTTGCACACGTTCCCCACAAGATTTGATCGCCTCCGGGTTTGTCCTCGCACTTCAGGGTGTTTGAAGACCGGATGATCAAAACATGGTCTTTCAACGGGTCCCTCTGAATCCCTGTCGGTGCCCATCCATTCCTACCGTTCGTCCACATCTGCTAGCACCGCGTGTCTAGAGTCGCCGCGTTGTCCAACCAAGCCAGAGCCCATAATGACTTGTGGCTGTGTAGGTAAGCCTTGAGTCTTGAAGTCTCCGTCTGTCTCTTCGAGCCTGGGTGAAGCTTTCCGCAGGATGACATGGCCTCTCCAGCATCCCGGGCATCCACTGGGTTCTCCAGGGAGCCGATCAACCGTCCTTCACCCAGAGTTGCATTGCGTCCGAGGTCTTGAAAATCTTGTCTTAGCCGGTCTTGATTATTATATCAACCTCGCATAACTCGTGGTGTACACTCAATCGATAAACCCGTCTACTCAAGCATAGCCATATGAAATTTGTCGCCCCGGGGCCAAGTATCGGGGTTGTTGTGTGCCTACCACATGATACTACAACTTATGCTAAAGTTTCCAAGTACCTAGGCAGCATGCAATTGGGCAAAGAAAGGTGATCTACCATGCATCGAAAACATAGGTAAAATAACATGATCAAAATGACTTGCCTTGATGATAGTTGTCTTTCTTGAGCGCTTCTAAGTAACACGCTTCGCACTCCGGATGATCTACCGATACAAACACAAAGCACACCATAAGCAATTCAATCATGCCACAAGTAAAAATAACATCACAAGTAAGGATCTGCTAAAGTCTAAGCAAAAGAATTCATCACGCGCCGGTATGGCAGAAACTTGTTTCTGTTGAAAACACCCGTACAAATACTTTAAAAATTTTGAAACTTCTACCACAGTACGATTTTATCACTAGGAAGCAGTAGCAAAAAGAATCAACTCAAAATCATTTTTCAAACTCCTGGAATAGGCAGAACAAGGTTAAAACTAAATCTGCTCTAACTTATATTTGAAAAATTGAAACATAGACAAATTATATGTTTTTACAAACTACAGGAAATTTGTGAGCTACTGGAAAAAGAATCATTGTCATTGGAATTCGGGATCAAAAGTTGTGGCCAAAACAAAACATAAACTTTCTGTTTTTGTAAACAGGCAGAAAAATAAAACTAACTAGTACTAAAAAGAGGAGTATACGTGGCAAGTTGCTATTGGCTGCGGAGGTCGTTTGTTGCAGCGTTTTGAGCAATCGGCCTAGGCTTAACAAACTCGCTGGTTAAACGTTAAGTGAAAAAATAAACCGCTGGTTTTCTCATATAGACCGAAGAGGTAACTAGGGATCTAATCTAGACCATACACCTGAGATCTAACGAAAAAAAAAGAAAACGAAGGAAGAACAGAGAGGTGGAGGGGAGTACCGTGGCTGGGACAGTAGCTCCGGCGAGGGAGTGGCTGCCGGCGAGGGAGGGGGAGCTCCGGGGCGGTGGAGATGGGGCGGCGGCGGTGGGATTCCTCCTCCTCGGGGAGGCGGCGGCGGGGGTGGGACGGGCGCTGGGGCTGCTCCTGGTGGGTGGCCGAAGGTGGGCAGCCTTGCTGCTCCGGCGAGCGGCGGCAGCGGTGCTTCGGGCGGCGGCTCGGCGAGGAAAAGGTGGAAACGGGGTCGGCGAGGCGCTGGGGTTTATATAGGCTAGGAGGGGGGTGCTAAGGAAAGGAGAGAGAGGTTTGGGGAGGAAATCCCGAGCTGGGAGGAGTCGGTCTCGGGCAGAAGAAAAGGAAAGAGAGGAGAGGGATGACCGACGGGGGAGGGGGGGCTCGGTCGGGTGGGGCCCAGCGGCCAGTGGGTGGAGGCGGGGGAAAGTGGGGCGGGTGGCCGGCTTCTAGGGATTTTAGATCCCGGGTAGTGGGGGATCTCGGCCCAGGCTATAGTGCGCTCGGGGGCGGCGGTTAAAAGGAAAAAAAAAACCTTCCTAATTTCTAACATTTTTCCGAAACAGAAAACAAAAGCTAATAAAAGGGAAATAAATCAAAATATTTATATAGGGTATTATATACCAAAAAATTCAGAAAAATATCCTCTACCCGAATAACATTTTTCCAAAGCAAAAATAAAAACTTTAAAAAAATGTTTTTTCAGAAATTCCCAATTTGCTTTATTTCGTTTTGCAATTATTTTTGCAAAAGAACTTTGGGTTTCCTTGGCTCAAATATTTCAGAAATTTGCCCGCACTTTGGAGGGTCATTTTCCTCCGCTCTCTCTCTTGCGTGCAAGAGAGTTTTCTCCGGGCATTTCTCGCGCGAGGAAAAATGGAATTGCGAATCAAAAAGACGAAAGAAATCACGTGCTAAATTTATTTCAAGCAATATGCATAGATGCTTAGCTACAATGTAAGACATTGCCAATTAGGAAAATTGGGATGTTACAAACCTACCCACCTTAAGATGAATCTCGCCCTCGAGATTCGGGTTGGCTAGAAAACAGGTGCGGGTGGTCTCGACGAAGATCCTCTTGTCGTTCCCAGGTGGCTTCTTCCTCGGTGTGGTGGCTCCACAACACCTTGCAGAACTTGATGATCTTGCTGCGGGTAACTCGGTTGGCAGTCTCGAGAATCCTGACGGGTTTCTCCTCATACGTCAGATCACTGTCTAGCTGTATGGCCTCTAGGGGCACTGTATCTCTCAACGAAACATCGGCCATCTCAGCGTGGCATTTCTTCAACTGGGAAACATGAAAGACATCATGAACTCCGGACAATCCTTCCGGCAGTTCCAGTTTGTATGCAACTTCGCCTCTACGATCAAGAATTTTGTAGGGGCCAATGAAACGAGGTGCTAATTTTCCTTTCACACCGAATCTCTTGATTCCTCGAAGTGGAGACACCCAAAGATATGCTCGGTCTCCCACTTCGTACGTTACTTCCTTGCGTTTGTTGTCGGCATAACTCTTCTGCCTGGACTGAGCTATCTTGAGTCGGTCACGAATTAGCTTGACCTTCTCTTCAGAATCTCGGATAAGGTCGGGACCAAAAAGTTGTCGGTCTCCAACTCCATCCCACATCAACGGTGTTCTGCATCTCCTTCCGTATAGAGCTTCGAAAGGGGCCATCTTCAGACTGGTCTGGTAGCTGTTGTTTTATGAGAACTCGGCATACGGTAAATTGTCATCCCAACTAGACCCATAGTCTAGTGCACAAGCTCTCAACATGTCCTCCAGAATCTGGTTAACTCTCTCGGTCTGTCCATCTGTCTGCAGGTGAAAAGCTGTACTGAACTCCAATCTCGTTCCCAAGGTTTCATGCAGTTGGTGCCAAAATTTTGATGTGAACTGAGTCCCTCTATCAGACACAATGCTCTTCGGTACTCCGTGCAGACATATGATCCTCGTCATATATATCTTGGCCAGCTTGGCACTCGTGGTAGTAGTCTTCACCGGAATGAAGTGAGCTACCTTGGTCAAACGATCGACCACAACCCAAATAAAATCATAGCCAGAACGGGTCCTGGGTAATCCTGTGATGAAGTCCATACCAAGCTTTTCCCATTTCCATTCGGGTATTGGCAGAGGTTGGAGCAAACCTGCTAGCTTCTGATGCTCGGCTTTTACTCGCTGACAAACATCGCATATCGCTACGTACTCGGCAATGTCTTTCTTCAATCCTGTCCACCAGAAAATTTCTTTCAGATCCAGATACATCTTGGTGTTGCCGGGGTGTATTGAGTACGGGGAATCATGGGCCTCCTGAAGTATCAACTTCCTGAGTTCGGGATCATTGGGCACATAGATGCGATCCTCAAACCATAAAGTTCCGTGTTCATCCTCACGAAAACCTTTAGCCTTCCCGTCTTCCATTTTCTGCTTAATCTCAGCTATCTCCTTGTCTGATTTCTGTGCTTCGCAGATCTTTTCTGTCAAAGTGGACTGAATTTCCAGAGTGGCAACAAATCCTCTTGGAATTATCTCCAATTTGAGCTCTCGGAGGTCATCGACTAACTCCTGGGCTAATCCTCCAGCTGTGAGCGTGTTCACATAACTCTTGCGGCTCAACGCATCGGCTACAACATTTGCCTTGCCTGGGTGATAATGCAATCTCATGTCATAGTCCTTGATCAACTCTAGCCATCGCCTCTGTCTGATGTTCAACTCCTTCTGCGTGAAGATATACTTCAGGCTCTTGTGATCAGTGTAAACATCACAACTATTTCCGATCAGGAAATGTCTCCAGGTCTTAAGAGCGTGCACTACGGCTGCTAGTTCCAAGTCATGTGTGGCATAATTCAACTCATGAGGTCTAAGCTGTCTGGATGCATAGGCTACAACTTTGCCTTCTTGCATGAGCACTCCTCCGAGTCCTTGATGAGAAGCGTCACAGTAAACCTGGAAATCCTTCCGAATGTTTGGCAATATCAGCACTAGGCTGTAACAAGACGTTTCCTCAGCTCTTGAAAACTGGTTTCACATTCCTCAGTCCAAATATACTTGGATTCCTTCTTCAACAACTCTGTCATGGGCTTGGCAATCTTTGAGAAATTCTCAATGAACCTCCGGTAATATCCGGCAAGTCCGAGGAAACTGCGGATCTCCTTGACTGAAGTGGGTGCTACCCATTCGGTGACTGCTGCGACCTTGGCAGGGTCCACTGCTATTTCTTCTCCTGAGATGACGTGTCCGAGAAATCCGACTTCCTTCAACCAAAACTCACATTTGCTGAACTTTGCATATAGCTTATGCTCTTGAAGCTTCTCCAGAATTAGACGCAGATGTTCCTTGTGTTCCTCTTCGTTCTTGGAGAATATCAGTATGTCACCGATGAACACCACGACAAACTTGTCCAAGTATTCCATAAATACCTTGTTCATCAGATTCATGAAATATGCCGGAGCATTAGTCAGTCCAAATGACATGACCGTGTACTCATACAAGCCGTACTGAGTGGTAAAGGCTGTCTTGGGTATATCCTGTTCACAAATTTTCAACTGATGATACCAAGATCGAAGATCGATCTTTGAGAATACGCGAGTTCCAACTAACTGATCAAACAGATCATTGATCATCGGCAAAGGGTACTTGTTCTTGATGGTCACATCGTTCAATGCACGATAATCGACAACCATTCTCAAGGACTTGTCCTTCTTTTCAACCAAGAGCACTGGGGCTCCCCAAGGTGAAGAACTTGGGCGAATATACCCTTTGTCCAATAACTCCTTAATTTGGTTCTTGATTTCTATCAAGTCATTTGCGGGCATCCGATAAGGTCTCTTGGATATCGGGGCTGTTCCGGGTAATAGCTCAATCAAGAACTCAATCTCTCTATCGGGTGGCATGCCCGGCAATTCCTCCGGAAATACATCTGGATACTCCTGTACAATCGGTACTTCCTCCTGGACTACTCCTGTGAGAGAGTTTACTCGCTTACTCCGTGTCGGGTGCTGAGACACGTACTTAATCCGCTTCTGCTCGGGGGTGGTGAGCAAAATAGACTTAAGGGCACAATCGATATTCCCTTCATACTTGGCCAACCAATCCATGCCTAGGATTACATCCAATCCCTGGAACTCTAATATGATGAGGTCGGTGGGAAAATTATGGTTCCCAATGTTGAGACTCAAAGCATGGCATCCTATCCCGGCTGTCATCATGCCTCCTGGGGAACTGATCTTAATAGGCTGGCTGAGGGTTCTAGTTGGCAAACTATACTTTTCCACAACTATCCTTGATATGAATGAATGTGTTGCACCAGAATCAAAAAGTACCAATACAGGACGTGAATTTAGCAAAAACTTACCAACCACGGTATCGGGGTGATCATAGACCTCTTCAACATCAAGGTGGTTCACCTGAGCTCGAGGGAAAGGATTGGGCTTCTTTGCTGCAGAGTTGTCGTTGCCGTTTCCATTTCCCTGCTTGTTCTGGGGACAATCAGTGGCATAGTGTCCCGTCTTCTGACACTTGAAGCAAGTGATGTGAGTCAGATCCTTCTAAGCTGGAGCTGAATGCTGCTGAGTGCCAGTACCGCCATTCTTGAAGTTGCTGTTGTTGCGGTGGTTCCCATTTCCTCCATGGTTGTGGCCTCCATGGTTGTGCACTGGGTGGTTATGCTGAACGTGTCCTCCAAACTTACCGGATCCAGTCCCGGTATTCCCTGGATAAGGGTGTAGCGAGGCTTCTGCTGAGTGTCGGAGTTGAACTTTCCAACCCCATACTTTCGCTTGCGGTTCTCCATCTGCTGGTGTTTCCCCTCCAAGATGAGGGCCTTATCAACCAACTCCTGGTAGTTGTTGAAGGTGGCTACAGTCAACTGAATGCTCAGCTCATCATTCAGTCCTTCCAAGAACTTTTCCTGCTTGGCCGCATCATCGGCCACATCTCCAGGTGCATAACGGGCGAGCATGCTGAATTCATCGACGTACTGGGCCACAGAGCTATTCCCCTAGCGTAAGTTGCGAAACTCATGCTTCTTCAGACTCATTGCACCAGCTGAGAGATGCGCGGTGCGGAAGGCTTGCTTGAATTGCTCCCAAGTGACTCCAGCAATGGGATAAGTGGTGGTGTAGTTCTCCCACCAAGCAGCTGCAGGGCCTTCAAGTTGATGCGCGGCAAAGCGCACCTTCTCAGCTTCAGTACAACCAGCAGTGATAAGTTCACGCTCCATCTTGCGGACCCAATCATCTGCCACAATGGGCTCAATGCTGCTGGAGAAAGTTGGAGGGTTCAACCTCAGGAAAAGGGTGAGATTGTCAGCCTGGGGTGGGTGATGGTTGTTGTTATTGTTCTGGTTCTGGATGATCAGCTGCATCAGGGTGTTTTGTTGCTGGATCAACTGGGTGAGTTCCGGCGGAAAGTTGGACTCAGGGGCGCGTCTCGGAGGCATCTGATGTTTGTGGAGGGGTGGGATTAGCATAGAACAATGGTCTAAGAGGAATTACACTACCCATATGAATGCAACACACAAGTATCACACCACACATTTCATTCAATACCATCAAAGGTTCACACGAGGATACAAAATTCGATAATCCTAAACATCGGCCTAAAACGTATAACGATAAGGTAAATTTGGTGGTCTAGTCTAAGGGTCCTCCTCAGAAAAGCATGGTGACGGGTCCTTCGGTGGAGCTTTCTTCATAGTCCTCGTCGTTGCCGATCAAGGGGGCTACGTCTCCTTCGGGATGAAGGTTCTCGCCCATGTCCAGTTCCTCCTCCAGGTATGCAACTCGAGTCTTTAGCTTCTCGATCCGCTCCAGAAAGTCCTTCACCTCCAGTTCATGTTCATAGTGGGCTTCCCGGGATGCTTCTTCAAGTTCAAGCTCGCGGAGTGACAGTTGCTTGATCTTCCTGGCGTCCTTGATCACATGATGCTCCAAAGTCCCGTTGTACTTCTCCAAGGTCTGAGCATAAGACAAGAGAGTGTCCTTGGTCTTGCTTGAGATGATTTCTCCGTCTTCGTTTCTCCGGGATACGGTGAATAGGTCTGGAGAAATAGGGCAGCCCTTGTATTCTTCCTTGATACGTCCGAGGGCACAATGGATCGCCAAGTCCCTTCCGAGAATCCAGTTGGGTGCGATGAACTTGAAATCCATCGGCTCAGTGCGCGGCTGGAATGTCCTTCTGGGAATGTGCACCTCAATCCTGTAGCGTGAATCCTCCGGGTAAGACGAAGTTGGCTTCCTTGTGATAGTCGGCAGAGCAATCCTCAAATCCTTGGTGATCTACACCAGCTCCTTTCCGAATGGCATAGTCGCGTCGGGCTGGCAAAACTCCGTGAACTTAACAGGGACGAGGGTGGCCATCTAAACATTGGAAAATCGGAGAGAAGTCAGAAATGATCAGAAGAGGGAATAGAATATTTATAGACATAAGAGAAAATAGTTTTCTTCCTAAGGCTTTTCCATTCCTAGGGGTTACGTCCTAAGGTCAGCGTGTGCTCTGAATACCATTTCTGTAGCGACCCGACTCAAGACGAGTCAAGCCTCTGGTGTTTCCGTACCATCCCAAGATCATGCTGGTACACACAGTACATAATGTATATATTCAAGAGTTCAATCACACAGCTTTATTAATCAAAATCTCATAAAGAGTACTTTATTACAATAAAAGGATTACAATAAAGTGGTTGAAGGCCAACTCATGAGATTATCTAACGAAGACTAGCGGAAGCATCAGGTAGGTGAGTCCATCCGACTCCAAGGGCATGTCGCTGAGCGTAGATCGTAGCCTCACTCCTGGTCGGAAAAGTACTCTGCAACATGATACGTTGCAGCCGTGTAGGTCAGCATATTGAATATGCCGACAAGTCATCAAAGAGAGGGGGTAAAATAATAATCAACTATCTCTACATGCATATTTGGCCGGTGGGGCTAAGTTTTGCATAAAGCCAGTTTTATCCTACAACAAGAGGGGTTGAAAAGCAAAATATTACTACATCGTTTGTTGTTAACGAGATGGTTCTGCCAACCAATTCTCGTACCCAAATAGTTGTTAACACCCACATCATCATTAAGTTGTGTCGAGAGTTCAGGGGAAATTCAATGCCTACGGCTCAAGTTGTCCATGACCGTGGACACGGCTAATCGATTACGTTGAGTACTCTGCAGAGTTTTGCACACGTTCCCCACAAGATTTGATCGCCTCCGGATTTGTCCTCGCACTTCAGGGTGTTTGAAGACCGGATGATCAAAACATGGTCTTTCAACGGGTCCCTCTGAATCCCTGTCGGTGCCCATCCATTCCTACCGTTCGTCTACATCTGCTAGCACCGCCTATCCAGAGTCGCTGCATTGTCCAACCAAGCCAGAGCCCATAATGACTTGTGGTTGTGCAGGTAAGCCTTGAGTCTTGAAGTCTCCATCCGTCTCTTCGAGCCTGGGTGAAGCTTTCCGCAGGATGACATGGCCTCTCCAGCATCCCGGGCATCCACTGGGTTCTCCAGGGAGCCGATCAACCGTCCTTCACCCAGAGTTGCATTGTGTCCGATGTCTTGAAAATCTTGTCTTAGCCGGTCTTGATTATTATATCAACCTCGCATCACTCGTGGTGTACACTCAACCGATAAACCCGTCTACTCAAGCATAGCCATATGAAATTTGTCGTCCCGGGGCCAAGTATCGGGGTTGTTGTGTGCCTACCACATGATACTACAACTTATGCTAAAGTTTCCAAGTACCTAGGCAGCATGCAATTGGGCAAAGAAAGGTGATCTACCATGCATCGAAAACATAGGTAAAATAACATGATCAAAATGACTTGCCTTGATGATAGTTGTCTTGCTCGAGCGCTTCTAAGTAACACACTTCACACTCCGGATGATCTACCGATACAAACACAAAGCACACCATAAGCAATTCAATCATGCCACAAGTAAAAATAACATCACAAGTAAGGATTTGCTAAAGTCTAAGCAAAAGAATTCATCACGCGCCGGTATGGCAGAAACTTGTTTCTGTTGAAAACACCGGTAAAAATACTTTAAAAATTTTGAAACTTCTACCACAGTAATATTTTATCACTAGGAAGCAGTAGCAAAAAGAATCAACTCAAAATTATTTTTCAAACTCCTGGAATAGGCAGAACAAGGTTTAAACTAAATCTGCTCTAACTTATATTTGAAAATTTCAAACATAGACAAACTATAAGTTTTAAAACTACAGGAAATTTGTGAGCTACTGGAAAAAGAATCATTGTCATTGGACTTCGGGATCAAAAGTTGTGGCTAAAACAAAACAGAAACTTTCTGTTTTTGTAAATAGGCAGAAAAATAAAACTAACTAGTACTAAAAAGAGGAGTATACGTGGCAAGTTGCTATTGGCTGCGGAGGTCGTTTGTTGTAGCGTTTTGAGCAATCGGCCTAGGCTTAACAAACTCGCTGGTTAAACGTTAAGTGAAAAAATAAACCGCTGGTTTTCTCATATAGACCGAAGAGGTAACTAGGGATCTAATCTAGACCATACACCTGAGATCTAACGGCAAAAAAAAAAGAAAACGAAGGAAGAACAGAGAGGTGGAGGGGAGTACCGTGGCTGGGACAGTAGCTCCGGCAAGGGAGTGGCTGCCGGAGAGGGAGGGGGAGCTCCGGGGCGGTGGAGATGGGGCGGCGGCGGTGGGATTCCTCCTCCTCGGGGAGGCGGCGGCGGGGGTGGGGCGGGCGCTGGGGCTGCTCCTGGTGGGTGGCCGAAGGTGGGCAGCCTTGCTGCTCCGGCGAGCGGCAGAAGCGGTGCTTCGGGCGGCGGCTCGGCGAGGAAAAGGTGGGAACGGGGTCGGCGAGGCGCTGGGGTTTATATAGGCTAGGAGGGGGGTGCTAAGGAAAGGAGAGAGAGGTTCGGGGAGGAAATCCCGAGCTGGGAGGAGTCGGTCTCGGGCAGAAGAAAAGGAAAGAGAGGAGAGGGATGACCGACGGGGGAGGGGGGGCTTGGTTGGGTGGGGCCCAGCGGCCAGTGGGTGGAGGCAGGGGAAAGTGGGGCAGGTGGCCGGCTTCTAGGGATTTTAGATCCCGGGTAGTGGGGGATCTCGGCCTAGGCTATAGTGCGCTCGGGGGCGGCGGTTAAAAGGGAAAAAAAACCTTCCTAATTTCTAACATTTTTCCGAAACAGAAAAAAAAGCTAATAAAAGGGAAATAAATCAAAATATTTATATAGGGTATTATATACTAAAAAATCAGAAAAATATCCTCTACCCGAATAACATTTTTCCAAAGCAAAAATAAAAACTTTAAAAAAATGTTTTTTCAGAAATTCCCAATTTGCTTTATTTCATTTCGCAATTATGTTTGCAAAAGAACTTTGGGTTTCCTTGGCTCAAATATTTCAGAAATTTTCCCGCACTTTGGAGGGTCATTTTCCTCCGCTCTCTCTCTTGAGTGCAAGAGAGTTTTCTCCGGGCATTTCTCGCGCGAGGAAAAATGGAATTGCGAATCAAAAAGACGAAAGAAATCACGTGCTAAATTTATTTCAAGCAATATGCATAGATGCTTAGCTACAATGTAAAACATTCCCAATTAGGAAAATTGGGATGTTACAATTGTTGATCAAGATGTTATTCAGTAGAGTACCAACTTGTTCTACAGTTCGTTCCCTAAAAACACAACCGGCACAACTATCTAGGTGGTCTCTAGAAGCATCGGTAAGTCCGTTATAGAAGATAGCAAGTATCTCATTCTTCTTAAGAGGGTGATCAGGCAAAGCATTCTGTAGCTGGACGAGCCTCCCCCAAACGTGTGGGAGACTCTATTCTTTGAGTTGAGCAAAGTTGTATATTTCCTGCAAGGCAGCTTGCTTCTTATGGGCAGGGAAATATTTCTCACCGAAGTAATAGACCATATCCTGGGGACTACTCACACATCTAGGAGCAAGAGAAGTGAACCAGGCTTTAGCTTCATCCTTTAGAGATAAAGGAAACAGCTTAAGGATATAGTAGTGGCGGATCTTATCCTCACTAGTGAAAAGGGTGGCTATATCGTGTAGTTTGGTAAGATGGGCTACGACCGTCTCAGACTCATAACCGTGGAAAGGATGAGATTCGACTAGAGAGATTATCTCAGGATCGACAGAGAATTCGTAATCCTTATCGGTGATGAAGATAGGTGAAGTGGCAAACTTCGGGTCGTATTTCATCCTAGCTTTGAGAGATTTTTCCTTCCACTTGAGAAGTAATTTCTCAGCGTCATAGGCATCCTTATAGGCAAGAAAATCCTCAGCTATCTCTCCCTCCATAACGTAACCCTCACGTATATCAGGCAATTCATATCTAGGAGAGCTAGATCTAACGGGAGCAAAAGCAGGTTTTATCTCAATAGTATCGGCAGTTTCAGAAGCATCTCGGGCATTGGCAGTAAATCTAGCAATATGAGCATCAAGTAACACCCCTAGTGGCACATCAGGCAAAGTAGCATCTCTAGTAGTATTAAGCATAGCATCATCAGGCAAAATAGCATCTCTAGCATCATCAGGCAAAGCAGTATCAAGCATAGCATCTCTAGCATCATCACGCATAGTATTTCTAGCAGTATCAGGCATAGTATCAAGCATAGCATCATGAGGCATAGTATCAAGCATAGTACCTCCTGCAGTAGCATCATAAGCATCATCAAGCACAGGCGACATATCAAGATTTCTAGCAGGAGGTGATGTCGCAAACTTACTCATAACTGAAGGTGAATCAAGTGCAGAGCTAGATGGCAGTTCCTTACCTCCCCTCGTAGTTGAGGGCAAGACTTTGGTTTTTGGATCCTTCAGATTCTTCATAGTGATCGGCAGATATAAATCCCAAGTGACTCACAGAATATAGCAATTACCTCCCCGGCAACGGCGCCAGAAAAATGTTGACTCCGTGACAACAGACCTTTCCCTGCAACCGCACCAGAAGAATGCTGCTAGCACTCCCCGGCAACGAAACTAGAAGAATGTTGTTGACAGCCCACCAGCGCGTGGGATCGCAGCAGTTTTCGAGGGTAGAGTATTCGACTCAAATTTTTTGATTCGCCAAAAGGAGGTGAGAGGATACTCTCGGGTATTAGCACCTGAATTTATCAGATTCAACCACACCTGAAAGATTAGTATCTGCAAGCAAAGAGTCAGCAGCAAAGTAGTATGATAACAACGGTGTCAGAAACGATCTGTTGATGGTAGACTATTCCTATCGGTTGTATCAATGGCGCCAAAAGTTGCCCGTTTACGGAAATTGTCTTTTCCCGTCAATGACCAGCGAATCAAAATTGTAGCAGGTAGCAGCAGTGTAATGAGTAACAGCAGTGGCAAGGACAATGGTAGTGACAACGGTAGCAAGTAGCAACAGTAGCAAGCGACAGTAGTAACAGCAGTAGCAAGTAGCAACAGTAGTAGCAGCAGCAGCAACAGTAGTAACAACAGTAGCAGCAGAGCAAGACAAGTAACATCAGTAGTGGGACAAAATCGTAGGCAATGGGTCGGTGATTCATTTGGATGATATTCATCATGCAACAGTTATAACACAGAGAGATATGTGGCTAGTTCTCGTTCGTCAATGTGATGTACGCATGCATTCCGTGTGTAGTCATACGTGCTTAGGGAAAAGAACTTGCATGACATCTATTGTCCATCCCTCCCGTGGCAGCGGGGTCCAAAAGGATACTACGGGATATTAAGGTTCTCCTTTTAATAAAGAACCGGAACAACGCATTAGCACTTGGTGAACACATGAACTCCTCAAACTATGATCATCACCGGGAGTGGTTCCGGTTATTGTCACTCCGGGGTTGCCGGGTCATAACACATAGTAGGTAACTACAACTTGCAAGATCGGATCTAAAACACACATATATTGGTGACAACATAATAATTTCAGATCTTAAATCATGGCACTCGGGCCCTAGTGACAAGCATTAAGCATGGCAAAGTAGTAGCAACATCAATCTCAGAACATAGAGGATACTAGGGATCAATCCCCGTCAAAACAAACTAGATTACATGATAGATCTCATCCTACTCATCACCGCCGAGCGAGCCTACGACTAGATTACTCACGAACGATGAAGAGCTTCATGGAATTGGAGAAGGAAGAAGGTTGATGATGACGATGGCGATGATTTCCCCTCTTCGGAGCCCAAAACGGACTCCAGATCTGTCCTCCAGATGAAGAACAGGATGTGGCGGCGCCTCCGTATCGCAAACGCGACGAAATCTTCTCTTCTGATTTTTTTCTGGGCGAAAGTGAATTTATAGAGCTGGAGTTGGGGGCGGCAGAGCCACGTGGGCCCAACAAGCTTGGTTGCCGCGGCCAGGGGGGTGGCCGCGGCAACAGGGCTTGTGGCCAACTGGCCCACCCCCTCTGGTGGATCTTTGCGCAGGTATTTTTCATATTTTCCAGAAAAAATCTTCGTGAATTTTCACGACGTTCCGAGAACTTTCATTTCTGCACAAAAACAACACCATGGCAATTCTGCTGAAAACAGCGTCAGTCCGGGTTAGTTCCATTCAAATCATGCAAATTAGAGTCCAAAACAAGGGCAAAAGAATTTGGAAAAGTAGATACGACGGAGACGTATCAACGTTCTCCAACCTAGACAAGTTATCTGCTACGGGGTTATCAGCACCCTTCTTGTCGACAATGTGCAAATCAAATTCTTGTAGCAAGAGAACCCATCTGATAAGTCTAGGTTTAGCGTCTTTCTTCTCCATTAGGTACTTAATAGCAGCATGATCAGTGTGAATAGTGACTTTGGAATCAACTATGTAAGATCCGAACTTTTCACATGCAAACACGACTGCTAAAAATTCATTTTCCGTAGTAGCATAGTTTCTTTGGGCACTGTCTAGAGTTTTACCTGCATAGTAAATAACATTCAACTTATTATCAACTCTTTGCCCTAGGACAACACCAACAGCATAATCAGTAGCATCACACATGATTTCAAAAGGTAAGTTGCAATCAGGTGGTTGAACAATAGGTGCAGTTATCAAGGCCTTCTTAAGTATTTCGAAGGCTTACTCACAATCGTCGTCAAAAACAAAAGGAATATCCTTTTGCAAGAGATTGGTAAGAGACCTAGTAATCTTAGAGAAGTCTTTAATGAACCTTCTATAGAAACCAGCATGACCAAGGAAACTTCTTATACCTTTGATATCTGTGGGGAATGACATTTTCTCGATTGCATCAACCTTAGCCTTATCGACTTCAATACCTTTTTCAGAAATTTTATGTCCTAAGACGATACCTTCATTAACCATAAAGTGGCACTTCTCCCAATTCAAGACAAGATTGGTGTCTTTACATCTCTGCAAGACCCGATCGAGGTTGCTGAGGCAATCATAAAAAGAAGACCCGTAAACGGAGAAGTCATCCATGAAAACCTCAACAATCTTTTCACAAAAGTTAGAGAATATAGCCATCATACATCTTTGAAAGGTGGCAGGTGCATTACATAAGCCAAAAGGCATACATCTATAAGCAAAGGTACCAAAAGGGCAGGTGAAAGTGGTTTTCTCCTGATCAGCTTGTGCAACTGGTATTTGGGAGAAACCAGAATAACTGTCTAGAAAGCAGAAGTATGTGTGTTTAGACAGTCTTTCTAGCATTTGGTCGACAAAAGGCAAAGGGTAATGATCTTTCCTAGTGGCTTTATTCAATTTCCTAAAATCGATTACCATCCTATAGCCAGTAATAATCCTCTGTGGGATCAATTCATCCTTATCAGTAGGGACAACGGTAATACCTCCCTTCTTAGGGACGCAATGCACCGGACTCACCCAATCACTATGAGCAACAGGATAGATAATACCTGCTTCCAAGAGCTTTCGTATTTCTTTTCTTACTACCTCTTTCATCTTAGGATTTAATATTCGTTGATGATCAGCAATTGGCTTGGAATCAGGATCAGTTTTAATCTTGTGTTGGCATAGAGTGGGAATAATGCCCTTAAGATCATCAAGAGTGTATCTAATAGCAGCATGGTGCTTCCTCAGAGTTTTTAGTAACTTCTTTTCTTCATGTTCTGAGAGGCTAGCACTAATTATAACATGATATAGCTCTTTTTCATCAAGATAAGCATACTTAAGAGTATCTGGCAACTATTTAAGCTCGAACACAGGATCACCCTTTGGTGGGGGTGCATCCCCAAGCAGTTCAATAGGCAAATTATTCTGAAGGATAAGATATTGTTCTAAGACAACTCTATCTATCTCATCCCTTTTATCCATATGCATATCATTTTCATGCTCAAGCAAGTATTGCTCTAAGGGATCAGTAGGAGGCACGGCAATAGCAGCTAAGGCAATAGTTTCATCCTTACCAGGCAACTCCTTTTCATGAGGTTGTCTACCAAACTTGGAGAAATTGAACTCATGTGACACACCTTCAAAGCCAATAGTGACAGTTTGTTTCTCACAATCAATATGAGCATTGACAGTATTGAGAAAAGGTCTGCCAAATATGATGGGACAAAAGATATCTTGTGTGGTAGCAAAAACGAGGAAATCAGCAGGATACTTCGTTTTACCACACAAGACTTCAACATCCCCAACAATTCCCACAGGGCAGATAGTATCTCTATTGGCAAGCTGAATAGTGACATCAATAGGCTCTATCTCAACAGGTGCAATATCGTCTTTAATTTCATCATATAAGGATTGAGGTATTGCACTAACACTAGCACCCACATCACATAAACCATGATAACAACGATCTCCTATCTTAACAGAAACAACAGGCGTGCCAACAACAGGCCTTTGTTTGTCTCTAGCGTGTGGTTTAGCAATTATAGCATCATCTTCACAGAAGTGAATATCATGGCCATCAACAATGTCGGCCAGGAGATCTTTGATAATATAAATGCTAGGTTCAACTCTAATTTTCTCAGGGGGTGTAGGTGTTCTAATGTAGCCTCTACGTATCATAGTTGAAGCTTTAGAATGATCCTTTATCCTAACAGGGAAAGGTGGTTTCTCAATGTAAGCACTGGGAACAACAGGATAATTATAGGCAATGACTCTCGCTTCAACTAGATTGGGTTTAACTACATTGACTTCTAAGGGAGAATGACATTTAAACCACTTCTCTTTGGGGAGATCAATATGAGCAGCAAATGATTCACACAATGAAGCTACTATCTCAGAGTCAAGTCCATACTTAGCTCTAAAATCACAAAAAGTATATGTTTCAACAAAGGATTTAACACAATCAAACTTGAAATTCATACCTGACTCCTTACCTTCTTCAAGCTCCCAATATTCAGAGTTGCGTTTAATTCTCTCCAATAAATTCCATTTGAAGTCAATATCTCTCTTCATAAAAGAACCGGTACAAGAAGTGTCAAGCATGGTGCGATCATCATGAGAAAGCCGAGCATAGAAGTTCTGAATGATAATTTCTTTCGAGAGCTCATGGTTGGGGCATGAATGTAACATTGATTTATGCCTCCCCCAAGCTTGAGCGATGCTTTCTCTGTCACGAGGCCAAAAATTATAAATATAATTATGATCATAATGTACTAGATGCATAGGATAAAACTTTTGATGAAACTCCAATTTCAACCGATTGTAGTTCCATGATCCAGTATCATCACAAAGCCTATACCAGGTCAACGCCTTATCCCTCAAAGATAAGGGAAAGACCTTCTTCTTGACCTCATCCTTGGGAAAACCTGCAAGCTTAAATATACCACAAACTTCATCTACATAGATTAGATGCAAGTCTGGATGTGATATTCCATCTCCTGTAAAAGGATTAGCCAGTAGTTTCTCAAGCATACCAGAAAGAAATTCATAGCAAATATTTTCAGTAGGTGCAGCAGGTTGAGGAGCAACTCTTTGTGCTTCCATTTGAGGTGAAGATACCCCGAACAAGCCCCTCAAAGGATTAGTTTCCATAGTGACAAGTGACAATAAATTTTAGCACACTATATGAATGTTTCCTTACCAAAGGCGCTTCACTCCCCGGCTACGGCGCCAGAAAAGAGTCTTGATGACCCACAAGTATAGGGGATCTATCGTAGTGCTTTCGATAAGTAAGACTGTCGAACCCAACGAGGAGCAGAAGGATCTGACAAGTGGTTTTCAGCAAGGTAATATCTGCAAGCACTGAAATTGTCGGTAACAAGTAATTGTGTGACAAGATGATTCGTAGCAAGTAAAAAGTAACAAAAGTAATAACGGTGAAGCAAAGTGGCCCAATCCCTTTTGTAGCAAGGGACAAGCCTGGACAAAGTCTTATAGGAGGTAAACGCTCCCGAGGACACATGGGAATTTCTGTCAAGCTAGTTTTCATCATGTTCATATGATCCGCGTTCGTTACTTGATAGTTTGATATGTGGATCGACCGGAGCTTGGGTACTGCCCTTACTTGGACAAGCATCCCACTTATGATTAACCGCTCTCGCAAGCATCCACAAATACGAAAGAAGAATTAAGACAAAGTCTAACCATAGCATTAAACTAGTGGATCCAAATCAGCCCCTTACGAAGTAACACATAAACTAGGGTTTAAGCTTTTGTCACTCTAGCAACCCATCATCTACTTACTACTTCCCAATGCCTTCCTCTAGGCCCAACTAATGGTGAAGTGTTATATAGTCGACGTTCACATAACACCACTAGAGGAAAAAGAACATACAACACATCAAAATATCGAACGAATACCAAATTCACATGACTACTTATAGCATGACTTATCCCATGTCCTCAGGAACAAAAGTAACTACTCACAAAGCATAATCATATTCATGACCAGAGAGGTAATGAGTAGCATCAAAGATCTGAACATAAACTCTTCCACCATGTAATCCAACTAGCATCAACTACGAAGAGTAATTAACACTACTAGCAACCTTACAAGTACCAACCGCAGTCGAGAGACGGAGATTAGTTACAAGAGATGAACTAGGGTTTGGAGATGTGATGGTGCTGATGAAGATGTTGATGGTGATGAGTCCATTCTGATGAGAGGAGTGTTGGTGATGACGATGGCGACGATTTCCCCCTCCGGGAGGGAAGTTTCCCCGGCAGGATCGTCCTGTCGGAGCTCTAGATTGGTTCTACTAAAGTTCCGCCTCGTGGCGGCGGCGAATCCTCCGAAAAGCCTCCTCCTGATTTTTTCCAGATGGAAACCCTTCTTGTAGCAAAAGAGGGGGGCCAGTGGGTCAGCAGGGAGCTCACAAGCCCCTAGGTGAAGCCAGGGGGGTGGCCGCACGTAGCAGGCTTGTGGCCTCCTGTTGGCGCCCCTGTGGCACTTCTTCGGCCCAGTATTTTTTATAAATCCCAAAAAAAATCCACGTTGATTTTCACGGCTTTTGGAGTTGCGCATAATAGGCATCTCAAACTTGCTCCTTTTTCAGGCCAGAATTCCAGCTGCCGGCATTCTCCCTTTCATGTAAACCTTGCAAAATAAGAGAGAAAAGGCATAAGTATTGTACCGTGAAGTGAAATAACAGCCCAAAAAGCGGTAAATATCAACATGAAAGCATGACGCAAAATGGACGTACCAGAGAGCACAAAATCAAACATCACCATCCACAAAACCTTTTGTGTTCTACTCGAGATAACAGCTACGCATGAACCTAACTCATGATGCCACTGTTGGGGAACGTTGCATGGGAAACAAAAAATTTCCTACGCACACGAAGATCTATCATGGTGATGTCCATCTACGAGTGGAGATTAGATCTATGTACCCTTGTAGAACGCTCAGCGGGAAGCGTTAAGAAACGCGGTTGATGTAGTGGAACGTCTTCACGTCCCTCGAACCGTCCCACGAACCGTCCCACGATCCGTCCCACGAACCGTCCCGTGATCCGTCAAACGATTTGTTCCGTCCCACGATCCGTCCCACGATGATGATCTCGGCCTTGTTGATCCATCAAGAGAGACGGAGAAGTAGATGAGTTCTCCGGCAGCGTGACGGCGCGCCGGTGTTCGTGATGAACTATTCCTGCAAGGCCACGCCTGAGCTCTGTACAAATCTAATCTAGAGGAAGAACTACGAGGTGTAGGTTGGAGGTGCACGTGGAAAAGTTGTGTCTCAAAAGCCCTAAACCTCTAGTATATATAGGAGGAGGGGAGAGGCAGCCTTGGGCATCCTTGGCGCACCAAGGAGTCCTCCTTGGGTCGGCCGAAGTGGGAGAGAAGGAGGAGTCCTTCTCCAATCCCACTTGGATTAGGACTCCTTCCTTATTTTCCCACCTCTTTTGAATTTTCCACTTCTCCCTCGTGGGCTTTCCTTGGATAACTTTGTTAGCCCATTATACCTTATTGTGCATCCAATAAACCCATGTGGACCCCTTGGGGCGTGGTGGGCCCACCTAGTGGGCCCCCGGAACCCATTCGTCACTCCCCGTACACTGCCGGTAATACCTGAAAACTTACAGGAATCCAAACACCAACTTCCTATATATCAATCTTCGTTTCCGGACCATTCCATAAACCCTCGTGACGTCTGTTATCTCATACGGTACTCCAAACAACCTTCGGTCACCAATACATATAATTCAACTATACTAAAACAACATCGAACCTTAAGTGTGCAGACCCTGCGGGTTCGAGAACTATGTAGACATGACCCGAGACACTCCTCGGTCAATATCCAATAGCGGGATCTGGATGCGCATATTGGATCCTACATATTCTACGAAGATCTTATTGATTGAACCTTTGTGCCAAGGATTCATATAATCCCGTATGTCATTCCCTTTGTCCTTCGGTATGTTACTTGCCCGAGATTTGATCGTCGGCTTCCGTATACCTATTTCAATCTCGTTACCGGCAAGTCTCTTTACTCGTTTCGTAATACAAGATCCCATGAATTACACTTAGTCACATTGCTTGCAAGGCTTGCTTGTGATGTTGTATTACCGAGTGGGCCCCGAGATACCTCTCTGTCACACGGAGTGACAAATCCCAGTCTTGATCCATACTAACTCAATGGACACCTTCGGAGATACCTGTAGAGCACCTTTATAGTCACCCAGTTACGTTGCAACGTTTGATACACACAAGGTATTCCTCCGGTGACAGTGAGTTATATGATCTCATGGTTCATAGGAATAAATACTTGACATGCAGAAAACAATAGCAACAAAATAACACGAACTAGTCAACTAGAGGCTCACTAGGGACAATGTGTTGTCTATGCATCCACACATGTATTTGAGTTTCCAATCAATACAATTCTAGCATGGGTAATAAACGATTATTATGAACAAGGAAAAATAATAATAACTAATTTATTATTGCCTCTAGGGCATATTTCCAACAGCAAGTGTAATCCAACTCCTTATACTCATCTTTTCAGTACATGTACTTGTAACGATATCCATTCTTGCGAAACAACGAGATGCGCTTCTATCCCTGTCGAGGCCCTCGCACCAAAATAAGGATAGGATCGCATCTTGGGCGTTACATGTGGATTCCATCAATTACATTCCTTCTCCAAGATCGTATCAAATTAGTTCTCATAATTGGATCAACCTTCCTTTCTTCCTTATTCCGGAGCATCTCAATAATTCATGGTGTTGTTTCTCGTCATCATTCTCAGTTCAGAAGACCGAAGAAGTGTTTCTCTTAAATCTTGGTTTGTTCTTTGGAAGATTCATCATTTCAGCTTCGTGTTATCCACTCAATTGTTTTCGATCATGACAAATTCTTTTCATATCTATCCAACGCATTTCAGAGTTGTTTTTATTTCTCGATCCTCAGAAGGCCATCCTTTCAGAGGCTTTCTTCATTCTCAGCTTTCAACTATTATTCTCAAATTGTTCTCAATTTGTGTCTCTGCGTTCGTACCTCAATTTTTCTGGTGCCTTGTTGAAGTTTTGTGCTAGGCACATCATGGACTCTTCATTCTCATGTATCTCCATTCATTCTTGGTATCATCATTCATCTGTGAATTCTTACCGGTGTTTCGTTGAAGACTTCTTCAAGTTCGTGCTCTCTCTCTCCAATCTTTCAAGAAGAATAAGTGGTTTGCTAAATCCGTTGCTTGTCATCAATTTAACTTGATGAAGGATAACCATAACAAAATTCTTATTCTTGTTTCATCAAAGTGATTTCAACCCTTCTTACGGAGTTCTTCATGGTATCAAATACTCGATTTCAAGTGTTCCCATCTTTTCTTTTCTGGAGTTCCAAGCTTTTCTCTAGTATCTCTTTGTGAAGCTCCATTGAAATCATTTCAAGGCCTTAAATCTTATTCTTTTGCAACCTTCAATTCTTTTCTATCATCCTATCATTCCGGCGTTCTTCAAGTGGTTCTTCATGGTGGTTCGTAGAGTATGTAATTCATTCTCAAGGTGTTCTTCAAGATTCTTGTTGGAGAACCTCAAGTGTTCTTTGTCTTGCATTTCCAAGTGCAATTCTTCCTCCAATATCCTTTGAGGTGGTGTTATAGGATGTTTGATTTATGAGGAGTCTTGAAGAGAACTTGTTTCAAGAATGAGATATTTAAACCCACCAATTCTTTGATCATGGGATATTTTCAACCCATCTTTCTTCATTGAAGTTGTCTTGGTTTAGATTTCACCTAAAACTTTTCCTAAGTATAATGGCTATTATGGTGATTATCATTGACCCAATTTCTCAATATATCCTATTGGTGAAAGAAGTTTTGCATATCTTGTTGCTCCCAAGCAATCAATTGTTTCTATTAGTGGCTGGTTGTCACCTCATAATTTTGAGCTGGTTTCCATAAGCCCACAACAATTTGTTATTTTTGTTGTTGATTTTCCAACAACTCCGTTCAATCCTCCTTTGCAAGGATTCTTTTGAAGTTCAATTGTGGTAGTAGTAGTCATTTTCTTCTCCGTCAATGATCTAGTTTCTATCCTTTGTTACGAAGGCTTTGTGATGTTGCTTTCTTACATGCATTATCTTGTTTTATTAATATCACGTTATTCCCTTGCGTGTTCATTTAATCGGTGTGTAGCATCTTCTTTTCAGTATCTTCCATCTTATCAAATTTTGCCTCTATTTCCTACCGAAGTGCTGCCGAAATTTCTTTTGAATTTCTTGCTTGTTCTTCATATCATTCTTCATCTCTTTGCAACCTTCAAGATTCATTGGATTCACTCGTTTATCAAGAAGGAACTAAGTTTTACCTTGTCCTTTCTTCATTCTCTTCCCCTTTCATTCTAAGGTCTCGGGTCGAGATCACTCGTTAGTGGAGGAGAGTTGTAACACCCCAGAACCGACGCTCAAGAAGATTCTCCTTTTATTTCATAATCATCGTGTGATTTATTTGGTTGTCGCATTCACCATCGCATCATTCGCATCATCTGCATTGCATCGGCACTCCATTGCCTCCATTTTTCAAAAGCCGCATCCGATATTAGTTGTCGGTTCTCCCTATTCTTGTCATTGACCGTTTCCAGACCAACCACGCACGAACGTGCCCGTGACATCATTAAAGTATTTTTTTATAAGTGTGTATAAAACTTTCTCGGATTGGGTTGAAAGTTGGCGTGTCGTTTTCATATCGTAGGTAGACCGCCTACCCAATTTTGTTGCAATCACAATCCGTTTGACACCCCAACCGCTAAACCTATAACGACACTATAACAGGTCAGATCGTCAATTGTTTTGAGTGTTTAAAACATGATATCATGTTATCTATCTTCCCTCTCTTCTCATGCCTAGCCCCTCTGCCTAGTGCACACACCCCTCGCGCATGTCCGATAACTTCCCCAAACCCGAGTTGTTGAGTCGTGACCAGTGGGTCTAGTTCAACCCCATAATACCCCAATCCATCATCAGTTTTTCATTTGGTCTCCCCAACCTAATTATTTTATCGTCCGATATAAATCGGAGGGTTGTAATTAAACCGGAATCAGATCCACCCTTATAAGTAGCACATCCAACCCTAGTTTCTAGGCTTCTTGTCCCATCCAACCCTTCATCCCTGCCGCCGCGGCTGCCACCCACCTCGCTTTCACACAAGATCAATCAGAGATCCCAGCGCCTGGACACGTCCACCAATCGAGCCTCCCCTTGATCGTTGCAGCACCGCGTGCATCCGGCCTCATTTTTTTCTGTGGTCATTTTTTCTCCTCTAATCTTCCCTATGTCTTAGTTGCTTTCTAATCAGCACCACCGTGGGTCAGAGTTGCTGCCCTCTTCCTCGTCATGTGCTTGTGTGCGAGCTTGCTCTCGAGATGGAGAGCCCCGTCCCCGAGGCACCCCGACCCGCACGCAGGACCAACACTCGAGCTCGGCCGCGGAAGCACCCATGGAGGCGCGCGTCCCCATGTATCCTCTCTCTCATTGGTGAGAAGCCCCCCAGCTCTGCTCGTCCTGGCTCCTTTTCATTCCACCTCTACTCCTATCTCTCACTACTGTTCTGTCCCCCCCCCCATTTCTTTCTCTATAGGAGCTTCCGAGCCATGGACGCACAGTCGCCACCGATGTGAAGCTTGCTAGGTCCGTCCTCTCGTCCCCGGCCACCGGAGCCGCATGCTGCCTCGCGGAAACCAATGATGGGTCTTGTGAACGACCTCACCCCCTGATGACCCACAAGTCTAGGGGATCTATTGTAGTCCTTTCAATAAGTAAAAGTGTCGAACCCAACGAGGAGCCAAAGTAAATGACAAGCGGTTTTCAGTAAGGTATTCTCTGCAAGCACTGAAATTATCGGTAACAGATAGTTTTCTGATAAGGTAATTTGTAACGGATAGCAAGTAATAAATGTAACAATGGTGCAACAAAGTGGCCCAATCCTTTTTGTAGCAAAGGACAATCCTGGACAAACTCTTATATAAAAAAAGCGCTCCCGAGGACACATGGGAATTTATCTCAAGCTAGTTTTCATCATGCTCATATGATTCGCGTTCGTTACTTTGATAATTTGATATGTCGGTGGACTAGTGCTTGGATTCTGCCCTTACTTGGACAAACATCCCACTTATGATTAACCCCTCTCGCAAGCATCCGCAACTACGAAAGAAGAATTAAAATAAATCTAACCATAGCATTAAACCTATGGATCCAAATCAGCCCCTTACGAAGCAACACATAAACTAGGGTTTAAGCTTCTGTCACTCTAGCAACCCATCATCTACTTATTACTTCCCAATGCCTTCCTCTAGACCCAAATAATGGTGAAGTGTCATGTAGTCGACGTTCACATGACACCACTAGAGGAGAGACAACATATATCTTATAAAAACATCGAACGAATACCAAATTCACATGATTACTTATAACAAGACGTATCCCATGTCCTCAAGAACAAACGTAACTACTCACAAAGCATATTCAGGTTCATAATCAGAGGAGTATTAATAATCATTAAGGATTTGAACATATAATCTTCCACCAAATAAACCAACTAGCATCAACTACAAGGAGTAATCAACACTACTAGCAACCCACAGGTACCAATCCGAGGTTTTGAGACAAAGATCGGATACAAGAGATGAACTAGGGTTTGGAGAGGAGATGGTGTTGATGGAGATTAACCCCCTCTCGTTGAGAGGATCATTGATGATGACGATGGCTTCGATTTCCCCCTCTGGGAGGGAAGTTTCCCCGGCGGAATAGCTCCGCTAGAGCTCTAGATTGGTTATGTCGAAGTTCCACCTCGAGACTGTGGTGCTTCATCCCAAAAGCTCCGATATGAGTTTTTTTTCTAGGTCAAAACCCTTCATATAGCGGAAGATGGGCAGCGGAGGCCTGCCAGGGGGGGGGGGGGCACCAGCTTTCAGGGCGTGGCCAGGGGGGTAGGTCGCGCCCCGTGGCTTCTGACCTCCTGGTGGGTCCCCTCCCGTATTTCTTTTGCCCTTTATTTTTTATATATTCCAAAACAATTCTCCGTAACTTTTTAGGACTTTTGGAGCTTTGGAGAATAGGTCTCTCAGATTCGCTCCTTTTCTAGTCCAGAATTCCAGCTGTCGGCATTCTCCCTCTTCATGTAAATCTTGTAAAATAAGAGAGAAAAGGCTTAAGTACTGTACCCTAATGTGTATTTACAGCCCGTAATGCAATAAATATAGATATAAAAGCATGATGCAAAATGGACGCATCAACTCCCCAAAGCTTAGACCTCGCTTGTCCTCAAGAGAAAGCCAAGATCAATAAATATGCCCACATGTTCAGAGATAGAGGTGTCGATAAAATAAAATATGTACATGAAGGCATCATGGTTATATTTAGAACAGCAACACATATTGACATAAAATATCTTATACTAGAGTAACAATTCATTCACAAGGCATAATATGAATCAAGAAGTCTATTGAGAACTAACACACTATGATTTCAGTCATTGAAGCAATTCCAATTTATCGCAACGTAGGAAAGAGTCAATATAAGAGCTTGTAAAGTAAATCCACATACTCAATCATCTAATGGTCTTTCATAATTGCTAAAACTCAAGCGGTACCTATGAGGTCAAAGCTGACATAGAGAAAGATAGGGGCTTATAATTTTGCCTCCCAACTATTTACCTCAAGGGTAATGTCAACAATAATAACTCATGATCACCCACATCCGAGTGGATATATTTGTCTAGATCATTCCCCAACACATGACGCTTGCCAAAAGATAAAGGCGAAATAAAGGAAATGGTGAAGATCACCACGACTCTTACATAAAGGTCAGTACTACAAAGTAGAGGTAACAGATAGGCCCTTCGCGGAGGGAAGCAGAGGTTGTCATGCACTTTTATAGTTGGATGCACAATCCCTTAATGCAAAAGAGCGTCACTTTATATTGCCCCTTGTGATAAAGAACTTTATTATGCAGTATGTTGCTTTTATTTCTTCTATATCACAAGTTCGTATAAAGTTTATTTTCCTCGCACTAATAAACCACACATATTTAAGGAGCAATTTGTATTGCTTGCACCGATGACAACTTACTTGAAGGATCTTACTCAATCCATAGGTAGATATGGTGGACTCTCAAGGAAAAACTGGGTTAAAGGTGTTTGGATGCACAAGTAGTATCTCTACTTGGTGCAAAAAAATTTGGCTAATATGAGGTGGAAGAAAGCGACACACGTTGAAGGATCTACAACCATATAACTTCTATTCGGAAATAAGCAAACATAACTTGTTATGTTGTCTTCCTTGTCCAACATCAACCTCTAAACATATGACATTTTAATGAGTGCTCACAATCATAAAAGATGTCTAAGATAATATATTTATATGTGAACCACTCTTTCTTTATTACTTCCTTTTAATTATAACAATGACCAATAGCTTTATTTGTCAACTCACAACAAAGTTCAATCGACATACTTTTTATATGTGAACTCATCACTCGCCATAAGATCATTATGTATGCTCTTTTGCTTTTATTCTATACTTCTTTCTATTTCTTTTTCTATAGATCATAGCAAGCAATCAAGGCCCTCAACTTAGAACTACTCTTTATTATATAACTCCCGGACTTGCTTACATAGGGGGAACGAAAAGAAAAACTAAAAACTAGATCACACTAAAACTTTATTCTACTAGATCAAGATATAATCAAAAGGATTGAACGAAGAAAAACGAAGAAAGTAAAAGGTGTGATGGTGATACGATACCGGGGCACCTTCCCCAAGCTTGGCACGAGCCATGGGAAGTGCCCATACCCGTGTGTTAAGTTGTCCTTCAGAGGTGGTGATGTTTGAGTTGTTGGTGAGGTTGAAAGTTTGTCAAGTTTCCTCTTGAGCATGAAATTTTGTTCCCTCAGATCATCAACTTCCTGCTCGAGCCTCAATATTTTTTGACATAAGTCACCCTTGCTCTCCTACGGAAAACGAGAAGGGATAAATAGCACCTTGGGTTTTCTCCTTGTCTTTGGGAGGCTCGACTTCTTGAACTCCACATGCATATCTTCGGGTTGACGCAAGGGAATCTCATCTTCGTCCGAGCTTTGTTTTGCATACTTGCATATCTCCCGTTCCTCCTCCGAGCACAATCCATAGGATCGACATCCCTGCAGAGCTTGGGATTGGCAAGATAATGTGATACATAGCTCTCCCCATCGTAATCTTGGGACGACAACTTACTCTAAATCTGCTGCAGAAACACCTTAAAACGAGAATAGGAGATATTTTTGAGATATGAAGGTCAAAGGCTTCAGGAGATTAAATAATGAATTTTTGCCGACCCGAAGAAATATTCCACAAGAAAACGGAGTTCGGAGGGTGCACGGGGTGGCCATAAGCCTGCAAGGCACGCCTAGGGGGGTCGGCCGCGCCCTCCTGGCTTATCGCCTCCTCGTGCATGCTTCGGACTACTTTAAATTTTCCTAATTTTTTAAATATTCCAAAACTGATACAATTTTCCATTGGATAAGTTTTGGAGTCGATTTTCTTACCGTAACACATACCTATTCCTTTTCGGAGTCCGAGACGTTCTGATAGGTCTCCCTAATGTACTCTTCCGGAGTTATGGTATTGATAGTTTCAACATTTATGGGAATACCTGAGATATAATGTTTGATTCCTTGTCCATTTACCACCTTAGGATTTGTGCCTTTGGCGTTATTGATCTTGATGGCACTGAAACGATATACTTCCTCGGTAATGTAAGACCCTTCCCATTTGGAGAGAAGATTTCCCGAAAAAAATCTTAAACGACAGTTGTATAGCAAGACATGATCACCTACATTGAATTCATATTTTTGGCTCCTTCTATCATGCCATCTCTTAACCTTTTCTTTAAACAACTTGGCATTCTCATATGCCTGGGTTCTCCATTCATCAAGTGAGCTAATGTCAAATAACCTCTTTTCACCAGCAAGTTTGAAATCATAGTTGAGCTCTTTAATTGCCCAATAAGCTTTATGTTCCAGCTCTAGAGGTAAGTGACATGCTTTACCATAAACCATTTTATAAGGAGACATACCCATAGGGTTTTTGTAAGCGGTTCTATAAGCCCATAATGCATCGTCAAGTTTCTTAGACCAATTCTATCTAGATCTATTAACGGTCTTTTACAAGATCAATTTAATTTCTCTGTTGCTCAATTCTACTTGTCCACTAGACTAAGGATGATAAGGAGATGCAATTCTATGATTAACATCATACCTAGCAAGCAATTTACGGAAAGCACCATGAATAAAGTGTGAACCACTGTCAGTCATTAAATATCTAGGGACTGCAAATCTAGGGAAAATAACTTCTTTCAGCATTTTAATAGAAGTTTTATGATCAACACTACTAGTTGAAATAGCTTCTATCCACTTAGTAACATAATCAACGGCAACTAGAATATGAGTATACCCGCTGGATTTGGGAAAAGGTCCCATATAATCAAAACCCCATACATCAAATGGTTCAATAATTAGAGAGTAATTCATAGGAATTTCCTGAGGTCTACTAATATTACCAATTCTTTGACATTCATCACAAGACAAGACAAACTTACGAGCATCCTTGAAGAGAGTAGACCAATAAGAACCAGATTGTAATACCTTGTGTGCAGTTCTATCTCCCGCGTGGTGTCCAGCATAGGCCTCAGAGTGACACTTATGTAGGATATGTCCCTATTCATGCCCAGGTACACAACGTCTAATAATACCATCTACTCCTTCTTTATAAAGGTGTGGATCGTTAGAAAAGTAATGTCTTAAATCATAGAAGAACTTTTTGTTTTGTTGGTATCTGAAGCTAGGAGGTATAAATTTAGCAACGATGTAGTGAGCATAATCAGCATACCAAGGAGCATTGCTTGAAGCATTTATGACAGCTAGTTGTTCATCAGGGAACCTATCATCAATAGGTAGTGGGTCATCAAGAACATTCTCTAATCTAGACAAGTTATCTTCTACAAGGTTATTAGTGCCCTTTCTATCAATAATATGCAGATCAAATTCTTGTAGCAGAAGGTCCTATCTAATAAGCCTAGGTTTAGCATATTTCTTTTCCATAAGGTACTTAATAGCAGCGTGATCAGTGTGGACAGTTACTTTGGAATCAAAAATATAAGGTCTAAACTTATTGCAAGCAAACACAACTACTAAAAATTCCTTTTCAGTGGTAGCATAGTTTCTTTGAGCACTGTCTAGAGTTTTACTAGCGTAATGGATGACATTTAATTTCTTATCAACTCTTTGTCCTAGAACAGCACCAACAGCATAATCACTAGCATCACACATAATTTCAAAGGGTAGGTTCCAGTCTGATGGTTAAACAACAGGTGCAGCGACCAAGGCTTTCTTAAGAATTTCAAATGCTTCTACACAATCATCATCAAAAACGAATGGAACAACCTTTTGCAAAAGATTAGTGAGAGGCTTAGAAATTTTAGAGACGTATTTAATAAATCCCCTATAGAAACCAGCATGACCAAGCAAACTTCTTATACCTTTGATATCTATTGGACACGACATTTTTTCATAGCATCAACTTTAGCTTTGTCAACTTCAATACCTCTTTCAGAGATTTTGTGTCTGAAGACGATGCCTTCATTAACCATAAAGTGTAAATTCTCCCAATTCAAGACAAGATTAGTTCTTCACATCTTTGCAAAACTCAATCAAGGTTGCTCAAGCAATCATCAAAAGAAGTTCCGTAAACGGAAAAATCATCCATGAAAACCTCAACAATCTTTTCACAAAAGTCAGAGAATATAGCCATCATACATCTTTGAAAGGTAGCAGGTGCATTGCATAAACCAAAAGGCATATGTCTATAAGCAAAGGTACCGAAAGGGCAAGTAAAAGTGGTCTTTTATTGATCCTCTTTTGATACAGGTATTTCAGGGAATCCAGAATAACCATCTAGAAATATAAAATATGTATGTTTGGATAGTATTTCTAGCATTTGATCAATAAAAGGTAGCGGATAATGATCTTTCCTAGTAGCCTTATTTAATTTCCTGAAATCAATTACCAGTCTATATCATGTAACAATTCTTTGCGGGATCAATTCATCTTTATCATTAGGAACAATGGTAATACCTCCCTTTTTAGGGACAATGAAGAGGGCTAACCCATCTACTATCAGCAATAGGATAAATTATACCTGCCTCCAAAAGCTTCAGCATTTCATTTCTTACCACTTCCTTCATTTTAGGATTTAATCGTTGTTGGTGATCAACAACTAGTTTAGCATCAGGCTCTATATTGATTTTGTGCTCACATAGAGTGGGATTAATGCCCTTAAGATCATCAAGAGTATATCCAATAGCGGCACGGTGCTTCCTCAGAGTTTTCAATAATCTATTTTCTTCATGCTCTGAAAGGTTAGCACTAATAATAACATGATATATCTTCTTTTCATCAAGATAAGCATAGTTCAGAGTATTAGGTAATTTTATAAACTCAAACACAGGATCATGCTTGGGTGGTGGAGGATCCCCGAGTATTTCAACACCCAGGTTATGTTTCAGAATAGGCTGCTGATCAAAGAAAATCTTATCTATTTCATTCCTTTCTTTCATATACGTATCATTTTCATGGTCTAGCAACTATTGTTCTAGGGGATCGGTAAGACGCACAGCGATAGAAGCGAGACCAATAATTTCATCTTTACAAGGAAATTCTTTGTCATGGGGTTGTCTACGAAATTTAGAGAAATTGTACTCATGAGATGTATCCCCAAAACTTACAGAAACCGTTTCTTTTTCACAATCAATCTTAGCATTAACAGTATTCAAGAAGGGTCTACTGAATATAATGGGACAAAAATCATCTTGTGGGGAACCAAGAACAAGAAAATCAGTAGGATACTTTATTTTCCCACACAAAACTTCAACATCTCTAACAATCCCAATTGGTGCAATAGTATCTCTATTAGCAAGCTTGTGTTGGAAATATGCCCTAGAGGCAATAATAAATTGGTTATTATTATATTTCCTTATTCATGATAATCATTTATTATCCATGCTTGAATTGTATTGATTGGAAACTCAAACACATGTGTGGATACATAGACAACACACTGTCCCTAGTGAGCCTCTAGTTGACTAGCTCATTGATTTAAGATGGTCAAGGTTTCCTGGCCATAGACAAGTGTTGTCACTTGATAATGGTATCACATCATTAGGACAATGTTGTGATGGACATGACCCAAACTATGAACGTAGCATATGATCGTGTCAGTTTATTGCTACTGTTTTGTGCATCTCAAAGTATCTGTTCCTATGACCATGAGATCATGCAACTCCGAGACACTGGAGGAATACCTTGTGTGTATCAAATGTCGCAACGTAACTGGGTGACTAAAAAGGTGATCTACAGGTATCTCCAAAGGTGTCTGTTGGGTTGGCATGGATCAAGACTAGGATTTGTCACTCCGTGTGATGGAGAGGTATCTCGGGGCCCGCTCGGTAATACAACATCACAACAAGCCTTGCAATCAGCGTGACTAAGGAGTTAGTCATGGGATCTTGTATTATGTAACGAGCAAAGAGACTTGCCGGTAACGATATTGAACTAGGTATGGAGATACCGACGATCGAATCTCGGGCAAGTAACGTACCGAAGGACAAAGGGAACGTCATACGGTATTAACTGAATCCTTGACATAGAGGTTCAACGGATAGAGATCTTTGTAGAATATGTCGGAGCCAATATGTACATCCAGGTCCCGCTATTGGTTATTGACCGGAGAATGTCTCAGGTCATGTGTGCATATTTCTCGAACCCGCAGGGTCTGCACACTTAAAGTTCGGTGACGATTCGGTATAGTTGAGTTATAGGTGTTGGTGACCGAAGATTGTTCGGAGTCTTGGATGAGATCCCAGACATCACGAGGAGCTCCGGAATGGTCCGTAGGTAAAGATTGCTATATAGGAAGTCATGTTTTGGTCACCGGAAAAGTTTCGAGCTCATTGATAGTGTACTGGGAGTGCCGGGAGGGTACCGGGGGACCACCGGGAGAGGTGTGACGACCCAAAGGCTTCATGGGCTGTGAGAGGAGGTATACCAGCCCCTAGTGGGCTGGCCAAAGCCTCCCCTAAGGGCCCATGCAGTTGCAGTGGAGGAATAAGGCAAAAAGGCAAAAGGTGCAAAGGGTTTCTAAATTAGGAAGGAGTCCTAATAGGATTCCACCTCCCTTGTGGGACGTGGATTCCTCCCTTCTTGGCTCGGCCGACCCCTTATCCTTGGAGTAGGGGCCAAGGCTGCCTCCTCTCCTCTCCTCCTATATATGGTAGACGTTTTAGAGGTGAGGGCTAACCCTAATTGCCACGTGCTCCCTCTACTTCTCTCTAGAACTGTTTCCCCTCTAGTCTAGTTCGGCAGTGCTTAGGAGAAGCCTTGCTGGATTAGTTCACTACCACCACCACACCGCCGTGCTGGAGAACTCATCTACCTATCCGCCCATCTTGCTGGATCAAGAAAGCAGGGATCGCCATCGAGTCGTACGTGTGTTGAACGCGGAGGTGTCGTCCGTTCGACACTAGATTGGGATGGATCGTGATGGATCGCGGGACGGGCTGCAGTTTGAATTGCGAAGATGTTCCACTACATCAACCGTGTTATATACGCTTCCGCTTAGCGATCAACAAGGGTATGTAGATTCACTCTCCTCTCTCGTAGATGATCATCACCATGGATAGATATTGCGTGTGCATAGGATTTTTTTGTTTCCCATGCAACGTTCCCCAACAGCTTGATGGTAACATCAATTTCTTCTAATTCGGTTGGTGCAATATCATTCATAATTTCTTGGTATAAGGTAAAGGTAATTGCGCTCACACTTACACTGACATCACATAAGCCAAGATAACAATGATCTCCTATTAGGAAGTGAGCCTAGCTCACTTGGCTAGTGGAGTGGATGTACAACCCAGCCACCCAGGTTCAAGTCCCCACAGGCGCGAATTTGGGTTCTTATTATTTAAAAAAACTCATTGTGGGGGGTTTCCCTTACAGTTTTCCTTCAAAAAAACGATGATCTCCTATTTTAACACAAACAACATGCACGCCAACAATAGGTCTATGTTTACCCTTAGTATCAGGTCTAGCAAATCTAGCGGCTTCATCACAGAAGTAAATGACATGCCCATCAATATTATCAACCAAGAGATCTTTAACCACAGCAATATTAGGTTCTACTTTAATTTGCTCAAGAGGTATAGGTGTTCTAGTATAACTCTTATGAACCACAGTTGAAGATTTAGCATGCTCCTTTATCCTAACAGGAAAGGATGGTTTCTCAATATAGGTAGTAGGAATAACAGGATCAACATTATAAATAGTAGTTTCTTCTTCAACTTTAAAATGTTCTACCACTTTAACTTCAATGGGAGGATTATATTTAAACCACTTATCCTAGGGGATATCAACATGAGTAGCAAAAGATTCACAAAATGAAGCTACTGCCTCATAGTCAAGTCCATATTTAGTGCTAAAATCACAAAAAGCATTGGTGTCTATAAAGGATTTAACACAATCAAACTTAAGGCTTATACCTGACTCATTACCTTTATCAAGTTCCCAATCTTCAGAGTTGTGTCTAATTCTGTCCAATAAGTCCCATTTGAGTTCAATATCTTTCTTCATAAAGGAACCATCACAAGAAGTGTCGAGCATGGATTGATCATTAGGAGAGAGTCAAGCATAAAAATTCTAAATAATAATTTCTCTCGGGATCTCATGTTTGGGGCACGAATATAACATTGAGTCAAGCCTCCCCAAGCTTGAGTGATTCTTTCTCCTTCACGGGGCCAAAAATTATAAATATAATTCCGATCACGATGAACCAGATGCATAGGATAAAACTTATGATGAAATTACAATTTCAATCGGTTGTAGTTCCATGACCCAATATCATCACATAGCCTATACCATGTCAACACCTTTTCCTTCAAAGATAAAGGAAATACCTTCTTATTTACATCATCCTCGGGAAGACCTCCAAGCTTAAAAAATCCACAAACTTCATCCACATAGATTAGGTGCAAATCAGGATGTAGTGTTCCATCTCCTGCATAAGGATTAGCTAGCAGTTTTTTATCATACCCGAAGGAATTCCATAATAAATATTTTTAGTAGGTGCAGAAGGTTGAGGAGCATCTCGTAGTGCTTCTGGTCGGGGTGAAGATGCCCTAAACAAGCCCCTCAAAGGATTATTTTCCATAGTGACAAGTGACAGTAAATTTCAGCACAGTATATAATTTTTTCCTTACCAAAGACGCTTCACTCCCCGGAAATGGCACCAGAAAAGAGTCTGGACGACCCACAAGTGTAGGGGATCTATTGTAGTCCTTTTAATAAGTAATAGTGTCGAAACCAACGAGGAGCAGGAGGAAATGACAAGCGGTTTTTAGTAAGGTATTCTTACAAGCACGGAAATTATCGGTAGCAGATAGTTTTGTGATAAGGTAATTTGTAACGGGTAGCAAGTAATAAATGTAACAATGGTGCAGCAAAGTGGCCCAATACTTTTTGTAGCAAAGGACAAGCCTGGACAAACTCATATATAAAGAAAAGTGTTGCCAAGGACACATGGGAATTTATGTCAAGCTAGTTTTCATCATGCTCATATGATTCGCATTCGTTACTTTGATAATTTGATATGTGGGTGGACCGGTGCTTGGGTGCTGCCCTTACTTGGACAAAAATCCCACTTATGATTAACCCCTCTCGCAAGCATCCGCAACTACGAAAGAAGAATTAAGATAAATCTAACCATATCATTAAACCTATGGATCCAAATCAGCGCCTTACGAAGCAACGCATAAACTAGGGTTTAAGCTTTTGTCACTCTAGCAACCCATCATATACTTATTACTTACCAATGCCTTCCTCTAGGCCCAAATAATGGTGATGTTTCATGTAGTCGACGTTCACATGACACCACTAGAGGAGAGACAACATATATCTTATCAAAATATCGAACGAATACCAAATTCACATTATTACTTATAACAAGACTTATCCCATGTCCTCAGGAACAAACGTAACTAATCACAAAGCATATTCATGTTCATAATCAGAGAGTATTAATAATCATTAAGGATCTGAACATATGATCTTCCACCAAATAAACCAACTAGCATCAACTACAAGGAGTAATCAACACTACTAGCAACCCACACGTACCAATCTGAGGTTTTGAGACAAAGATCAAATACAAGAGACGAACTAGGGTTTGGAGAGGAGATGGTGCTGGTGAAGTTATTTATGGAGATTAATCCCCTCTCGATGAGAGGATCATTGGTGATGATGATGGCTTCAATTTCCCCCTCCAGGAGGGAAGTTTCCGCGACGGAATAGCTCCGCTGGAGCTCTAGATTGTTTCTGTCGAAGTTCCGCCTGGAGACGGTGGCGCTTCGTCCCAAAAGCTCGGATGTGATTTTTTCCACATCAAAACCCTTCATATAGTGCAAGGTGGGCACCGGAGGCCTGCGAGGGACCCACAAGCCTACAAGCGCGACCAGGGGGTTTGCCGCGGCCCCCTGGCTTGTGACCTCCTGGTGGGTCCCCTCCGGTATTTATTTTGCCCATTATTTATTATATATTCACAATTAGCTCTCCAGTAACTTTTCAGGACTTTTGGATCTGTGCACAATAGGTCTCTCAGATTTGCTCCTTTTCTAGTCAGAATTCCAGCTGGCAGCATTCTCCCTCTTCATGTAAATCTTGTAAAATAAGAGAGAAAAGGCATAAGTATTGTACCCTAATGTGTATTAACAGCCCATAATGCTATAAATATTGATATAAAAGCATGATGCAAAATGGACGTATCACCCCCCCCCCCGAATCCGTGTCGTCTGAGCCATCTCCGCCGGAGTAAGCATGCATTGACCATGGCAGAGAGCTATCTATGTTTTGTTTTCAGTTATGTCAGATTCGCGTGAGGTTACGGTTCATCTAGCACAACACCCCTGTTTTAGCACGAGCACACGGTAGACTACACTAGCTAGCACCCTTTGCTTCCACCGGGGAGACCTAGGATCAAAACCTAGGAGGCACACCTTTTTCATTTCATTGTTGTTGCATCCCCGATGTACCATGTGTTGCTACCTGCTCAATAAAGATTGAGTTGCCGCATAGCACAAGCACCTGGCCGACTGGACTGGTCAACCCATGCCAGTATGTCGGGGAACCTAGGTTCGATCCTAGGCCACCACCAATTTTCTGTTTTTTCCTTGTTTTTGACATTATTATCATTCTTCATGGGCCCATTCAATCCATATGTTCCCCCTTTAACAATATTTTACATATGTTTTCCACCTCATTTTGCGTCTACTATTTGATTTTGCAAAGTGATGTCATGTTAGGGCTTGTTCACTTGTACATTTGATCTCCAAAGCATGCTCCAGAGTGTGGCTGCAACTGCTTAAAACTGTCATTGCAATTAATATTGTTTGGTTGTTTTTTTTCAAAAATTCCTAGACAAAAAAGCATGCCTAGTCTAATTCCATGACCAACATCAGTTTTGAAAAGCATATTGTTATCTTTTTATTCATATCTTTAAATGCCATGCTAAAACAGTTTATTCCATAACTAAATAACCATAGCTCTGATTAAAATGAGCCACATATGTAACTTGACTAGAAAAACATGTAGAATAACATGGTGGCATTTATTTTTCTATCTAACAACTCTAAAATTGTGTTCTAGGAAGAACACTAACAAATTCTAAAATTAAATATGAGGACTTTCCGGATTTGTTATTCATTGTTCCAGCCTCATTTAAACATTTTGCATTCATACCATATCATCTTGTGCTGCCCATATCTTTTAGACCGTAGTTCCATTTTAGATGATCCATATATGCCAATCAACTAGAATCACGTGTAGAATCACATGGTCCACTTTATTTTTCTGTTTAATAAATATAAAATATGTTTAGTTCACATCTATACCAATTTCAAAATTAACAAATTGGGTCATTTTGAAAATGTTATATCTTGTTTTCGACCTCATTTAAAAATGCCTTGATATTGTGGTTTATTTATGCTCGACCCTTGCCATGTTTAACAACATTTAACATTTTCGTGTACCTAAACGGGACTGAACTAAATAATTAAGATATGGATTTTTGTCAATATGCAACGAGTTGCATATTGAGCTTCATTTAATGTGTAGTACAAAATTGTTGTGCTTTGTCGTGTCGTGCATAAATAAATAGACATGCATCATAATTGCTTGCACATCATGTGATGAACATGTTGTGTTTTTATCGTATGTTGATTGTTGTTTTCGGTTTGTTTCTTTTCGATAGAGTTCCGAACCGCTTGGGAGTGTGAGGATTCGTTTGACTATGTTGGTTCGTCTCCTTCATGGAATTGTTCTTCTTCCAAGCGGGATCGCGGGCAAGATGATAATTTCCCTAGATACCACTACTATCATTGCCATGCTAGTTGTCTTGTTTCTTTCGCTCTGTCTCGTTGCCTACCACCTCTTATGTGAAGCCTCCCAACATTGCCATGAAAAGTCTCTAACCCTTCCACAACACAACAAACCCTTATTTGGCTATGTATCGCTTGCTCAACCTTCTTATAGCATTGCTAGTTTCTGGTGCAGTTGCTTTCCATGTGGCAACATGGATTCTTTGTTATATCACCATATTATTTCTAATAAATTTAATGCACCTATATAATTGGTAAAAGGTGGAAGGCCTGGACTTCTACCTGGTGTTTTGTTCCATATCTTCCGCCCTAGTTACTTGTGTACCAGTGTTATGTTCCATAATTGAGCACTCCTAACATTCTTGGGGTTGTCATGGGGAACCCCTTGACTTTCGTTCTAGATAAAACTCGTGTGGCAAGGCTCAACATTGGTACAATATTTGTACAACATAATAATACTGAACATCGTTATTAGAAAATAGGGTGTCATGAACCCGGGGAGTAATTCAACATAGTACACGGAGGGCGAGTGCTGATGGTGCTGGTCCTAAACAGAGCACTGTGCAGGGCCAACCTAGGGCAACTTGGGTGATTTCTATCAGGCCTCCATACGCGTAGCTTATCCGTCGTGTCTTGAGAATGAGATACGCGGCTCCTATCGGGATCGTTGACACGCCGGGCGACCTTAGTGGTTTTTTTTACCCTTCTCGAACGTCTTGTGCGAGGGATTCAGAGGATACTTTGGCTATATCGAGGTTGCGGTATTCCACCAGGAATCTGAGGAGATCACGGGTTTTCCGTGGTTGAAGTTTCCAACGCATCTTGTGGTAGTTTGTGATGGACTAGTTGGAGCACCCCTGCACGGTTAAGTCTTTCTCAGAGCCGTCCCCGCAGTTATGTGGCAACTTGGAAGCTTTGTTTAACACCTGGTCATAGCGAACTTGAAGTAAACTCAATTAAAATATGTCAAATGTGTGTGTAACCGTGACTGTCTCTTCTCGTGAGCTCTGCATCCGAGAGAGGACATGGCGGGGTTATGTTTGAAGTAAGTAGGTGTTCACAATCACTTCGAGATCATTATAGTTCACGTATGTTAAGCATAGACCACCCCCTCTTATTCTCATAAGATAGACACTCAAATAAATGCTTAGTTGCTTGCTGCAGCCTCACACTTAACCATACCTCACCCATTAAGCTTTGCTAGTCTTGATACCTTTGGAAATAAGATTGATGAGTTCCTGTGGCTCACACGTTACTACAACGACAGTTGCAGGTACAAGTAAAGCGTTATTTTGACGTGAGCGTGATGATTGTTCTATTTGGAGTTTTCTTCTTGATCAGCATCGATCTACGATGGGTTACAGGCTGACAGCCTTGGATAGCAAGGATGGACGTCATTCTTTTATCGTTTGATTTTGTCTGTCGTCGGACATTGCTCTTCTACATGGTGATTGATTATATCACTGTAATGTGATTTTCATGCTGTAGCTTGTGGCGAGTCTAAGCCAATTCCATATACGCATATCTTATGTACATGTACCGGTAACGATATCCATTCTTGCAAAGTGACGATATGCCTTCTATCCCTGTGGAGGCCCTCGAGCTAAGATAAGGATAGGATTGCATCTTGAGCGTTACAGAGGGATAGTTGCACATGACTGGTAGACAGTTGGCGGTGACAGTATGCGAAGTTGCACATCCACTACTAGACAGTTGACCGATGCAGCAAATAGTGAAAGCACAACCACGGGCAGGAGCGAACTTGCACATGAACTACTAGGCAGTTGGGCTGGGCAAAACACGAATTTGAAGATCTCACTAAGAGGAGGTAGTTTGGGGAGGATGTGCCATTATGAAAACTACACTTCCACGGGGTAGGCAGAAAGTTGCACATCCACTGTTAGGTAGTTGCACATCTACTGTTAGTTAGTTGCACAAAACAGAGGCTAAATTGCACATAAAAACCTTGCCAAAACAACATGCAGGATCTAGTTTCAAAGATCTCGTCGTGAAGAATCCAACGGTGAAGACAGATCTGAATTCCATCAAGTGATTTGAAAGATATGGCTTTTTCCAAAATTTGGAAAGCCCTAATTAAGTGCATTCACATATGTGTGGGTGGTATGCATTTATTTTTTACTTTTTTTGTTCACACGTGTTCAATTTTCCTAATATGAACTTAGGGATAAATTGTTTCTATTTATATATTATTGGAGGGATACAATATTTTATTTTGTAGATTAGAGACAAAAAAATTCCTTTTTGGAGGGCCGCTTGCTAGCGATCCCACGATGGTCGGGCGCGTGCTAGACCCGTCCTTTATTAAAATATTTACACCCGCATTACAACGCATAGGCAATTATCTAATTTATACAAATAGTTGAGACTCTAGCAGTGCAGATGCGGTGATGAAAACCTAAATATATCATTAAAAAATCTTTAGTGGAAGAATATGTTCCTAATATTTTTTTACTACATCTTTCTTATAAGTTATAACAACTACTTTCTCCGTTAACAAATATAAACTATTTTGGATATTTCAATATAACCTACATACACACTAAAATGAATGAACAAATACACTAAAAAATGTCTATACACATGCAATTTAAAAAAAGTTCATTTCCTCCAATCCATATTACTTGATGTCCAAATAGATGTATCTCGACGTATGTCAATGCTATATACATCCGTTTGAGTAACACACAATCTGAATCAGAGAAAGTAAAACATCTTAGTATTTGTGGAATGATGGAATACTTTTTCACCGTAAATCAACCATAAGACCCAGCAGTATCTATGTTTTGATTGAAAGCACATATGCTCCCTTGGTGGTTTTGATAATTCATGACAACATACATTGTCTCTTGGACTAACACTTTTACCGAGTATATTTCAGGTATAGTCCACATAGAGCTTTGGCTACAGTATTGTGAAGAGAAGCCCTTGATCAAGTAAGGAATAGGATTGGCTAAAGCGTCAAGCAAGAAGACTCTTCATTTTACATTGTGAGAAATCACTTCGCATCCATAGAAAAGCCAATACTGTTAAAAGGGGGCTAGGTATTATGATGAATTGGTTGCTCAAGTGCTTAGAGATAGCAACCAAAAATATTCAGCCATTCTCCCACAAAATATCCTTGTCCAAACCCAAACCAGCAAAATCGGTGCCACCAACATTTCCTACTCGAACATACTGATTTTACACTTAGAAAAGTCATATGCCAAACCCACCATCATGGTACAACCAACATTCCTATCGGTGCCACCGAGATTTGGTGACCAACATTCTCTTGACATGATTTCAAGTTTCAGAATTTCGGAGTTTGAAATTGGTCTCACCGAGTTTGGAAAGCAGTCTAGGTCATCATATCGGTACCATCGAGATTCCTATATCGGTCTCACCGAGAATTCAAAATTCGCCACATTTAGTGCAACTCGGTACCACCAAGATTTTTTTCAGTGTCACCGAGTTGGGCAATAATGTTGTAATGGTTGTATTTTTGGGATGCCTATATATACCCCTCCACCTACCTCTCACTCGTAGAGGAAGCACTCAGAACACACTTACACTTGCCACATCCATTTTTCTGAGAGAGAGGCACCTACTCATGTGTTGAGATCAAGAGATTGCATTCCAACCATTTGAACCTTGATTTCTAGCCTCCCCAAGTTGCTTTCCACAAGATCAATCTCTCCTACCCCTGCCAAATCTGAGAGGGGGTGATTGACTGTTGACGACACTATCTTTGAAGCACAAGTGCAAGGAGTTCATCATTCTACCACATCTATTACCTTTTGGAGGGTGGTGCCTCCTAGATTGGTTAGGTGTCGCTTGGGAGCCTCCTACTTTGTGTTGTGGAGTTGAACCAAGATTTTTGTAAGGGAAGCAGATCACCGACTTCGTGAAGATCTACTGTGAGTGAGGCTAGTCATGTGTGGGCGAAAGCCGTGGTGGAATAGACAGGGTCGCTTCTTCGTGGACCCCTTGTGGGTGGAGCCCTTCGTGGCCTCTCACAGTCGTTACCCTTTGTGGATTGAAGTCTCCACTAACATGGACGTACGATAACGCCACCTATCAGAACCATGCCAAAAATTGTCGTGTCAATATCTTCGCGATTGATCTTCCTAAACTCTACTCCTTACTACATGTGCGAAGTCTTTACTTTCACTGCCATATTTGTTGACCTCCGTGACATATTTGATAAATGCCTTTTTGAGCTCTATGACCTCATGCGTGCTAAAGGAGATGTCATTACCATTAACAATGTCATTGTTGAATCCATTTGCATGCATAAATATGAACATTATCATAGTCAAAATTCTGATGAAATTCTTGTTTCCTATGGCGAGGATATTTTGTCTGACGATGACAATGTGGAGCATGGCTACTATGATGAAGATGAAGAGTTTGACATAGAGTATGAGAAGACCATGAGGAACCTTAGTCTTATGGCGAACCTTAGAGACTAGATGGCCGGAGGAAAGGAGTGGGTTCTTGACAGTGGATGCACCGATCACATGACCAGAGATAAAGACATGTTCCATGAGATCACACCAAACCGTGGACCTCAAAGTTATGTGACCTTTGGTGACAACTCTAAGGGTAAGGTACTTGGTCTTGGTAAGGTGGCCATATCTCATGATAGATCTATTCAAAATGTCATGCTTGTTGAATCCCTTGGCTACAATCTTCTATCCATATCTAGACTAGCAGACTTTGGTTTCAATGTGCTATTTACGAAAGTTGACTGCCAAGTGTTTCGTAGCGACAACCATAACATGGTATTTACTGGTATCCGTAGAGGTGATTTATACATTGTCTAATTCGCTAAAAAATCAAACCCCATACATGTGTTATTACTAAATCTCCTAAAGGTTGGTTATGGCATAGAAGGTTAGGACATGTAGGTATGCGTAACCTTGACAGACTTATCAAAGTGATCATATTGTTGGTGTTAGAGATGCTATCTTTGACAAAGATAGACTTTGTAGTGTGTGTCAAGCAAGAGAACAAGTCGGTGGAAGTCATCCCGTGAAGAACATCATGACTACAAGAAGACCACTCGAGCTACTTCACATGGATCTTTTCGGTCCGAGTGCTCACAAGAGCCTTGGTGAAAATTCTTATGGTTTAGTCATCGTTGATGATTTTTCCATATTTACGTGCATATTCTTTCTTGATGATAAGTCGTAGGTACAAATGATCTTCAAGACCTTAGCTCAGAAAGCTCAAAATCAATTTGAAGTGAAGATCAAGAAAATTCAGAGCGGTAACCGAACGGAGTTCAAGAACACTAATGTGGATACGTTTCTTGACGAAGAAGGTATTTCACATGAGTTCTCGACGACGTACACACCTCAACAAAATGGAGTTGTTGAGAGGAAGAACCGGACTCTCACAGAGATGGCTAGAACGATGCTTGAGGTATACAAGACGCCAAGACACTTTTGGGAAGAAGTCGTGGAAACAGCTTGTCACACCATAAACCAACTCTACTTGCACAAGCTTCTCGATAAAACACCATACGAGCTACTCACCAGTAACAAACCCCAAGTTGGTTACTTTCTAAGTGACCCATTTTTGATAAGCCTCGTCACACTAAATTTGCCCCTAAATCAAATGAAGGTTTCCTACTTGGTTACGGATCAAACTCTCACACTAACCATGTCTACAACAGCTTCACTCAAAAAGTTGAAGAGACGGTAGAGGTGAAGTTTGATGAATCTAACGCTTTGCAAGTCTAACAATTTCCAAATAATGTAGGAGATAAGGAACCTTCGGAAGCCATCCAAGATCTACTTATCGGCAAGATTCGTCCCATGGAGCTGAAGGGAAGTACTTCATAAATTCAAGTGGAAGCTCCTACTTCACGTCAAGGCGAACCACAAAACGACATGGAGGCATCCACAAGCGATACACGACATGATGAAGAAGAAGAAGAAGTACGTCGTGAAGATCCACCTCAACCTTCCTCACCACCACCTCAAGGAGATGAAACCATCAACAACAACGTGCAAGATCACAATGATGAAGAAGATCCACCATACAACAAGAAGAAGTTGTCACAAGTTCGAGCAAGAGTGTACAAAGATCATCCGCTGAATCAAATATTTGGTGACATACAAACCGGGAGAATCACTCGCTCTAAATCTCGTTTAGCTAACTTTTGCGAGCATTACTATTTCATCTCTAGCATTGATACTTTGAAGGTAGAAGAAGCACTTCAAGACCTAGATTGGGTGAATACCATGAACGAAGAGCTACACAACTTCGAGAGGAATCAAGTGTGTACACTTGTTGAAAACCCCGAAGGCGAGCAAAACATCATCGGTACAAGATGGGTGTTTCGGAACAAGCAAGATGAAGATGTACAAGTTGTATGCAACAAGGCGTGTCTTATAGCCCAAGGATACACACAAGTCGAAGGTATGGACTACAATGAGACTTATGCCCCCGTTGCTAGACTTGAAGCCATTCACATTCTTCTCGCCTATGCCAATCACCATGATATTACTCTTTCCCAAATGGATATTGAAAGTGCTTTCTAAATGGTGAAATTGAGGAGGAGGTTTATGTCAAACAACCTCATGGCTTTATGAACCCCAAGAAACCTAATCATGTTTATAAACTTCGTAAAGCTTTATATGGTCTTAAACAAGCCCCTAGAGCTTCGTACAAATGCCTAACGAAGTTTCTCACTGAAAAGGGTTTTGAAATTGGTAAAATTGACACAATCTTATTCACTCAAAGAGTTAATGGTGAACTATTTTTCTGCCAAATATATGTGGACGATATTACTTACTAACCCACATTTTAGTGATAAATTTGGAAGATTGATGTGAGAGAAATATGAGATGTCAATGATGTGCAAGCTGAAATTCTTCCTTGGATTGCAAATCAAACAATCGAGAGAAGGTACGTTTATCTCTCAAACCAAGTACACCAAAGACTTAATCAGGAAGTTCATTATGCAAGAGTGCAAAGGTATGAGAACCCCCATGCCTATTGGTGGACATATTGACCTCACTAAGGAGGACAAACCGGTTGATCAAAGAGTTTATCGATCATTGATTGGTTCATTGCTATATCTATGTGTCTCCCGTCGTGATTACATGCGAAGTGTTTGCATGTGTGCCCCATACCAAGCGGCACCAAAAGAGCATCATCTATTGGTTATTAAAAGAATCATGAGATACCTAATACATACACAAAACATCGGCATATGGTATCCCAAGGGGTCTTCTTTTAATCTTCTTGTCTATTCCAACTCATACTATGCGTGAGACAAGATTGGTAGAAAATCCACATCGGGTACATGTCAATTTATTGGGAGATCTCTTGTGTCTTGGTAATCCAAGAAACAAAACTTGGTATCTTTATCTACTGCTGAAGCTGAATATATAGCCGCCAAATCATGTTGTGTGCAATTACTATGGATGACTCAGACTATTAAGGATTATGGCATTCATGTTAGAAATGTTCCATTATTGTGTGACAATGAAAGTGCTTTTAAAATTTTCTATAATCTTGTGCAACATTCTAGAACAAAACATATTCAAGTGCGACATCATTTCATTTGTGATCATGTTGGTAAAGGAGATATAGATCTTAAGCGTGTTCGTACCGACAAACAATTAGCTCATATCTTTACCAAACCACTTGATGAGAAAGTGTTTTGTCATTTTAGGAGTGAGTTGAACATCATTGATTCTTCAAACTTGAGCTAGACTCACTCGGATGCATGCAAGGGCTTGAGCTTGATTGCTTACTCCTTGATGCCATTGATTTGACACCATCTTATATCTTGGAAAACTATGCTCCCTTGTATTGCATCTAACCTTTTGTAGGTACTTGCAAGAACAACACTCCACAAGATTTCCATCAACTCACGTCAAAAGCAATCTTGTCATGGCCAAGTATCAACAACCCCTTCTTCAGAGATGGAGGAAGAAGACAACAATATGATAATGAAATTCACTCTTGTCAATTGGATATATTATGTTCTTCCTTGCATGACTAACCATTGTTGGTGGAAAGTGAATCAAACAGAAAGGATCGCTCCCAACTCAAGATGATCATCATCAACATTGAGCATCCACGACAACTTCACCTACATGCCACGTCATCAACATCATTCAAAGGTAAGTACTCATATCCTTGATAATACTTTGCACCAATTCATGAGGTAAAGCAACTCAAGTGATATGAAGAAATTAAAAAACTTTATCAAAAAATGGTAACCCCATTTTGCGCTTAACGATGAGTATGACATATGATGAAGCATTCTTGCTTGACTCCTCAAGTCAAATACTCTAATATAGGTGACCTAGTCACCGCCCCACATCTAGGTGGAGTTTCATGTATGGTTTGCATTCTTCATTGCATACTTCCTTGGAACCATTCAACTCTCATCTATATGTATGTATATTTCAAAAAAACTTACTATTTGGTGTTGTTTTATGTTTTCTTTCACAACTGGAATCTTATAACAATCTTTAGATTATTATCTGCCTACTTTCAATTAAGGAGTTGATTTTCAATGCAACTCGGTAACACCGATTTGGGAAACGCGGTCCAACTGATTTCTCTCACACGCCTCCTATCATTCTCAGTTCTACCAACCATTTTGCCTCGGTGACTCAAAAAATTATCAATGCCATTGATTTTTTGATCATCTTCTAGACTTTTGCCTTAGGGGGAGAAAGATTGTCAATGATCCCAACTATCATTACCTTCTAAGATCTTATTAAAAAATGGGAAACAAAATTAGTTTTATCATTATCTTAGAGGGGGAGAAAACTTCTCTTGGGGGAGAAATCCTCAGTGATCACATACAATATAAGAGGGAGAAACATCCAGGATCCCAAACATAGGGGGAGATCTTTCTAGGAACTCTTATCCGTATCAAAGGGGAGAACATTCAATGAACCGTTACCTAGTATCTAAGGGGGAGAAATTTCAGTGAACTCTTATTCACACTTAAGGGGGAGAAAGTTCAGTGAACCCTTATCAAAGATAGAAGTATCAAGGATCCCTTTCTCTCAATGAGCCCTTACCCTCTGACCTTTTAGGCAATTAATGCCAAAGCGGGAGAAATATCAAAGCTTCCAATAAACCTATATAAAGGGGGAGAAATATTTCCAATAAGCTTAATTAAAAGGGGAGAATACCATTAAGGGGGGAGATATAAAATTGTTTCACGTGTCATTGCTTTACTATCATTATCTTTTGTTTGAACTTGTCTTACCCTACCTACCCTACCTACTCCCAATATCTACATGCTATGATTCACGGGGAGAGGAAATTCTTACATATTCATCCTTAGGGGAGAAAGTTCTAAATTCTCTTTTGGATACATATCTAATATCAAATCATATTTCTCATATGTCTTCAATATCTTGGTACTTTTGAAGCTCTTTGCATCTTTACAATAGAGCACTCTTGTGTTATCTAACATTTTTTCCCAAGTGTACTCCTACTGCTAAGACGCTCAAGAACCTCAAGGTAAGTATTGTTGGTTTATGGGGCATAAATTCAAAATTTTCCTACGCCATATTCGGATCTTCCTATGGAGAGACCAGCAACGAGAGAGGGGAGAGTGCATCTTCATACCTTTGAAGATCTCTAAGCGGAAGCGTTGCTAGGACGCGGTTGATGGAGTCATACTCGCGGCGATTAAGATTACGGTGTGATTCCGATCTAGTGTCGAACCACGGCACCTCCGCTTTCAACACACGTGCAGCCCGGTGACGTCTCCCGCACCTTGATCCAGCAAGGATGATGGAGAGGTTGGGGAAGATCTCCCGCAACACGATGGCGTGGTGTCGATGGAGAGACGAGGTCTCCCGGCATGACTTCGCCAAGCACTGTGGGAGAGGAGGAAGAAGAAGAACAGGGCTGTGCCGGGAGAGAGATGGAAAACCGTGTCTCCAATGGACAAAACCCCGGCTATATATAGGGGGAAGGGAGGGTGGCGCCCCCTTTAGGGTTTACCCCTTGAGGGGGGCGCGGCAGCCCTAGATGGGGGGAGGGGTGGCGGCCAGGAGGGGAGGAGGGGGTGGCGCACCCCCAGGTGGGCCATAGGCACACCTGCACTAGGGTCCCCCCCCTTCCCCCTCTTAGGCGCCTGATCGCGCAATCTCTGGCGTTAGCTAGACGAACGCTTATGACAACGAACCTTCTCCTGCAACGGCACCAGAAGAATGCTGATAGCACTCCCCGGTAACGAAACTAGAACAATGTTGTTGACGGCCCACCAGCGCATGGGTTCGCAGCAGTTTTCGAGGGTAGAGTATTCGACCCAATTTTTTCATTATTAACAACAGGAGGTGAGAGAATACTCTCGAGTATTAGCAGTTGAATTGTCAGATTCAACCACACCTGAAAGATTAGTATCTGCAAGCAAAGTAGTAACAGCAAAGTAACGAGTAGCGGCAGTGTAACAAGCAATAGCAGTGGCAAGGAACAGCAGTAGTGACAGCGGTAGCAAGTAGCAACAGTAGCAAGAGACAGTAGTAGCAACAGTAGTAGCAGCAGCAGCACAGCAAGACAAGTAACAGCAGTAGCAACAGTAGTAGCAGCAGCAGCAGAGCAAAACAAGTAACAGCAGTAGCAACAGTAGTAGCAGCAGCAGAGCAAGACAAGTAACAGCAGTAGGACAAACTCGTAGGCAATGGGTCGGTGATTTGTTTGGATGATATTCATCATGCAACAGCTATAACACGGAGAGATACGTGGCTAGATCCTGTTCGTCAATGTGATGTAGGCATGCATTCCGTGTGTCGTCATACATGCTTAGGGAAAAGAACTTGCATGACATCTATTGTCCATCCCTCCCATGGCAGCGGGGTCCAAAAGGAAACTACGGGATATTAAGGTTCTCCTTTTAATAAAGAACCGGACCAACGCATTAGCACTTGGTGAACACATGAACTCCTCAAACTATGGTCATCACCGAGAGTGGTTCCGGTTATTGTCACTCCGGGGTTGCCGGATCATAACACATAGTAGGTAACTACAACTTGCAAGAACGGATCTAAAACACACATATATTGGTGACAACATAATAATTTCAGATCTTAAATCATGGCACTCGGGCCCTCGTGACAACCATTAAGCATGGCAAAGTAGTAGCAACATCAATCTCAGAACATAGTGGATACTAGGGATCAATCCCCATCAAAACTAACTCGATTACATGATAGATCTCATCCTACTCATCACCGCCCAGCGAGCCTATGAATTCTGCTGATAGATCTCATAGTTTTGGAGAACTTTGATTTCTGCACAAAAATAACACCAAGGCAATTCTGCCGAAAACAGCGTCAGTCCAGGTTAGTTCCATTCAAATCATGCGAATTATAGTCCAAAACAAGGGCAAAAGAGTTTGGAAAAGTAGATACGTTGGAGACGTATCAACTCCCCCAAGCTTAAAACCTTGCTTGTCCTCAAGCAACTCAGTTGACAAACTGAGAGAGAAAGAAAAACTTTGACAAACTCGGTTTGATCTTGTTGTTGCAACAATGTCTAACTCATAACCAGAATTTCAGCAAGATCACAAGTTAACCACATAAGGAAATGACACAAAGGTCTCACGGTAAACTAATATCAATGGCATAATCAGCTAACGAGCAAATAATAATGAGTTTGAAATACCAACACTTCAATCAAAACAAGCATGAAGCAATATGAATAGGTGGTATCTCGCTAGCTCTTTCTGAGACCGCAAAACATAAATGCAGAGCACTTTCAAAGATCAAGGGCTGACTAAACATTGTAATTCATAGCAACGAAGATCCAGTCATAGTCATACTCAATATCAATCAAAAGAAAAGCATAGAAATGATAGAGGTGCTCTCTAATTGGTGCTTATATAAGAGTAGGATGACTCGATAGGAAAATAAATAGACAGGCCCTTCGCAGAGGGAACCATTGATTTGGAGAGGTGCCAGAGCTCAAGCTTTTGAAAACAGAGATAATAATTTTGGGTGGCACGCCTTCATTGTCAACGCAATGACCAAGAGTTCTCAATATCTTCCATGCTACTCATGTTATAGGCGGTTCCCAAATAGAAAAGTAAAGTTTTAACTCCCCCACCACCAATCAATCACACTCCCCGGCTAGCCGAATCCTCGGGTACCGTCCATACTAACATCAATCCGGGGGGAGTCTTGTTTTACAGTTATGTTTTTGATTTAAGCGTCGAACTGGGCATCCCAAATACCGGCCCCTTTCTCGTGAATGACTGTGAATAAACACATTTCAAGGATAACACGCCTAACATGGAAGATACCAATAGCCCTCTGTCACCACATGAGCGGTTCGGGCATGAAAAACAGATTTATTTCTTGAAGGTTTAGAGAGTGGCACATGCAAACTTACTTGGAACGGCAGGTAGATACCGCAAATAGGTAGGTACGGTGGACTCTCATGGAAAAACTTTTGGGTTTATGGAAGTGGATGCACAAGCAGTATTCCCGCTTAGTACAAGTGAAGGCTAGCAAAAGACTGGGAAGCGACCAACTAGAGAGGGACAACAGTCATCAAGATGCAATGAGTTTGACTAACATTGAATGCAAGCATGAACATGATATAAATCATCATGAACACAAACATCATAGAGGCTATGTTGATTTTGTTTCAACTACATGCATGAACACGCGCCAAGTCAAGCAACTTGAAACATTCAAAGGAGAATACCATCCTAGCATGCTACATCACAGTCATCTCAAAATCTATGTTGGCAATCAAGACAAACCATTATAAGCTCTCAGCTAAATAAGCATGGCATCAGAAACTATGATCTCTAAGTTGTCATTGCAAACATGGTTCTCTCACAATAAAGCTAAATCTGGGTTGACAAGCTAGTCATATTTACAAAAACAAAATAGATAGAGTTCATACTAGCTTTTCAGTCTGAGTCAATTCATCATATACCATCATTGTTGCCTTTCATTTGCAAGATCGAACGATGAAAACGATAATAAGCGCATTGGACTAAGCTGAATCTGTGGGCAAACACAAAGGAGAAGACAAAATAATATGGCTCTTTGAAAGCTAAACAGGTAAGCATGTAAGAACCACTAAGCATTGTAACCAATATCTACTACCTTGACACAAAGAAAAAGAAAACTATTTACACGGGAAAGCTCCCAACAAGCAAAAGAAGAAAGAAAAATCTTTTTTGGTTTTCTCAAAAGGACACAAAACAAGAAAACAAGAAAACAAAAAGAAACTAGCATGGATAATACATTGGCAAAGTGTAAACACCAGCTAACAAAGTGAAAGCATAAGCATGAATGTAAAGTCGGTGCGAACACGTTCTCCCCCAAGCTTAGGCTTTTGTCCTAGCTTGATCTACTCCCATGGACGATCTTGGCGAAACCCAAAGTCATAATGGGTGTTATACGGGAGTGCTGCAGCCACTGCCTGAATAGCTGCCTCACGAAGTCGAGCAGTAGTCGCCTCCCTCTCATACTCCTCTGCCTCTCCTATGGTTATGTAGTATCTTCGTTTAACCTGAAAATCAAAGAAAGCAGGAGCAGGAAGGGTAATATGGAAAACACGCTATCGGTTAAATATCAAGCGGTATAGGAGGGATCCATGATCTCTCTCAAGGAACTGGTAGCGTGTTAGAGCGACACGATCAAGGTAGGTTGTATGGAGAGGAGGGTCTTCTGGACGGATGGATACCCCAAGAAAGTTTGCTATGCGTGTAGCATAAACTCCACCAAAGAAATCCCCCTCACTGGCATTTTTATTCACCCTCCTTGCTATAATAGCTCCCATGCTGAAGCTCCTGTCACCTGTTACTACGCTCTTAAGGATACTAAGGTCGGAAGCGCATAGGTGACAATGTGCACCCTTGCCGTTAACGCACCTACCTATGAAGAGGGCAAGGTAGTGCAAGGCATGGAAATGGATGCTTCCTATGGTGGCTTGCGTGATATATCTGATTTCTCCAACAGGTATACTGGAGACAAAGTCTCTTACCGAAGACATAGGAGGATCATTAACACTACCTCCATCGGGTATCTTGCAAATCCTATTGAAATCCTCCAGACCCACGGTATAGGATTTATCGTACAGATCAAACAGTATGGATGATTCATGGCCAACTAAAAATTTAAATCTACGCACGAAAGAGGCAGTGAGCATAGCATACTGTTCACATTTGTCTGAGAGGAATTCTTCTAACCCGGCATTGCGAACAAGTGCATCAAACTCATCCTTGAAGCCTGCTTCAATCATAAACTCATCGGAAGGCCATTCACATGGTTGCACCGGTGCGTCCCTTAGTTGAAAAGGTTCGGGCTCCTGAAAGGATAGACGAGGACCCTTCTTACTTGAGGAACCACCATGAAACTTCCTCCTGAACATAATTTCCTTTTGCAGAAATTTTTGAAGTTCAAGAGAAAAGTGAATGAGGACCAACCATACCTTGTAGCAACTACTCCTACTCGTGCCTAGAGACTGTATCACACGCTAAAACTACTTGGAACGAGCTAAAATCAACTTTTCTAGCTCAAGAACAGGGTCACCAAGGTAGCAAGAATTCGCGAAGGATAAAGCACTAGAGAAAAAACTAATTGGACCAATGGAGGAGTCACTTACCAAGGAGTAATTTCCCCAAAACAGTTCGGAGAATGGTGCTTTGAGCAAGGAGATCGAAAATCACAGCCAAATGAGCAAAAACACGGGTTTGAGATGCGAAACAATTTTTTCTAGAGGTGGAAGAAGAGGCTGAGAGCTGAAATGAGTGGAGGGGATGCATGTGGGCTCCACGAGCTTGCACCACGCCACCACGGGGGTAGGTGGCGGTGGGGGGGGGGGCTTGTGGCCCACTGGTCAGGCCCCCTGGCCAGCTCTCAGGCCCAGAAATTTTCAAAGTTCCAGAAAAAATCATACTAAATTTTCAGGACCATCGGAGAACTTTTATTTTCGAGGTATTTTTCTCCGGGACCCTAAAACAGAAAATACGAAAAACTAACAAATTCTATCATTTTTCTTCTAAGCAACAGAAAATGAAGACTCAAAACAGAGGTATGTGACTCTCTGATTCATCCATTTCATGGTCATCGAAAGAAATTCGTCAACGGGATTGATCAAGTCCTTATGACAAAACCTTCTCGAATCGCAAGAGAGAACGGAGAATTTTCGAATAGCCACTAAGTCACCTCAATGGGGATATGTATCTCCCCAACAAGCAAATCAAACTTCATCTTGACACGAGGAATAGGGCATTCAAAGCTCCCAATGAGAATCGATGAAGTCTTTTCGATAGCATTGATGCAATGTACTGGATATCGTTTCTTCGGAAAGTGCACGGTGTGCTCATTACCGTTGACATGGAAAGTGACATTGCCTTTGTTGCAATCTATAACAGCCCCTGCAGTGTTTAAAAAGAGTCTTCCGAGGATGATAGCAATGGCATCGTCCTCGGGAATATCCAAGATAACAAAGTCTGTTAAGATAGTGGTATTAGCAACCACAACAGGCACATCCTCGCAAACGCCGATAGGGAAAGCAGTTGATTTGTCGGCCATTTGCAGAGAAATTCCAGTGGGTGTCAACTTATCCAACTCAAGTCTACGATAAAGAGAGAGTGGCATAACACTAACACCGGCTCCAAGGTCACATAAGGCAGTTCTTACGTAGTTTCCTTTAATGGAGCAAGGTATAGTGGGCACTCCGGGATCACCAAGTTTCTTAGGAGTTCCACCTTTGAAAGTGTAGTTGGCAAGCATGGTGGAGATCTCAAGATCTGGTATCTTCCGTTTATTAGTCACGATATCTTTCATGTACTTGGCTTACGGAGACATCTTGAGCATATCAGTTAACCGCATCTGCAGAAAGACAGGTCTTATCATCTCAACGGAGCGCTCAAAATCCTCATCATCCTTTTTCTTGGATGGCTTAGGAGGGAAGGACATAGGTCTCCGAACCCATGGCTCCCTTTCTTTACCATGCTTCCTAGCAGTGAAGTCATTCTTGTCGTATCTCTTAGGTTGTGGATTATCAGGATTAATCGTAAGTTCAATCTCCACATCCTCATCATTGCTAGGTTGAGCATTATTATGAACATCACTGTCCACATTGTCACCAGGTTCATGTTCATCACCTGATTGTGTTTCTGCATCAGACGCAGAGATATCATTAGGTTCTTTAGGTGTGACAGTATTTGGTGAACTGGCATGTAGGTTTCTATCATCCTTCTTCTTCTCCTTAGGATGACTAGGTGTATCAGCTTTGATTCCTTGAGAATCTTGATCAATTCTCTTAGGATGACCTTCAGGATACAAAGGTTCCTAAGTCGTTTTGCCTCCTCTAGTAATGACTCTGACAGAGTTGTCATTTAATTCATTGAGCAAGTCATTTTGAGCTTTAAGTACTTGTTCTACCTGAGTAGTAATCATAGAGGCATGTTTACTCAGAAGCTTCAGATCATTGACATTTATGTCTACACAAGCACTTAAATGGCTGAGCATACGAGTACTTTGTTACAAATGTCTGCTAACATAATCATTGAAACTCTATTGTTTGGCAACAAAGTTGTCAAATTCATCAAAGCATAGGCTAGCAGGTTTATCAAAAGGAATATCACTCTCATCAAACCTACGCAGAGAATTCACTTCTACTACCTGTATCGGGTTATCGAGACCATGGATCTCTTCGATAGGTGGTAGATTTTTGACATCTTCAGATCTAATGCCTTTCTCTTGCACAAATTTCTTGGCTTCTTGCATATCTTTGGGACTGAGGAATAGAATGCCTCTTTTCTTAGGAGTTGTCTTAGGAGGTGGTTCGGGAATAGTCCAAGCATTATCATTGATCAAGAGGTTATTCAGTAGGGTCTCAGCTTGTTCTACAGTTCGTTCCCTAAAAACACAACCGGCACAACTATCTAGGTGGTCTCTAGAGGCCTCGGTAAGTTCGTTATAGAGGATATCAAGTATCTCGTTCTTCTTAAGAGGGTGATCAGGCAAAGCATTTTGTAGCTGGACGAGCATCCCCAAGCTTGTGGAAGACTCTCTTCTTGGAGTTGAGCAAAGTTGTATATTTCCTGCAAGGCAGCTTGCTTCTTATGGGCAGGGAAATATTTCTCACAGAAGTAATAGATCATCTCCTGGGGACTACGCACACATCCAGGAGCAAGAGAGGTGAACCAGACTTTAGCATCATCCTTTAGAGGGAAAGGAAACAGCTTAAGGATATAGTAGTGGCAGATCTTCTACTCATTAGTGAAAAGGTTGGCTATTTCGGATAGTTTGGCAAGATGGCTTATGACCGTCTCAGACTCATAACCGTGAAAAGGATCAGATTCGACTAAAGAGATTATCTCAGGGTCGACAGAGAATTCATAATCCTTATCGGTGACAAAGATAGGCGAAGTGGCAAACTTCGGGTCATTTCTCATCCTAGCTTCCCGAGATTTTTCCTTCCACTTGAGAAGTAATTTCTCAGCGTCATAGGCATCCTTACACGCAAGAAAATCCTCAGCTATCTCTCCCTCCATAACGTAACCCTCAGGTATATCAGGCAATTCATATCTAGGAGAGCTAGATCTAACAGGAGCAAAAGCAGGTTCTATCTCAATAGCATCGGCAGTATCACAAGCATCATGAGCATTGGCAGTAACTCTAGCAATATGAGCATCAAGGAACACTCCTAGTGGAACATCAGGCAAAGGAGTATCTCTAGCAGTATCAAGCATAGCATCTCTAGCAGTATCAAGCATAGTATCATCAGGCATAGTATCAAGCATAGTATCATCAGGCATAATATCAAGCATAGTATCATCAGGCATAGTATCAAGCATAGCATCTCTAGCAGTAGTATCACAAGCATCATCAAGCACAGGCGACATATCAAGATTTCTAGCAGGAGGTGATGTCGCAAACTTACTGATAACTGAAGGTGAATCAAGTGTAGAGCTAGATGGCAATTCCTTACCTCCCCTCGTAGTTGAGGGCAAGACTTTGGTCTTCGGATCCTTCAGATTCTTCATAGTGATCAGCAGATATAAATTCCAAGTAACACAGAGAATATAGCAATACCTCCCCGGCAACGGTGCCAGAAAAATGTTGATCGTGCAATCTCTGGCGTTAGCTAGACGAACGCTTATGACAACGAACCTTCTCCTCCAACGGCACCAGAAGAATGCTGATAGCACTCCCCGGTAATGAAACTAGAAGAATGTTGTTGACGGCCCACGAGCGCGTGGGTTCGCAGCAGTTTTTGAGGGTAGAGTATTCGACCCAATTTGTTGATTCGCATGACAGGAGGTGAGAGAATACTCTCGAGTATTAGCAGTTGAATTGTCAGATTCAACCATACCTGAAAGATTAGTATCTGCAAGCAAAGTAGTAACAACAAAGTAACGAGTAGCGGAAGTGTAACGAGCAATAGCAGTGGCAAGGAACAGCAGTAGTGACAGCGCTAGCAAGTAGCAGCAGTAGCAAGCGACAGTAGTAGCAACAGTAGTAGCAGCAGCAGCAGAGCAAGACAAGTAACACCAGTAGCAACAGTAGTAGCAGCAGCAGAGCAAAACAAGTAACAGCAGTAGCAATAGTAGTATCAGCAGCAGAGCAAGACAAGTAACAGGAGTAGGACAAACTCATAGGCAATGGGTCGGTGATTTGTTTGGATGATATTCATCATGCAACAGCTATAACACGGAGAGATAAGTGGCTAGCTCCCATTCATCAATGTGATGTAGGCATGCATTCCGTGTGTCGTCATACGTGCTTAGGGAAAAGAACTTGCATGACATCTATTGTCCATCCCTCCCATGGCAGTGGGGTCCAAAAGGAAACTACGGGATATTAAGGTTCTCCTTTTAATAAAGAACCGGACCAACGCATTAGCACTTGGTGAACACAGGAACTCCTCAAACTATGGTCATCACCGGGAGTGGTTCCGGTTATTGTCACTCCGGGGTTGTCGGATCATAACACATAGTAGGTAACTACAACTTGCAAGAACGGATCTGAAACACACATATATTGGTGACAATATAATAATTTCAGATCTGAAATCATGGCACTCGGGCCCTAGTGACAAGCATTAAGCATGGCAAAGTAGTAGCAACATCAATCTCGGAACATAGTGGATACTAGGGATCAATCCCCATCAAAACTAACTCGATACATGATAGATCTCATCCTACTCATCACCGCCCAGCGAGCCTACAAATAGATTACTCACGAATGACGAAGAGCTTCATGGAATTGGAGAGGGAAGAAGGTTGATGATGATGATGATGATGGCGACGATTTCCCCTCTCCGGAGGCCAAGACGAACTCCAGATCTGCCCTCCAGATGAAGAACAGGAGGTGGCGGCGCCTCCGTATCGAAAACGCGACGAAAACTTCTGTTTTTATTTTTTCTGGGATGAAAGGCAACTTATAGAGCTGGAGTTGGGGGCGGCAGGTGCCTGTGGGCCCCACAAGCCTGCCCAGTGCCACCAGGGGGTGGCGGAGCAGGGGCTTGTGTCCCGCTGGCTCACCCCCTGAGGTGGAACTTGGCGCAGATATTTTTGATATTTTCCAAAACTGCTCCCCGTAAATTTTCAGGACGTTTGGAGAACTTTGATTTCTGCACAAAAATAACACCAAGGCAATTCTGCTGAAAACAGCGTCAGTCCAGGTTAGTTCCATTCAAATCATGCAAATTATAGTCCAAAACAAGGGCAAAAGAGTTTGGAAAAGTAGATACATTGGAGACGTATCAGCGCCATGGGCCAGGTGTGGGGGCGCACCAGCCCACCTAGGGGCTGGTTCCCTCGCACACTTGGCCCATGTAACCACCTGAGGCTAGTGGCCTCTCCCGGTGGGCCTCGGGAACCCTTCCGGTGGTCTCGGTACTTTGCCGGTGGTACCCGAATCATTTCCGGCGTCCAAACCCATCCATCCTATATATCAAACTTTACCTACGGACCATTCCGGAGCTCCTCATGACGTCCGGGATCTCATCTGGGACTCCGAACAACCTTCGGTAACCTCGTATAACAATTCCCTATAACCCTAGCGTCATCGAACCTTAAGTGTGTAGACCCTACGGGTTCGGGACGCATGCAGACATGATCGAGACATCTCTCCAACCAATAACCATCAGCGGGGTCTAGATACCCATGGTGGCTCCCACATGTTCCACGATGATCTCATCGGATGAACCACGATGTCAAGGATTCAATCAATCCCGTATACAATTCCCTTTGGGTGTCGGTATAGAACTTGCCTGAGATTCGATCGTCGGTATACCTATACCTTGTTCAATCTCGTTACCGGTAAGTCTCTTTACTCGTTCCGTAGCACATCATCCCGTGACTAACTCCTTAGTCACACTGAGCTCATTATGTTGATGTTCTACCGAATGGGCCCAAAGATACATCTCCGTCACACGGAGTGACGAATCTCGATCTCAATTCGTACCAACCCAACAAACACTTTCGGAGGTACCCGTAGTGCACCTTTATAATCACCCAGTTACGTTGTGACGTTTGATACACCCAAAGCACTCCTACGGTATCCGGGGGTTGCACAATCTCACGGTCGAAGGAAAAGACATTTGACATTGGAAAAAGCTTTAGCATACGAACAACACGATCTAGTGCTATGCTTAGGATTGGGTCTAGTCCATCACATCATTCTCCCAATGATGTGATCCCACTATCAATGACATCTAATGTCCATGATCAGGAAACCATGATCATCTATTGATCAACGATCTAGCTAACTAGAGTCTTGCTAGGGACACATTGTGATCTATTTATTCACACATGTATTACTGTTTCCTGTTAATACATTAATAGCATGAAAAACAGATGATTATCATGAACAAGGAAATATGATAATAACCATTTTATTATTGCCTCTAGGGCATATTTCCAACAATCTCCCACTTGCACTAGAGTCAATAATCTAGTTACATTGTGATGTATCGAACACCTATAGCATTGTGGTGTTGATCATGCTTTGCTCGAGGAAGAGGTTTAGTCAACGGGTCTGCAAATTCACATCTGTGTGCACTTTACAAATATCTATTACTCCTCTCTGGACCTGGTCCTGGATGGAGTTTAGTGGCGTTGGATGTGCTTGGTCTTCCGGTAAAATCTGGGCTCCTTGGCTATGGCAATGGCTCCAGTGTTATCACAGAAGAGTGTCATTGGACCCAACGCGCTTGGAACCACTCCAAGGTCAGTGATGAGCTCCTTCATCCAAATCCCTTCATGAGCCCCTTCTGAAGCAGCTATGTACTCCGCTTCACATGTAGATGTTGCCACGACGTCTTGCTTGTTGTTGCACCAGCTCACTGCCCTGCCATTCAAAACATACACGTATCCGGTCTATGACTTAGAGTCATCCGAATCTGTGTCGAAGCTAGCATCGCCGTAACCCTTTATGACGAGCTCTTCGTCACCTCCATAAACGAGAAACATCTCCTTAGTCCTTTTCAGGTACCTAAGGATATTCTTGACCGCTATCCAGTGTTCCATACCAGGATCACTTTGGTACCTCCCTACCAAACTTATGGCAAGGTTTATATCAGGTCTGGTACACAGCATGGCATACATTAGAGAGCCCATGGCTGAAGCATAGGGCACAGTACTCATCTTCTCTCTATCTGCTGTCGTGGTCGGTGACTGAGTCTTACTCAATCTCTTACCTTGCAAAACTGGCAAGAACCCTTTCTTCGAGTTTTCCATATTGAACTTCTTCAATATCTTGTCAAGGTATGTACTTTGTGAAAGACCTATGAGGCGTCTCGATCAATCTCTATAGATCTTGATGCCTAATATGTATGCAGCTTCTCCAAGGTCCTTCGTTGAAAAACTCTTGTTCAAGTAGGCCTTTATGCTCTCCAATGACTCTATATTATTCCTCATCAATAATATGTCATCCAATAGTATGAGGAAAGCTACAGAGCTCCCACTCACTTTCTTGTACAGACAGGCTTCTCCATAAACCTATATGAACCCAAACGCTTTAATCACCTCATTAAAGCGAATCTTCCAAGTCCGAGATGCTTGCACCAGCCCATAGATGGAGCACTGGAGCTTGCATACCTTGTTAGCACTCTTAGGATCGACAAAACCTTCTGGTTGCATCATATACAACTCTTCCTTCAGATACCCGTTAAGGAACGCTGTTTTGACGTCCATTTGCCAAATTTCATAATTACGAAAAGCGGCAATTGCTAACATGATTCGGACTGACTTTAGCTTCGCTACGGGAGAGAAAGTCTCATCGTAGTCAACTCCTTGAATTTGTCGAAAACCCTTTGCGACAAGTCGAGCTTTTTAAACGGTCACATTACCATTTGCGTCAGTCTTCTTCTTGAAGATCCATTTATTTTCTATGGCTCGCCGATCATCGGGCAAGTCCACCAAAGTCCATACTTTGTTCTCATACATGGATCCTATCTCGGAATTCATAGCCTCAAGCCATTTGTTGGAATCCAGGCCCGCCATTGCTTCTTCATAGTTCGAACGTTCACCGTTGTCCAACAACATGATTTCCATCACAGGGTTGCCGTACCACTCTGGTGCGGAACGTACCCTTGTGGACCTTCGCGGTTCAGTAGCAACTTGATCCGAAGCTTCATGATCATCATCATTAACTTCCTCTTCAATTGGCGTAGGCGCCACAGGAACAATTTCCCGCGCTGCGCTACTCTCCGATTCGAGAAGGGGTGTAATTACCTCATCAAGTTCTACTTTCCTCCCACTTACTTCTTTCAAGAGAAACTCTTTCTCTAGAAAGGATCCGTTCTTGGCAACAAAGGTTTTACCTTCGGATCTAACATAGAAGGTATACCCAATAGTTTCCTTAGGGTATCCTATCAATACGCATTTCTTCGCTTTGGGTTCGAGCTTCTCTGGTTGAAGTTTCTTCAAATAAGCATCGCAGCCCCAAACTTTAAGAAATGACAGCTTAGGTTTCTTGCCGAACCATAGTTCATACGGTGTCGTCTCAACGGATTTAGACAGTGCCCTAATTAAAGTGAATGTTGCAGTTTCCAATGCGTATCCCCAAAATGATAGCGGTAAGTCGGTACGAGACATCATAGATCGTACCATATCTAATAAAGTACGATTACGACGTTCAGACACTCCATTATGTTGCGGTGTGCCAGGCGGCATCAATTGTGAAACAATTCCACACTTCCTTACGTGTGTGCCAAACTCGTGACTCAAATATTCTCCTCCACGATCGGATCGTAGACACTTTATTTTTCTGTCACTTTGATTCTCAACCTCATTCTTAAATTCCTTGAACTTTTCAAATGTTTAAGATTTGTGCTTCATCAAGTAGATATACCCATACCTACTCAAATAATCAGTGAGAGTGAGAACATAACGATCGCCACTGCGACCTTCCACGTTTATTTGACCACACACATCAGTATGTATTATTTCCAATAAGTCGGTTGCTCTCTCCATTATTCATGAGAATGGAGTCTTAGTCATCTTGCCCATGAGGCATAGCTCGCATGTGTCAAATGATTCAAAGTCAAGAGACTCTAACAGTCCATCAGTGTGGAGTTTCTTCATGCGCTTAACACCGATATGACCAAGGCGGCAGTGCCACAAGTATGTGGGACTATCATTATCAACTTTGCATCTTTTCGTATTCACACTATGAATATGTGTAACATCACGTTCGAGATTCGTCAAGAATAAACCATTCACCAGCGGAGCATGACCATAAAACATATCACTCATATAAATAGAACAACCATTATTCTCGGACTTAAATGAGTAGTCGTCTCGCATTAAGCAAGACCCTGATACAATGTTCATGCTCAAGGCTGGAACTAAATAACAATTATTAAGGTTTAAAACTAATCCTGAAGGTAGATGTAGAGGCAGCGTGCCGACGGCAATCACATCGACCTTGGAGCCATTCCCGACGCGCATCGTCACCTCGTCCTTGGCCAGTCTCTGCTTATTCCGCAGTTCCTGCTTTGAGTTGCAAATGTGAGAAACAGCACCGGTATCAAATACCCAGGAGCTACTACAAGCGCTGGTAAGGTACACATCAATAACATGTATATCATATATACCTTTAATGTTGTCGGCCTTCTTGTCCGTAGAGTACTTGGGGCAATTCCGCTTCTAGTGACATTTTCCCTTGCAATAGAAGCACTCAGTCTCCTGGCTTACCGGGGGCGGCAACGGCTTTGTCGTCTTTCTTGAAGTTCTTCTTACCCTTGCCCTTCTTGAAACTGGTGGTCTTATTGACCATCAACACTTGATGCTCTTTCTTGATTTCTACTTCTGCAGACTTCAGCATCGAGTACAACTCGGGAATGGTCTTCTCCACCCCTTGCATGTTGTAGTTCAGCATAAAACCTTTGTAGCTTGGTGGGAGAGACTGGAGGATTCTGTTAATTACAGCGTCATCCGGAAGTTCAACTCCAAGCGAAGTCAGACGACCGTGTAACCCAGACATTCTGAGTATATGCTCAGTAACAGAACTGTTCTCCTCCATCTTACAGCTAAAGAACTTGTCGGAGACTTCATATCTCTCGACACGGGCATGAGCTTGAAAAACTAGTTTCAGCTCCTGGAACATCTCATATGCTCCGTGTTGCTCAAAACGCCTTTGGAGTCCCGTTTCCAAACTGTATAACATGACACACCTAACCATACAGTAGTCATCACTCCGCGTCTGCCAAACATTCTGAATGTCCTGGGCCGCTCCGGGAGCAGGAGGGTCACCTAGCGACGCATTAAGCACATAAGCCTTTTTAGCTGCTTCGAGGATGAGTGATACGTCTCCGTCGTATCTACTTTTCCAAACTCTTTTTCCCCTGTTTTGGACTCTAATTTGCATGATTTGAATGGAACTAACCCGGACTAACGCTGTATTCAGCAGAATTGCCATGGTGTTGTTTTTGCGCAGAAATAAAAGTTCTCGGAATGACCTGGAAATTTATGAGGATTTTTTGTGGAATATATAAAAAATACTGGCGCGAGAATCAACCGGAGGAGCGGAGCGAGGAGCCCACAATCCCATGAGGCGCGGCCCCCCCTTGGCCACGCCTAGCAGGTTTGTGGGGCCCTCAGGGCTCCACCGCCAACTCCAGCTCTATTAAGTCCCTTTCGTCCGAAAAAAATCAAGGAGAAGAGTTTATTGCGTTTTACTATACGGAGGCGCCGCCACCACCTGTTCTTCCTCTGGAGGGCAGATCTGGAGTTCGTTCTGGGCTCCGGAGAGGGGAGATCGTCGCCATCGTCATCACCAACCATCCTTCATCGCCAATTCCATGATGCTCTTCACCGTTCGTGAGTAATCTCATCGTAGGCTTGCTGGACGGTGATGGGTTGGATGAGATCTATCATGTAATCAAGTTAGTTTTGATGGGGATTGATCCCTAGTATCCACTATGTTCTGAGATTTATGTTGCTACTACTTTTCCATGCTTAATGCTTGTCACTAGGGCCCAAGTGCCATGATTTCAGATATGAACCTATTATGTTCTCGTCAATATATGTGTGTTCTTGATCCTATCTTGCAAGTTGTAGTCACCTACTATGTGTTATGACCCGGCAACCCCGGAGTGACAATAGCCGAAACAACTCCCGGAGATGACCATAGTATGAGGAGTTCATGTATTCACTAAGTGCTAATGCTTTGTTCCGGTTCTCTATTAAAAGGAGAACCTTAATATCCTGTAGTTTCCATTAGGACTGCGCTGCCATGGGAGGGATGGACAATAGATGCCATGCAAGTTCTTTTCCCTCAGCATGTATGACTATATACGGAATGCATGCCTACATTACATTTACGAACTGGAGCTAGTTACATATCTCCCCATGTTATAATTGTTGCATGATGAATGTCATCTGGCATAATTATCCATGACCGATCCAATGGCTACGAGTTTTTCCTACTGGTCCTTGCTATGTTACTTTGCTGCTACAGATGTCACTGCTGCTACTGTTACCGCTACTGTTGTCACTTCTACTACTGTTACTGCTACTGCTGTCACTATTGCTACTGTTACGATTGCTAGTGTTGCTATCACGCCACTTTGCTACTGATACCTTGCTGCAGATACTAAGTCTTTTAGGTGTGGTTAAATTGACAACTCAACTGCTAATACTCGAGAATATTCTTTTGCTTCCCCTTGTGTCGAATCAACAAATTTGGGTTGAATACTCTACCCTCGACAACTGTTGCGATCCCCTATACTTGTGGGTTATCAAGACTATTTTCTGGCGCCGCTGCCGGGGAGGCCAAGAACTATTCTATGAGTCACTTGGGATTTATGTCTGTTGATCACTATGAGGAATCCGAGAGATCCAAAAACTAAAGTCTTGCCCTCAACTACGAGGACAGGTAAGGATCTGCCATCTAGCTCTTCACTTGATTCACCTTTAGTTATGAGTAAGTTTGCGACACCACCGCCTGCTAGAAATTCTGATATGTCGCATGTGCTTGATGATGCTACTTCTGCTATCCATGATGCTTGTGATGATGCTTTGCTTGATACTGCTTTTCCACTAGGTGCATTCCTTGATACACAAATTGCTAGAGTTGCTGCTGAATGTGATAATACTTCTGAAACTGCTGAGATTATTGAAGTAGAACCTGCTATTTCACCTGTTAGAACTAGCTGTCCTAGATATGAGTTGCCTGATATAGCTGAGGTTTATGTTATGGAGGGAGAGATAGCTGAGGACTTTCTTGCTTGTAAGGATAGCTATGATCTTGAGAAATTACTGCGCAAGTGGAAAGAAAAATCTTTGAACGCAAAGATGAAATAAGACCCGAAGTTTGCTACTTCGCCTATCTTTGTGACCAATAAGGATTATGAATTCTTTGTCGACCCTAAGTTAATCACTTTGGTCTAATCTGATCCTTTTCATGGTTATGAGTCTGAAATGGTTGTAGCACATCTTACTAAGCTGCACGATATAGCCACCCTATTCACGAGTGAGGAAAAGATCCGCCACTACTATATCCTTAAGTTGTTTCCTTTCTCGCTAAAGGATGATGCTAAGACTTGGTTCACTTCTCTTGCTCCTGGTTGTGTGCGTAGTCCCCAAGATATGATCTACTACTTCTTTGAAAAATATTTTCCTGCCCATAAGAAACAAGCTGCCTTGCAGGAAATATACAACTTTGTGCAAGTTGAAGAAGAGAGTCTCCCACAAGCTTGGGGAGGCTTGTCCAGCTGTTGAATGCTTTGCCTTATCACCCTCTTCAGAAGAATGAAATACTTGATATCTTCTATAATGGACTAACAGATGCTTCTAGGGACCACCTAGATAGTTGTGTTGGTTGTGTTTTCACGGAACGAACTTTGGAACAAGCTGAGATCTGCTACTGCAACAAAAGACCTTCCAACGGCGCCAGAAATAGGAGTGTTGCTTGATACTCCTCAGCAACGGCACGAGGAATCCTTCTGGTATGGCTATGCCTTAAGGGACTTCCTAGGCAAATATGCAAAGGATTTCCCCCGTGGCCTTGGAGCCTTGCGTTGGTGTTCCCTCGAAGCGGAAAGGGTGATGTAGCACAGCGGTGGTAAGTATTTCCCTCAGTTTGAGAACCAAGGTATCGATCCAGTGAAGGAGTATCACAAGTGCCTGCACAAAAACAAAAAGCTTGCTCCCAACGCTATGAAGGGTTTGTCAATCCCTTATAGATTGTTCGCCAAGTGAGAACTGAAAGCAACCAAGTAACAAAGCAAAGTAAAAACGAAAGTGGAAACGATAGATGTGAATAGACCCGGGGGCCGTAGTGTTTACTAGTGGCTTCTCTCATGAAAGCAAGTAGACGGTGGGTGAACAAATTACTGTCGAGCAATTGATAGAACCGCGCAAATCGTGACGTCATCTATGGCAATGATTATATCTATAGGCATCACGTCCAAAACAAGTAGACCGATACTTTCTGCATCTGCTACTATTACTCCACACGTCGACCGCTATCCAGCATGCATCTAGTGTATTAAGTCCAAAAGAACAGAGTAACGCCTTAAGCAAGATGACATGATGTAGATGGACAATCTCATATCTACGACAGAGCCCACCTTGTTACCCTTGATGGCAACTACACGATGTGTGCCTTGCTGCCCCTACTGTCACTGGGAAAGGTCACCACACGGTAAGAACCCAAAACCAAGCACTTCTCCCATTGCAAGAATCATAGATCTTGTTGGCCAGAAAAAACCCAAGACTCGGAGAGACTTACAAGGATATCAAATCATGCATATAAGAAATCAGCAAAGACTCAAATATATATCATAGATAATCTGATCACAAATCCATAATTCATCGGATCTCGACAAACACACCGCCAAAGAGGATTACATCGGATAGAACTCCATGAAGATCTTGGAGAACTTTGTATTGAAGATCCAAGAGAGAGAAGAAGCCATCTAGCTACTAACTTCGAACCCGTAGGTCTGAAGTGAACTACTCACGAGTCATTGGAGGGGCGATGATGATGATGAACAAGCCCTCCAACTCCAAAGTCCCCTCCGGCAGGGCACCGGGAAGGGTCTCCAGATGAGACCTCGCGAAAACGGAAGCTTGCGTCGGCGAAAAAGTATTTTCGTGGATCCCTTGATTTTTTTCTGATTTTTAGGGAATATATAGGCACAAGATCTAGGTCAGGGGGGCGCCAGGGAGGCCACAAGACTGCCCACCGCCCCCCCTGGTGGCGGAGTGGGGGCTTGTGGGCTCCCTGTAGCCCTCCTGGCTTGTCCCACAAGCCCCCTGATCTTCTTTCGTTCGGGAAAAAATCATTTCGGGGATTTTATTCCGTTTGGACTCCATTCCAAAATCAGATCTGAAAAGAGCCAAAAACACAGAAAAACAGGAACTGTCACTTGGCACTGAATTAATAAGTTAGTCCCAAAAAAGATATAAAAGGTACATAAAACATCCAAAGATGACAAGATAACAGCATGATACCATCAAAAATTATAGATACGTTTGAGACGTATCAAGCATCCCCAAGCTTAACTCCTGCTCGTCCTCGGGTAGGGAAGTGATAAAGAATGAATTTTTGATGCTTTCATGCTACCTAGCATAGATGTCCTTTGTAACTCCTCTTATGTGACGTGAATGTTGAGATCCATTAGATTCAAAACAATAGTTTGCTATTGACGTGGAAACAATAATAATTCAAGCAAACTAGCAAGGTAATCATGAACTTTCAAAATAACAAGGCCAAAAGGAAGTTATCCCTACAAAAGCATATAGTCTGGCTATGCTCTATCATCATTGCACAACGAATTTAAATCATGCACAACCCCGGTATTGGCCAAGTAATTGTTTCACGCCTTTACTTTCTCAAACCTTTTCAACTCTCACGCAATACATGAGCGTGAGCCATGGTTTTAGCACTATAGATGGTGTGGAGTGTGGTGGAGGTTGCAAGACAAAATAGGAGAAGATGGTCACATTAACTTGGCATATCAATGAGCTGTGGAAATGCTCATCAATAGATATCAATGTGAATGAGTAGGGATTTCCATACAAATGATGCACTAGAGCTAAGAGTATGTGAAAGCTCTTAAAGAAAACTAGTGGGTGTGCATCCAACTTGCTTGCTCATGAAGACCTAAGGCAATTTTGAGGAAGCCTATCATTGGAATATACAAGCCAAGTTATATAAAGAATCATTACCACTAGCTATATGGTGGTGACAAAACGAGAAACTCTCAATCATGAAGATCATGGTGCTTAATATGCACAAGTGTGGAAAAGTGGTAGCATTGTCCCTTCTCTCTTTTTCTCTCATTTTTTGGTGGGCTCTTTGGCCTCTTTTTTTTATTATTTTTATTTTATTTTGGTGAGCATCTTTGGCCTCTTTTATTTCCTCACATGGGACAATGCTCCATTAACGATGATCATCACACTTTCAACTCAAAACTTAGAGCAACGATGACTCTATATGGAATGCCTTCGGTAGTGTACCGTGACAATGATCTAGCATGGCATAGACATTAATGGAAACATCATGCTAGCTATCTTACGATCATGCAATAGCAATATAGACGTGATGGCACATGTCATGGCGGTAGTTGCATGGCAATATATCTCGGAATGACTTTGAAAAAGCCATAGTAGGTAGGTATGGTGGCTGTTTCGAGGGAGGCTAATGGTGGGTTTTGTGCACCGGCGAAAGTTGCACGGCACTTAGAAGATAGTGATGGTGGAAGGTGAAAGTGCAGCTAAACCATGGACTCAACATTAGTCATGAAGAACTCATATACTTGTTGTAAAAGTTTTATTAGTAATCGAAACAAAGCATTCAACGCATACTCGTAGGGGAAGGGTTGGTACGTATAAACCATCGCACGATCCCGACCGCCACGCAAAGGATGACAATCAATAGACTAATCATGCTCAGATTTCATCACATAGTGGTTCACCATACGTGCATGCTACGGGAATCACTAACTTCAACACAAGTATTTCTAGATCCACAACACCTTACTAGCATAACTTCAATATTACCATAACCACAACTCAAAACTAATTGAGATGAATCAAACTTCTCTAACAATTCAATGCACATGAAGGTGGAAGTTTTCGTATCCCTTTGGATAACTACCCCTTTTGAGACTACTTTCAAAGCATAGATCAACTACCAAGCCACGCACCGCTGTGCTCTAAAAGATATAAGTGAAGCACATGGAGCAAAAGTATCTAGCTCAAAAGATATAAGTGAAGCACATGTGAGCTGAATTGTCTACCAAAAGATATAAGTGAAGCTCGACAAAATCACGGTGAGTGCATGTATCTCTCTCTAGGTGTGCAGCAAGGATGATTGTGACACAACAAAAATAAAAGACTCCTATGATACAAGAAGCTCCAATCAAAAACACATAACATGTGGTGAATAAAAATATTGCCCCAAGTAACGTTACCGATGGATTGAAGACGGGAGAGGGGATGCCTTCCCGGGGCATCCCCAAGTTTAGGCTTTTACGGCATCCTTGAATCTCTTGGGGTGCCTTGGGCATCCCCAAGCTTGAGATCTTGCCACTCTTTATCTATTTGTCCATAAGAACTTCACCCAAAACTTAAAAACTTCACAACACGAAACTTAAACAGAAACTCGTGATAACATTAGTATGAGAAAGCAAACCACCACTTCCTTAGGTACTGTATCAAACTTAAATTCTACTTGTGCTGATGTTGGGTTACTGTATTTTCAATCTTCCATGGCTAATACCCCCGATACTATCCATAGTTTCATCAAAATAAGCAACCAACACAACAAAAACAGAATCTGTTAACAGCAGACCAGTCTATAGCAATCTGTATATTTCGTATACTTCTGGTACTTCAAAAATTCTGAAACCTTACGACAGTTTGAAGAATTGGCGTAGAAATCAGCATAAAAAATAATCAACTCAAAATCTCTTACAGAAAAAAAATGAAAATTCTTTTTGTGAGAAGAAAGTTTCTGTCTTTTCCAGCATGACCAAACGATCATCCCCAAGACTAATCATAACGGTTTTGCTTGGTACAAACGCAAAAAGAAACACAAAAAACACAATCATAACAGAATTATGAAAGTGTGGAAAACACAAAACAGAAAGAAAAAGGATAGATTCGTTGGGTTGCCTCCCAACAAGCGCTTTTGTTTAACGCCCTTAGCTAGGCAAAATGTGATGGAATCACGTATAGTCATCTTTGGTGCTCAAACCATAAGTAGCCCTCATCATAGATACATAAGGCAATCTTATTTTCTTTCTAGGAAAGTGCTCCATGCCCTTCTTCAAAGGAAATTGAAATCTAATATTCCCTTCCTTCATATCGATGATAGCACCAATAGTCCTTAGGAAAGGTCTACCAAGAATAATGGGACATGAAGGATTGCAATCTATGTCAAGTACAATGAAATCCACGGGTACATAGTTGTTATTTGCAACAATAAGAACATCATCAATCCTTCCCATGGGTTTCTTGACAGTAGAATCCGCAATATGCAAATTAAGAGAACACTCTTCAATCTCATGAAAACCAAGAATATCACATAAAGTCTTTGGAATCGCGGAAACACTAGAACCCAAATCACACAAAGCATTGCACTCATAGTTTTTGATCTTGATTTTGATAGTAGGTTCCCACTCATCATGAAGTTTTCTAGGTATAGAGACTTCTAGTTCGAGCTTCTCTTGAAGATATTTCATCATAGCATCTACGATATGCGCGGTAAAGGCTTTGCTTTGGCTATAAGCATGTGGAGAGTTTGCAATCGATTGCATCAAAGAAATGCATTCAAACAAGGAGGAATTATCATAATTGAATTCCTTGAAATCCAAAGTGGGAGTTTCATTACTACCCAAAATTTTGATTTCTTCTACTCCACTCTCCACACCTTTATCATCAAGATGGGTGGACTCCGAATCATTGGGGCGTTTTTCAACCAAAGTGGAATCATATCCAGCCCCTCCATAAAAAGGTTTGACACGCGAAAACAAAGATTCAAGAGGAGACACACCGAGCACTTTTAGATCTTCGTGATTTGCATCACAAATTTCAGGTTTAGTTGCCATCTTATTGACTAAGGTAGCCTGCTTGTCAGAAACGCTCACCAATTTTTCAAGGTGAGCAAGCTGAGAATTAAGTGCAAGGAAATCATTGGCCATATCATCAACATCTTTATTCAAACAGGCCAAAAAGGAATTTTGCTCTTTTAATTCCCTACGGAAGTAACTATTTTGGTCAAACTGAGAAGACATGAAACCTTTTGCATTAGTTTCAATCTCCTCCAATTTTCTGAAATAGTTTGGTTTGGCCATGAGGAAAGGTCTCTCACGAACAAGCCTAAGAGCAGGCGAGCGAAAGGGGAAGGCAAAAAGCAAAAGAAAACGGCAAAGGAGAAAGGCAAACGAAAACGGCAAATGTGAAGTGGGGGAGAGGAAAACGAGAGGCAACTGGCAAAAAAGTAAATTCAAGAGATGAGTTTGTGAGACCTACTTGGATAGATCTCTCCTCCCCGACAACGGGGCCACAAATACTTCTGCTACTGCAACAAAAGACCTTCCAACGGCGCCAGAAATAGGAGTGTTGCTTGATACTCCTCAACAACGGCACCAGGAATCCTTCTGCTGCGGCTACGCCTTAAGGGACTTCCCAGGCAAATGTGCAAAGGATTTCCCCCGTGGCCTTGGAGCCTTGCGTTGGTGTTCCCTCGAATCGGAAAGGGTGATGTAGCAGAGCGGTGGTAAGTATTTCCCTCAGTTTGAGAACCAAGGTATCGATCCAGTGAAGGAGTATCACAAGTGCCTGCACAAAAACAAAAAGCTTGCTCCCAACGCTATGAAGGGGTTGTCAATCCCTTATAGATTGTTCGCCAAGTGAGAACTGAAAGCAACCAAGTAACAAAGCAAAGTAAAAAACGAAAGTGGACACGATAGATGTGAATAGACCCGGGGGTCGTAGTGTTTACTAGTGGCTTCTCTCATGAAAGCAAGTAGACGGTGGGTGAACAAATTACTGTCGAGCAATTGATAGAACCGCGCAAATCGTGACGTCATCTATGGCAATGATTATATCTATAGGCATCACGTCCAAAACAAGTAGACCGATACTTTCTGCATCTGCTACTATTACTCCACACGTCGACCGCTATCCAGCATGCATCTAGTGTATTAAGTCCAAAAGAACAGAGTAACGCCTTAAGCAAGATGACATGATGTAGATGGACAATCTCATATCTACGACAGAGCCCACCTTGTTACCCTTGATGGCAACTACACGATGTGTGCCTTGCTGCCCCTACTGTCACTGGGAAAGGTCACCACACGGTAAGAACCCAAAACCAAGCACTTTTCCCATTGCAAGAATCATAGATCTAGTTGGCCAGAAAAAACCCAAGACTCGGAGAGACTTACAAGGATATCAAATCATGCATATAAGAAATCGGCAAAGACTCAAATATATATCATAGATAATCTGATCACAAATCCACAATTCATCGGATGTCGCAAACACATCGCCAAAGAAGATTACATCGGATAGATCTCCATGAAGATCATGGAGAACTTTGTATTGAAGATCCAAGAGAGAGAAGAAGCCATCTAGCTACTAACTACGGACCCGTAGGTCTGAAGTGAACTACTCATGAGTCATTGGAGGGGCGATGATGATGATGAAGAAGCCCTCCAACTCCAAAGTCCCCTCCGGAAGGGCACCGGGAAGGGTCTCCAGATGAGATCTCGCGGAAACGGAAGTTTGCGGCGGCGGAAAAGTATTTTCGTGGATCCCTTGATTTTTTTCTGATTTTTAGGGAATATATAGGCGCAAGATCTAGGTTAGGGGGCGCCAGGGAGGCCACAAGCCTGCCCACCGCCGCCCCCTGATTCCGAAGAAAAGAGGTATTCTATTCCTCAGTCCTGAAGATATGCAAGAAGCTAAGAAATCTATGAAAGAGAAAGGCATTAAATCTGAAGATGTCAAAAATCTACCACCTATCGAAGAGATCCATGGTCTTGATAACCAGACACAGGTAGTAGAGGTAAATTCTCTTTGTAGATTCAATGAGAGTGATATTCCTTTTGATAAACCTGCTAACTTATGCCTAGATGAATTTGATAACTTTGTTGCCAAACAACAAAGTTTCAATGATTATGTTAGCAGACAATTGGAACAGAATGCTCGTATGCTTAGTCATTTAAGTGCTTGTGTGGATAGAAATGTCAATGATCTTAAGCTTCTGAGTAAACATGCCTCTATGGTCACTACTCAGGTAGAACAAGTACTTAAGTCTCAAAACGACTTGCTCAATGAGTTGAGTGACAATTCTGTCCGAGTCGTCACTAGAGGCGGTAGAATGACCCAGGAACCTTTGTGTCCTGAGGGTCATCCTAAGAGAATTGAACAAGATTCGCAAGGATTTACCACTGATGCACCTAGTCATCCTAGAAAGAAAAAGAAAGATGACAGGAACTTGCATGCTAGCAAACCTGTTGCTGTTACACCCGAGAATCCAAACGATGTCTCTCTTCTGATGCCGAAACACAATCTGGTGATGAACATGAGCCAAATGATAATATAGATAGTGGTGTTCATGATGATGCTCAACATAAGAATGATAAGGATGTGGAGATTGAACCTGTTGATCTTGATAACCCACAACCTAAGAATAGAAGATACGATAAGAATGACTTCACTGCTAGGAAGCATGGTAAAGAAAGGGAACCATGGGTTCAGAAACCCATGCCCTTTCCCCCCAAACCATCCAAGAAAAAGGATGATGAGGATTTTGAGCGCTTTGTTGAAATGATTAGACCTGTCTTTCTGCAAATGTGTTTGACAGATATGCTCAAAATGTCTCCTTATGCTAAGTACATGAAGGATATTGTTACTAATAAGAGGAGAATACCTGAGGTTGAGATTTCCACCATGCTCGCTAATTACACCTTCAAGGGTGGAACTCCTAAGAAACTAAGTGATCCCAGAGTGCCCACTATACCTTGCTCCATTAAAGGAAACTATGTTAGAACTGCTTTATGTGACCTTGGAGCCGGTGTTAGTGTTATGCCTCTCTCTCTTTATCATAGACTTGAATTGGAGAAGTTGACACCCACTGAAATCTCCTTGCAAATGGCCGACAAATCAACTGCTTTACCTATCGGCATTTGCGAGGATGTGCCTATTGTGGTTGCTAACGTTACTTTCTTAACAGACTTTGTTATTGTGGATATTCCCGAGGATAATGCCATGGCGATCATCCTTGGAAGATCCTTTTTAAACACTGCAGGGGCTGTTATTGATTGTAACAAAGGCAATGTCACTTTCCATGTCAAAGGTAATGAGCATACGGTGCACTTTTCGAAGAAACAATATCGAGTACATTGCATCAATGCTATTGAAAAAACTTCATCAATTCTTATTGGGAGCTTTGAATGCCCTATACCTACTGTTAAGATGAAGTATGATTTGCTTGTTGGGGATATGCACATCCCCATTGAGGTAACCTAGTGACTATTCGAAAATTCTCCGGTTTTATGCGAGTCGGAAAAAGTTTGTCAAGGAGACTTGATCAACCTCATTGACAGATTTCTTTTGATGAACATGAGATGGATGAATCTGAGAGTCACAACCCTCTGTTCCAAACCTTTACCTTCAGTTGCTTAGAAGAAAAAATGATAGATTTAGCTTTTGTTTATCTTGTTTGATGCTTCTAGCGTCCCGTAGAAAAGTGTCCCGAAAATAAAAGTTCTTCAAAAGCCCTTGAAAAATTCTGAGACGGAGAGCTAGTCAGGGGGATGCACCAGTGGGCCACAAGCCCAGGAGGCGCTGGCACCCCCTGGTCGCGCCTACCAGGCTTGTGGGGCCCACGTGTCCCCCTCCACATATTCCAGCTCCCATCTCCTTCTCCTACCTCCAGAAAAATTCATTCTATAGCTCAAACCCATGTTCTTGCTCTTCTTGTTGCGATTTTCGATCTCCTTGTGCAAAGCCCTATTCACCAAACTTTTTTGGGGGAATTGTTCCTTGGTATGTGACTCCTCCATTGGTCCAATTAGTTTTTGCTCTAGTGCCTTATTCGTTGCGTATTTTGCTGCCTTGGTGACCCTGTTCTTGAGCTTTGCATGCTAATTTTAGCTGGTCCCAAGTAGTTTTGATGCGTGATATGGCCTCTAGGCACTTGTAGGAATAGTTGCTATGAGTTTCGTTGAGCCTTGTTCACTTTTCCTTTGAGTCACTAAAAATTTCAGAAAATTTCAGAAAAAGGAAGATGTTCAGAAGAAACTATCATGGTGCTTCCTCAAGCAAGAAGGGTCCCCGTCTCGTGATTCGGGAGCCCGATCCTTACCAATCGAGGAATGCACAGGTACAACCATGTGAATGGCCTTGTGATGAATTCATGATTGATGCAGGTTTCAAAGACGAGTTTGATATATTTGTTCACAACGTCGGGCTCGAAGAATTCATCTCCGATAAATGTGAATAGTATACTACTCTCACTGCCTCTTTTGTTCGTAGATTCAAATTTTCAGCTGGCCGTGACACATCCATACTGTTTGATCTTCATGACAAATCGTATACCATGGATTTAGAGGATTTCAATAGAATTTGCAAGATCCCTGATTGGGGTAGTCTCAATGATCCTCCTAAGTCTTCGATTAGAGATTTTATCTCTAGTATAACTGTCGGAGAAACTAGAGATATTACGCAGGCTACCATGGGGAGCATTCATTTTCCTGCCTTGCATTACTTTGCCCTCTTCATAGGTAGATGCATTAACGGCAAGATTGAGCATTCTCACCTCTACGCACCTCACCTTAGTATTCTTAAGAGTGCAGTAACGGGTGATAGAAGTTTCAACATGGGAGCTATAATCGCGAGGAGGATAAATAATAATGCTAATGAAGGCGATTTCTTTGGTGGGATCTATGCCACTCGCATAGCAAATTTTCTTGGAGTACCCATCCGCGAAGGAGATCCCCCGCTCCATACAGCTTTCCTTGATCGCGCCGCTATGACACGTTATTAGTTCCTTGAGAGGGATAATGAATCCCTCCTATACCGGTTAATATTTAACCGACAGCGTGTTTTCCATATTACCCTTCCTGCTCCTGCCTTCTTTGACTTTCAGGTAAAACAGAGATATTACATAACCAGAGGAGAGGCTGAGGAGTATGAGAGGGAGGCAAAGGTTGCTCGCCTCCGTGAGGCAGCTATTCAGGCGGTAGCTGCCGCGTTCCCGTACAACCCCCATTATGATTTTGGATATCGCCCGGACCAGCCATGGGAGTAGACCAACTTAGGGCAAAAGCCTAAGCTTGGGGGAGTACGTGTTTCTCACCGACTTTAAATTCATGCTTACACTTTCACTTTGATAGTCGGTGTTCACACCTTGCCACTGTATCATCCATGCTAGTTTATTTATATTTCTCGCTTTCTTATCGTGTGTTTGTCTAGTTTGAGAAAACCCAAAAAGATTTCTCGTTCTTATTTTTCTTGTTGGGAGCTTTCCCGTGTAAATAGTTTTCTTTTTCTTTAGGTCAAGGTAGAAGACCATGGTTACAATGTTTAGTGGCTCTCGCATGCATATCTATTTATCTCTCAAAGAGCCATATTACTTTGTATTCTCCTTTGTGTTTGCTTGCAGATTCCAGCTTAGTCCAATGCATGAACACTCTTATTATTGTTCACATCATTCGGTCGTGCAAGTGAAAGGCAATAATGATGATATACGATGAAGTGACTGAGCCTGGAAAATCTGGTATGAACTCGATCTATTTTGTTTTTGTAAATATGACTAGCTCATCGTTCCTAATTCAGCTTCGTTGTGACAGAAACATGTTTGCAATGACAACTTAGAGATCATAGTCTCTGATGCCATGCTTAATTAGCTAGGAGCTTATAATGGTTTGTCTTGGATGCCAACATGAATTTTGAGATGATTATGATGTAGTATGATAGGATGGTATCCTCCTTTGAATGATTCAAGTGGCTTGACTTGGCTCATGTTTACGCATGTAGTTGAAACAAGATCAACATAGCCTCTATGATATTCATGTTTATGGTGATTTATATCCTACTCATGCTTGCACTCAATGTTGGTTAATATCAATGCATATTGATGACTGTTGTCGCTCTCTAGTTGGTCGCTTCCCAGTCTTTTGCAAGCCTTCACTTGTACTAAGCGGGAATACTGCTTGTGCATCCACTTCCATAAACCCAAAGTTGTTCCATATGAGTCCACCATACCTACCTATATGCGGAATCTACCTGTCGTTCCAAGTAAATTTGCATGTGCCACTCTCTAAACCTTCAAGTAATAATCTGTTTTGCATGCCCGAACCGCTCATGTGGTGACAAGGGGCGATCAGTATCTTCCATGCTAGGCGTGTTATCCTCGATATGTGTTTATTCACTATCACTCACGGGAAAGGGGACGGTAATTGGAATGCCCAGTTCCATGCTCAAATCGAAAAGATAATTGCAAACAAAACTCCCCCTGGATTGTTGTTGGTATGGATTGTACCCGAGTATTCGGCTAGTCGTGTGGTGTGATTGATCGGTGGTGGGGGAGTCAAAACTTTACCTTTCTGTTTGGGAACCGCCTATAGTATGTGTAGCATGGAAGATGGTGAAAACTCTTGGTCATCGCGTTGACAATGAAAGCATGCCACCCAAAATTATTTATCTCTGTTTTAAAAGCTTGAGCTCTGGCATCTCTGCAAATCAATGCTTCCCTCTGCGAAGGGCCTATCTATTTATGTTTCTATAGAGTCATCCTCTTCTTGTAAAAGCACCAATTAGAGAGCACCTCCATCATTTTTATGCTTTGCTTTTAATTGTTATTGAGTATGACTGTGACTGGATCGTCTTTGCCATGAATTACAATGTTTAGTCAGCCCTTGGTCTTTGAAGGTGCTCTCAATTTATGTGTTGCGGTCTCAGAAAGAGCTAACGAGATACTGATGTCCCACAAGTGTATGGGATCGCATCAGTTTTCGAGGGTACAGTATTCAACCCAAATTTATTGATTCGCTCACAAGGGGAAGCTAAAGGATATTCTCAAGTATTAGCAGCTGAGTTGTCAATTCAACCACACCTGAAAGATTAGTGTCTGCAAGCAAAGTATCAGTAGCAAGGTAATACGATAGCAACGGCACCAGAAAAAGCTTTAGCAATCCCCAGCAACGGCGCTAGAAAAGGCCAAGTTGACGGGATGTTAGCGCCAACAAAGTCTTGCAACAAGTGACAGCGGAGTAGCAAGGAACAGTAGTAGCAGCAGCAGCAAAGTAACAAGTAATAGCAGTAGCGACAGCAGCAGCAAAGTAACAGCAGTAGTGACAGCAGCAAAGTGGCCCAATCCCTCTTGTAGCAAGGGACAAGCCTAGGAAAAGTAACGTAGCGAGAACCAGTAGTAGAAGACTCGTAGGCAGTGGATCGGTGATGGATGAGTGTGATGGATGTGATTCATCATGTAACAACTATAACACGGAGAGATATGTTGCTAGCTCCCGTTCATCGATCTAATGTAGGCATGTATTCCGTATGTAGTCATATGTCCTTAGGGAAAAGAACTTGCATGACATCTAATGTCCATCCCTCCCGTGGCAGCGGGGTCCTAATGGAAACTACGGGATATTAAGGTTCTCCTTTTAATAAAGAACCGGACCAACGCATTAACATGCGGTGAATACATGAACTCCTCATACTATGGTCATCTCCGGGAGTGATTCCGGCTATTGTCACTCCGGGGTTGCCGGGTCATAACACATAGTAGGTGACTACAACTTGCAAGATAGGATCTAAAACACACGTATATTGGTGACAACATAATAGGTTCAGATCTCAAATCATGGCACTCGGGCCCTAGTGACAAGCATTAAGCATAGCCAAGTAGTAGCAACATCAATCTAGAACATAGTGGATACTAGGGATCATTCCCCATCAAGAACTAACTCGATTACATGATAGATCTCGTCCAACTCATCACCGTCCAGCAAGCCTATGATGAGATTACTCACGAACGATGAAGAGCATCATGGAATTGTCGATGGAGAAAGGTTGATGATGACGATGGCGACGATTTCCCCTCTCCGGAGCCCGAAACGGACTCCAGATCTGCCCTCCACATGAAGAACAGGATGTGGCAGCGCCTCCGTATCGCAAAACGCGATGAAACCTCCTCTCTGATTTTTTTTTCCAGTTGAAACGGAAGATATAGGACTGAGATTGGGGGCGGTGGTGCCACGTGGGCCCCACAAGCCTGCATGGCGCGGCCTAGGGGGTGGCTGCGCCGTGTGGGCTTGTGGCCCATTGGCACACCCCCTCCTGTGGATCTTTGCGCATGTATTTTTCTTTTATTCCGGAAAAATCTCTGTAAATTTTCAGGACGTTCCGAGAACTTTCATTTCTGCACAAAAACAACACTATGCCAATTCTGCTGAAAACAGCGTCAGTCCGGGTTAGTTCCATTCAAATCATGCAAATTAGAGTCCAAAACAAGGGCAAAAGAGTTCGGAAAAGTAGATACGACGGAAACATATCAACTCCCCCCAAGCTTAAAGCCTTGCTTGTCCTCAAGCAACTCAGTTGACAAACTGAGAGAGACAATAGAAAAACTTTGACGAACTCTGTTTCATCTTGTTGTTGCAACCATGTCTAACTCACAACCAGAATTTCAGCAACATCACAAGCAAACCACATAAGCAAATGACATCTAGGTCTCATGGTAAACTCATATCAATTGCATAATCAACTAGCGAGCAAATAATAGTAAACCACAAATGTCAACACTTCAATCAAAACAACATGAAGCAGTACGAATAGATGGTATCTCGCTAGCTCTTTCTGAGACCGCAAAACATAAATGCAGAGCACCTTCAAAGACCAAGGGCTGACTAAACATTGTAATTCAAGGCAATGAAGATCCAGTCATAGCCACACTCAACATAGTTAAAAGCAAAGCATAAAAATGACAGAGGTGCTCTCTGATTGGTGCTTTTGTAAGAGGAGGATGACTCAACAGGAACATAAATAGACAGGCCCTTCGCAAAGGGAAGCATTCATTTGCAGAGGTGCCAGAGCTCAAGCTTTGAAAACAGAGATAATAATTTTTGGTGGCATGCTTTCATTGTCAATGCAATGACTAGGAGTTCTCAACATCTTCCACGAAACACATGCTATAGGCGGTTCCCAAACAGAGAAGTAAAGTTTTGAATCCCCCACCACCAATCAATCACACTCCACGGTGTTGGGGAACGTCGCACGGGAAACAAAAAGTTTCCTACGCGCACGAAGACCTATCATGGTGATGTCCATCTACGAGAGGGGATTTCCGATCTACGTACCCTTGTAGATCGCACTGCAGGAAGCGTTAAGAAACGTGGTTGCTGTAGTGGAACGTCCTCACGTCCCTCGATCCGCCCTGCGAACCGTCCCACGAACCGTCCCGTGATCCGTCCCACGATCCACTCCGATCTAGTGCCGAACGGACGGCACCTCCGCGTTCAGCACACGTACAGCTCGACGATGATCTCGGCCTTCTTGATCCAGCAAGAGAGACGGAGAGGTAGATGAGTTCTCCTGCAGCGTGACGACGCTGCGGAGGTTGGTGATGATCTATCTCAACAGGGCTCTGCCCGAGCTCCACAGAAATACGATCTAGAGGAAAAACCGTGGAGGTATGTGGTCTGGCTGCCGTGGCAAAGTTGTGTCTCAAAAACCCTCAATACCTCTAGTATATATAGGAGGGAGGGAGGGGAGGAGGCAGCCTCAAACCCTCAAGGTTTGGCCGAAATTGGAGGTGGGGGAGTCCTACTCCAATCCTACTTGGAGTAGGATTCCACCTTCCCACTTGGAAACTCTTTCCACCTTGTGTTTTTTCCTTCTCAAACCTTATGGGCCTTAGTGGGAACTTATTACAGCCGACTAGGGGATGGTTTATCTCTTCCCATAGCCCATGAGACCACTTGGGGCGTGACCCCCCTCCCGATGGTCCCCGGCACCCCACCCGGCACTCCCGACACACTACCGATGAGCCCGAAACTTTTCCGGTGACCAAAACATGACTTCCTATATATCAATCTTTACCTCCGGACCATTCCGGAGCTCCTCGTGACGTCCTGGATCTCATCCGAGACTCCGAACAACTTTCAGTTACCAACACCTATAACTCAACTATACCGAAACGTCACCGAACCTTAAGAGTGCAGACCCTGCGGGTTCGAGAACTATGCAGACATGACCCGAGACACTCCTCGGTCAATATCCAACAGTGGGACCTGGATGCCCATATTGGATCCTACATATTCTCCGAAGATCTTATCGGTTGAACCTCAGTGCCAAGGATTCATATAATCCCGTATGTCATTCCCTTTGTCCTTCGGTATGTTACTTGCTCGAGATTCGATCGTCGGTATCCGCATACCCATTTCAATCTCGGTACCGGCAAGTCTCTTTACTCGCTCCGTAATACAAGATCCCGTGACTTACACTTAGTCACATTGCTTGCAAGGCTTGTGTGTGATGTTGTATTACTGAGTGGGCCCCGAGATACCTCTCCGTCACACGGAGTGACAAATCCCAGTCTTGATCCATACTAACTCAACGGACACCTTCGGAGATACCTGTAGAGCACCTTTATAGTCACCCAGTTACGTTGCGACGTTTGATGCACACAAGGTATTCCTCCGGTGCCAGTGAGTTTTATGATCTCATGGTCATAGGAACAAATACTTGACACGCATAAAACAATAGCAATAAAATGACACGATCAATATGATACGTTCATAGTTTGGGTCTTGTCCATCACATGATTCTCCTAATGATGTGATCCCGTTATCAAGTGACAACACTTGCCTATGGCCAGGAAACCTTGACCATCTTTGATCAACGAACTAGTCAACTAGAGGCTCACTAGGGATAGTGTGTTGTCTATGTATCCACACATGTATTTGAGTTTCCAATCAATACAATTCTAGCATGGATAATAAATGATTATTTTGAACAAGGAAATATAATAATAACTAATTTATTATTGCCTCTAGGGCATATTTCCAACAGCCTCCCATTTGCACTAGAGTCAATAATCTAGTTCACATCACCATTTGATTTCAACGAATCCATCACCCATATAGTTCTGGGGTCTGATCACGTCTTGCTCGTGAGAGAGGTTTTAGTCAACGGTTCTGAAACTTTCAGATCCGTGTGTTCTTTACAAATATTTATGTCATCTCATAGATGCTGCTACTACGTGCTATTCGGAAATACTCCAAATATCTACTCTACTATATGAATCTGTTTCACTACTCATAGTTATTCGGATTAGTGTCAAAGCTTGCATCGACGTAACCCTTTACGACGAACTCTTTACCCACCTCCATAATCGAGAAAAATTCCTTAGTCCATTAGTCACCAAGGATAACTTTGACCGATGTTCAGTGATTCAATCCTGGATCACTCTCTGTACCTCTTAACAGACTTGTGGCAAGGCACATATCAAGTGTGGTACACAGCATGACATATTGTAGAGTCTACGGCTAAGGCATAGGGGACGACCTTCGTCCTTTCTCTTTCTTCTGCCGTGGTCGGGCTTTTGAGTCTTACTCATATTCACACCTTACAATACAACCAAGAACTCCTTCCTTGCTGATCTATTTTTGACCTCCTTCAAAAACTTGTCAAGGCATGCATCTTGTTGAAACTTTAAGCGTTTCATTCTATCTCCATAGATCTTGATGCTCAACGTTCAAGTAGCGCAATCCAGGTATTCCTTTGAAAAACTCCTTTCAAACAACCTTTTATGCTTTACAGAAATTCTACATTACTTCTGATCCACAATATGTCAACCACTTATCAGAAATTCTATAGTGATCCCACTCACTTCTTTGGAAATACAAGCTTCTCATAAACCTTGTACAAACCCAAAAGCTTTGATCATCTCATCAAAGCGTATATTCCAACTCCGAGATGCTTGCACCAGTCCATAAAGGATCGTCGGAGCTTGCATACTTGTTAGTATTCTTAGGATTGAAAAAACCTTCTGATTGTATTACATACAATCTTTCCTCAAGGAAACCGTCCAGGAAACAATGTTTTGTCTTCCTATGTGCAATATTTCACAAATAATGCAGCAACTACTAACATAATTCCAACAGACCTTTAGCATCTCTATGAGTGAGAAAGTCTCATCATACTGAACGCTTTGAACTTGTCGGAAAACATCCTTGCGACAAGTCGAGCTTTTCTTAATGGTGACGATTCACCAGCATCGTCTGTCTTCCTCATAAAGATCCATCTTTACTTAATAGTCCTACGACCATCAAGTAGTTCTTCCAAAGTCCATACTATGTTCTCACACATGGATTCTCTCTCGGATTTCATGGCCTCCAACCATTTGTCGGAATCCGGGCCCACCATTGCTTCTCCATAACTCGTAGGTTCATTGTTGTTCAACAACATGACCTCCAAGACAGGGTTACCGTACCACTCCGTAGTAGTACGCGACCTTGTCGACCTACGAGGTTTGTGGTAACTTGATCCAATGCTCAATGATCACCATCATCAGCTTTCACTTTAATTGGTGTAGGCGCCACAGGAACAACTCCCTGCACCCTGCTACACACTGGTTGAAGTGATGGTTCAATAACCTCATCAAGTTCTACTACCCTCCCACTCAATTCTTTCGAGAGAAACCTTTCCTCGAGAAAGGACCGGTTTTCTAGAAACAAACACTTCGCTTCCGGATCTGAGATAGGAGATGCACCCAACTCTTTTGGATATCCTATGAAGATGCATTTATCCGCTTTGGGTTCGAGCGTATCAGACTGAAACTTTTTCACATAAGTGTCGCAGCCCCAAACTTTCAAGAAACGACAGCTTAGATTTCTCTAAACTTCAGTCTATACTGTGTCATCTCAACGGAATTACGCGGTGCCCTATTTAAAGTGAATGCAGTTGTCTCTAATGCATAACCCATAAATGATGGTGGTAACTCCATAAGAGATATCATAGTATGCACCATATCAAATAGGTCGCGGCTATGACGTTCGGACACACCATCACACTATGGTGTTCCTGGTGGCATGAATTGTGAAACAACTTCCACATTGTCTTAACTGTGTACCAAAATTCGCAACTCAGATATTCATCTCTACAATCATATCGTAGACAGTTTATCCTCTTGTCACGACGATCTTCACTCTGAAATAGCCTTGAGCTTTTTAATATTTCAGACTTGTGATTCATTAAGTAAATACTCCTGTATCTACTCAAATCATCAGTGAAGTAAGAACATAACGATATCCACTGCGTGCCTCAGCACTCATTCGACTGCACACATCAAAAAATGTATTACTCCCAACAAGTTACTCTCTTGTTTCATGTGGCATGTTTTGCATGTCTCAAGTGATTCAAAATAAAGTGAGTCCAAACGATCCATCTCTATGGAGTTTCTTCATGCATTTTATACCAACAGGTATGGTTTACATGTCCCAAACATTTCAAAAATGAGTGAGTACAAAGATCCATCGGCATGGAGCTTCTTCATGCATTTTATACCAACATGACTCAAGTGGTAGTGCCACAACTAAGAGGTACTATCATTATTACTTTGTTTCTTTTGGCACCAATATTATGAACATGTGTAACACTACGATCGAGATTCAATAAACCATTGAGGGTAATTATTCAAGAAAATAGAATAACTATTATTCTCTTTAAATGAATAATCGTATTGCAATAAACACGATCCAATCATGTTCATGCTCAACGCAAGTACCAAATAACAAATATTTAGGTTTAACACCAATCCCGATGGTAGAGGGACCGTGCGACGTTCGATCATATAAACCTTGGAAACACTTCCAACACGTATCGTCACCTCGCCTTTAGCTAGTCTCCATTTATTCCATAGCTTCTATTTCGTGTTACTAATCACTTAGCAACCGAACCGGTATCTAATACCCTCGCACTACTAGGAGTACTAGTAAAGTACACATCAACATCATGTATATTAAATATACTTCTTTCGACTTTACCAGCCTTCTTATCTACCAAGCATCTAGGGTAGCTCCGCCTCAGTGACCGTTCCCCTCATAACAGAAGCACTTAGTCTCGGGTTTGGGTTTAATCTTGGGTCTCTTCATTAGTGCAGCAACTGTTTTGCCGTTTCACGAAGTATCCCTTCTAGCCCTTGCCTTTCTTGAAACTTAGTGGTTTTACTAACCATCAACTATTGATGCTCCTTCTTGATTTCTACTTTCGCAGTTTCAAACATCGCGAATCGCTCAAGGATCATTGTATCTATCCTTGATATCTTATAGTTCATCACGAAGCTCTCACAGCTTGGTGGCAGTGACTTTGGAGAACCATCACTATCTCATCTGGAAGATTAACTCCCACTTGATTCAAGCGATTGTCGTACTCAGACAATCTGAGCACACGCTCAACGATTGAGCTTTTCTCCTTTACTTCATGGACAAAGAATCTTGTCGGAGGTCTCATACATCTTAACAAGGGCACAATCATGAAATCACAATTTCATATCTTTAGAACATCTCTTATGTTCCGTGACGTTTCAAAACGTCTTCGGTGCCTTGCTTCTAAGCCATTAAGTATTTTGCACTGAACTATCGTGTAGTCATCACAAACGTGTATGTTGGATGTTCACAACATCCACAAACGACGCTCGAGGTGCAGCACACCGAGTGGTGCATTAAGGACATAAACCTTCTGCGCAGCAACGAGGACAATCCTCAGTTTTACACACTCAGTCCGCAAAGTTTGCTACTATCAACTTTCAACTAAATTTTCTCTAGGAACATATAAAAACAGTAGAGCTATAGCGCAAGCTACATCGTAATTCGCAAAGACCATTAGACTATGTTCATGACAATTAGTTCAATTAATCATATTACTTAAGAACTCCCACTCAAAAAGTACATCTCTCTAGTCATTTGAGTGGTACATGATCCAAATCCACTATCTCAAGTCCGATCATCACGTGAGTCGAGAATAGTTTTAGGAGTAAGCATCTCTATGCTAATCATATAAACTATACGATTCATGCTCGACCTTTCGGTCTTTGTGTTCCGAGGCCATGTCTGCACATGCTAGGCTCGTCAAGTTTAACCCGAGTGTTCCGCATGTGCAACTGTTTTGCACCCGTTGTATGTGAACGTTGAGTCTATCACACCCGATCATCACGTGGTGTCTCGAAACGACGAACTGTAGCAACGGTGCACAGTCGGGGAGAACACAATTTCATCTTGAAATTTTAGTGAGAGATCACCTCATAATGCTACCGTTGTTCTAAGCAAGATAAGGTGCATAAAGGATTAACATCACATGCAATTCATAAGTTACATGATATGGCCATCATCAAGTGCTCCTTGATCTCCATCACCAAAGCACCGGCATGATCTACTTGTCACCGGCACCACACCATGATCCCCATCATCATGATCTCTATCATCGTGCCGCCATTGAGGTTGTCGTGTATGCTATGCTATTACTACTAAAGCTACGTCCTAGCAATATAGTAAACACATCTGCAAAAACAAACGTTAGTTTAAAGACAACCCTATGGCTCCTGCCAGTTGTCGTAGCATCGATGTGCAAGTCGATATTAACTATTACAACATGATCATCTCATACATCCAATATATCACATCACGTCGTTGACCATATCACATCACAAGCATACCCTGCAAAAACAAGTTAGACATCCTCTAATTGTTGTTGCATGTTTTACGTGGTTGCCATGGGTATCTAGTAGGATTGCATCTTACTTACGCAAACACCACAACGGAGATGTATGGATTGCTATTTAAACTCTCTCCAAGGACCTCCTCGGTCAAATCCGATTCAACTAAAGTTGGAGAAACCGACACTCGCCAGTCATCTTTGAGCAACCGGGTTGCTCGTAGCGATGAAACTAGTCTCTCGTAAGCGTACGAGTAATGTCGATCCGAGCCGCTTCGATCCAACAATACCGCAGAATCAAGAAAAGACTAAGGAGGGCAGCAAATCGCACATCACCGCCCACAAAAACTTTTGTGTTCTACTCGAGATAACATCTACGCATGAACCTAGCTCATGATGCCACTGTTGGGGAACGTCGCATTGGAAACAAAAAATTTCCTACGCGCACGAAGACCTATCATGGTGATGTCCATCTACGAGAGGGGATTTCCGATCTACGTGCCCTTCTAGATCGCACAGCAGGAAGCGTTAAGAAACACGGTTGATGTAGTGGAACGTCCTCGCGTCCCTCGATCCGCCCCGTGAACCGTCCCGCGATCCGTCCCACGATCCGCTCCGATCTAGTGCTGAACGGACGGCACCTCCGCGTTCAGCACACATACAGCTCGACGATGATCTCGGCCTTCTTGATCCAGCAAGAGATACGGAGAGGTAGATGAGTTCTCCGGCAGCGTGACGGCACTCCGAAGGTTGGTGATGATCTATCTCAGCACGGCTCCTCCCGAGCTCCGCAGAAATACGATCTAGAGGAAAAACCGTGGAGGTATGTGGTCCAGATGCCATGGCAAAGTTGTGTCTCAAAAACCCTCAATACCTCTAGTATATATAGGAGGGAGGGAGGGGAGGACGCAGCCTCAAACCCTCAAGGTTTGGCCGAAATTGGAGTTGGAGGAGTCCTACTCCAATCCTACTTGGAGTAGGATTCCACCTTCCCACTTGGAAACTCTTTCCACCTTGTGTTTTTTCCTTCTCAAACCTTATGGGCCTTAGTGGGAACTTATTCCAGCCCACTAGGGTCTGGTTTATCTCTTCCATAGCCCATGAGACCCCTTGGGGCGTGACCCCCCTCCCGATGGTCCCCGGCACCCCACCCGGCACTCCCGACACACTACCGATGAGCCCGAAACTTTTCCGGTGACCAAAACATGACTTCCTATATATCAACCTTTACCTCCGGACCATTCCGGAGCTCCTCGTGACGTCCTGGATCTCATCCGGGACTCCGAACAACTTTCAGTTACCAACACCTATAACTCAACTATACCGAAACGTCACCGAACCTTAAGAGTGCAGACCCTGCAGGTTCGAGAACTATGCAGACATGACCCGAGACACTCCTCGGTCAATATCCAACAGTGGGACCTGGATGCCCATATTGGATCCTACATATTCTCCAAAGATCTTATCGGTTGAACCTCAGTGCCAAGGATTCATATAATCCCGTATGTCATTCCCTTTGTCCTTCGGTATGTTACTTGCCCGAGATTCGATCGTCGATATCCGCATACCTATTTCAATCTCTTTACCGGCAAGTCTCTTTACTCGTTCTGTAATACAAGATCCCGTGACTGACACTTAGTCACATCGCTTGCAAGGCTTGTGTGTGATGTTGTATTACCGAGTGGGCCCTGAGATACCTCTCCGCCACACGGAGTGACAAATCCCAGTCTTGATCCATACTAACTCAACGGACACCTTCGGAGATACCTGTAGAGCACCTTTATAGTCACCCAGTTACGTTGCGACATTTGATGCACACAAGGTATTCCTCCGGTGCTAGTGAGTTATATGATCTCATGGTCATAGGAACAAATACTTGACACGCATAAAACAATAGCAATAAAACGACACGATCGATATGCTATGTTCATAGTTTGGGTCTTGTCCATCACATGATTCTCCTAATGATGTGATCCTGTTATCAAGTGACAACACTTTCCTATGGCCAGGAAACCTTGACCATCTTTGATCAACGAACTAGTCAACTAGAGGCTCACTAGGGATAGTGTGTTGTCTATGTATCCACACATGTATTTGAGTTTCCAATCAATACAATTCTAGCATGGATAATAAACGATTATTATGAACAAGGGAATATAATAATAACTAATTTATTATTGCCTGTAGGGCATATTTCGAACACACGGCTAGCCGAATCCTTGGGTACCGTCCATACCAACATCAATCCTAGGGGAGTTTTGTTTGCAATTATCTTTTCGATTTGAGCATGGAACTGGGAATTCCAATTACCGGCCCCTTTCTCGTGAATGATAGTGAATAAACACATATCGAGGATAACACGCCTAGCATGGAAGATACCAATAGCCCCCTGTCACCACATGAGCGGTTCGGGCATGCAAAACAGATTATTTCTTGAAGATTTAGAGAGTGGCACATGCAAATTTACTTGGAATGGCAGGTAGATACCGCACATAGGTAGGTATGGTGGACTCATATGGCGCAACTTTGGGTTTATGGAAGTGGATGCACAAGTAGTATTCCCGCTTAGTACAAGTGAAGGCTAGCAAAAGACTCGGAAGCGACCAACTAGAGAGCGACAACAGTCATAAAATGCATTGAGAGTAACTAACATTGAGTGCAAGCATGAATAGGACATAAATCACCATGAACATGAACATCATAGAGGCTATGTTGATTTTGCTTCAACTACATACGTGAACATGCGCCAAGTCAAGCCACTTGAAACATCCAAAGGACGATACCATCCTATCATACTATATCATAGTCATCTCAACATTCATGTTGGCAACCAAGACAGACCATTATAAGCTCCTAGCTAAGTAAGCATGGCATAAGCAACTATGATCTATAAGTTGTCATTGCAAACATGTTTCTCTCACAACAAAGCTGAATTAGGCATGATGAGCTAGTCATATTTACAAAAACAAAATAGATCGAGTTCTTACCAGCTTTTCCAGGCTCATTCACTTCATCATATATCGTCATTATTGCCTTTCACTTGCACGACCGAATGATGTGAACAATAGTAAGAGTGCTTGTGCATTTGACTACGCTGGAATCTGCAGGCAAACACAAAGGAGAAGACAAAGTAATATGGCTCTTTGAAAGCTAAACAGGTATGTATGCAAGAGACACTAAACATTGTAACCAATATCTTCTACCTTGACCCAAAGAAAAAAGAAAACTATCTACACGGGAAAGCTCCCAACAAGCAAAAGAAGAAAAAAATAAAATCTTTTTGGTTTTTCTCAAACTAGACAGACACACGAAAATAAAACGAGAAAAAGAAAATAAACTAGCATGGATGATACAGTGGAAAAGTGTGAACACCGGCTAACAAAATGAAAGCATAAGCAAGAATGTAAAGTCGGTGAGAACACGTACTCCCCCAAGCTTAGGCTTTTGGACTAAGTTGGTCTACTCCCAAGGATGGAAATAACCAGCTCCTGGGTACTCCGGAGTGGACTGAGGATGTCAATGTTGTGTGAGCTCCTCTGGCTCCACTGATTTTTGGGGTACTTTTCTACCGGACGCTAAAACAGAAAACAGGGAAAACTAAACTAAACCTATCATTTTTCTTCTAAGCAACCTAAAGTGAAAGCTTGGAATAGAGGTTTGTGACTCCTCGATTCATCTATCTCATGGTCATCGAAATAAATCCATCAATGGGGTTGATCAAATCCCCTCGACAAAACTTTCTGGAATCGCAAAAAGAGAACGGAGAATTTTCGAATAGTCACTAGATCACCTCAATGGGGATGTGTATCTCCCCAATGAGCAAGTCATACTTCATCTTGACACGAGGAATAGGGCATTCAAAGCTCCCGATAAGAATCGATGAAGTTTTTTTGATAGCATTGATGCAGTGTACTCGATATTGTTTCTTCGGAAAGTGCACCGTATGCTCATTACCGTTGACATGGAAAGTGACGTTGCCCTTGTTGCAATCTATAACAGCCCCTGCAGTATTTAAAAAGGGTCTTCCGAGGATGACAGCCATGGCATCATCCTCAGGAATATCCAAGATAACAAAGTCCGTTAAGATAGTGGTGTTAGCAACCACCACAGGCACATCCTCGCAAATGCCGATAGGGAAAGCAGTTGATTTGTCGGCCATTTGCAGAGAGATTTCGGTGGGTGTCAACTTATCCAGCTCAAGTCTACGATAAAGAGAGAGAGGCATAACACTAACACCAGCTCCAAGGTCGCATAACGCAGTTCTAACGTAGTTGCCTTTAATGGAGCAAGGTATAGTGGGCACACCGGGATCACCTAGTTTCTTCAGAGTCCCACCCTTGAAGGTATAGTTGGCAAGCATGGCGGAGATCTCAACCTCAGGTATCCTCCTCTTATTAGTCACAATATCTTTCATGTACTTAGCATACGGAGACATCTTGAGCATATCTGTCAGACGCATCTGCAGAAAGACAGGTGTGATCATCTCAACGAAGCGCTCAAAATCCTCATCATCCTTTTTCTTGGATGGTTTGGGAGGAAAGGGCATGGGTTTCTGAACCCACGGTTCCCTTTCTTTACCATGATTCCTAGCAGCGAAGTCATTCTTATCGTATCTCTTAGTCTTATGATGTGGGTTATCAAGATCAACACTAGGTTCAATCTCCACATCCTTTTCATTGCTAGGTTGAGCATCTTCATGAACATCACTATCGATATTATCATTAGGCTCATGTTCATCACCAGATTGTGTTTCAGCATCAGAGATAGAGGCATCATTTGGACTCTCAAGGGTAGCAGCAACAGGGTTGCTAGCGTGCAGGTCCCTATCATCTCTCTTCTTCTTTCTAGGATGACTAGGTGCATCAGTGCTAACTCCTTGAGACTCTTGTTCAATTCTCTTCGGATGGCCCTCAGGATACAGAGGTTCCTGGGTCATTCTACCGCCTTTAGTAACGACTCTGACGGCATTGTCATTCAACTCATTAAGCAAGTCATTTTGAGCTTTAGTTACTTGTTCTACCTGAGTAGTAACCATAGAGGCATGTTTACTCAAAAGTTTAAGATCGTTGACATTTCTGTCCACTCAAGCAGTTAAATGACTAAGCGTACGAGCATTCTTTTCCAATTGTGTGCTAACATAATCATTGAAACTTTGTTGTTTGACAATGAAGTTATCAAATTCATCCATGCATAAGCTAGCAGGTTTATCAAAAGGAATATCACTCTCATCAAACCTACGCAGAGAATTTACTTCTACTACCTGTATCGGGTTATCGAGACCATGGATCTCTTTGATAGGTGGTAGATTTTTGACATCTTCAGATTTGATGCCTTTCTCTCGCTTAGATTTCTTGGCTTCTTGCATATCTTCAGGACTGAGGAATAGAATACCTATTTTCTTTGGAGTTGGCTTAGGAGGTGGTTCGGGAATAGTCCAAGCATTCTCATTGCACAAGATGTTATTCAACAGAATCTCAGCTTGTTGTATGGTTCGTTCCCTAAAAACACTACCGGCACAACTATCTAGGTGGTCTTTGGAAGCATCGGTAAGTCCATTATAGAAGATATCAAGTATTTCATTCTTCTCAAGAGGGTGATCAGGCAAAGCATTCAGCAGCTGGACGGGCCTCCCCCAAGCTTGTGGGAGACTCTCTTGTTTAACTTGCGCAAAGTTGTATATTTCCTGCAAGGCAGCTTGCTTCTTATGGGCAGGGAAATATTTTTCAGAGAGGTAGTAGACCATATCCTGGGGGCTACCCACACAACTAGGAGCAAGAGAAGTGAACCAAGTCTTAGCATCACCCTTTAGCGAGAAAGGAAACAACTTGAGGATATAGTAGTGGCGGATCTTTTCCTCACTAGTGAATAGGGTGGCTATATCGTGCAGTTTGGTAAGATGGGCTACAACCGTTTCAGACTCGTAACCGTGAAAAGGATCAGATTCGACCAGAGTGATTAACTAGGGGTCGACAGAGAATTTATAATCCTTATCAGTCACAAAGATAGGTGAAGTGGCAAACTTCGGGTCGTATTTCATCCTAGTGTTCAGAGGTTTTTCTTTCCACTTGCGCAGATGTTTCTCAACATCATAGCTATCCTTACACGCAAGAAAGTCCTCAGCTATCTCTCCCTCCATAACATAGCGCGTATCAGGCATAACAGGCAATTCAGGCATAGTAGCAGGTTCTACTTTAATAGTATCATCAGTTTCAGAAGTATCATCACATCTAGCAGCAGCTCTAGCAATTTGTGCATCAAGGAATGCACGTCGTGGCAAAGCAGTATCAGGCATAGCATCATGAGGCATAGTATCACGCATAGCATCATCAGGCATAGTATCAAGCATAGCATCATAAGCATCGTGGGCAGCAGAAGTAGCATCATCAAGCACACGCGACATATCAAGATTTCTAGCAGGAGGTGAAGTCGCAAATTTACTCATAACTGAAGGTGAATCAAGTGTAGAGCTAGATGGCAGTTCCTTACCTCTCCTCGTAGTGGAAGGTAGAATTTTAGTTCTTGGATCTTTCGGATTCCTCATAGTGATCAGCAGACGTCAATCCCAAGTGACTCAGAGAATATAGTTGTGCCTCCCCGGCAACGGCACCAGAAAAAGCCTTGATGTCCCACAAGCTTATGGGATCGCAGCAGTTTTTGAGGGTAGAGTATTCAACCCAAATTTATTGATTCGCTCCACTACAAGAAATAAGGTCAATTATGACTCCCTATATTGGTCATTGATTCGTCATTGTTGTTGTTTATTGACCTTTTTTTTACCAAATTTACAACGTCAACAGTTGGCCGTCAAGAATGAACAAACATGACCTTTCTAAAATTTTGGTCGTGGGTCTCTATCGACCAAAATTTTGGTTTGGTCATTACCCATTTGTGTGAGCCACGTAGGATCTGACGTGGCAAGCTGACGTGGCATTGCTAGTGACCAAATGGAATCATCATAAATTTTAGATCCATGTCCACCAATCTAGCCTACCTGGGCATGGCCCAATACCTATTTTACTATTGAAAATGTCTGATTTGTTTGGGTTGAAGCATTTTTTTTGCTAGAAGCACGCATATCTAAAGATATGCCCATTAAAAATAAGTACAACAGGATAAAAGATTGCAAATAAAATGTATATTTCATTTCAATAGCATATCAAATCAACTACAATACATCATCCAACGACTCCACGCGTTAAGGTTCAACGCCTAACAAGAGCACATCAAAATAATTTTACATGTGCACAACATAATACTTCTGCAAATGCAAGTACACAGAAAAAGAACCCAACAAGTGCACAATCACACATAAAGAGAGTTCCACAAAGATTGGATGAGAACCACAAGTTTCTTCTCATCCTCTTCATGTGCACAATATGCTCTTGCCATTGCCGCCTGCAAGAAGAAAATGATGCCGACTCCACGTTAAACCTAGAAAGTAAAAAAAATCCAACCGTCAAACTAATATGTAATTGTTTTGTAGCCATAGGATGAATCAGGAGACGTCTACTCCATTGGTCTTTCATTCTACGCTTGTGCAAAGAAAAAAGAATCTACAGGAGACATTCTCCCTTTGGTATCCCTTTCGTTAGACTATAATCACCACGTCGTAAAAGAAAAAAACATCACATACGCAAGAGATTAAACCTACTGTCACAAACGTGCTCCCTTTGGTCTCCCTTTTGTTAAACTAAAAGTACATGTATTATTATTAAATAAATATGATACGCACGCAAGAGATTAAACCTACAATCACAAACAAAGAGAACACTTCCTAATTAAAAGAATCACCGCGTTCCAAAAAAAGGAACCACCATGTTTCCAAAAAGAATCACCATTTAAGCAAAGGACTAAAGTCACATAAAAATATAAGTTGTCACCACATATTTTAAATAAAATATTGAAATCTCATGTCAAAAAAATAAAAGGAGTCAACTAAAGTAAGGAGTCGTCCCTAATAGCCACTTCCAAAAAAATGGAATCCTTAACAGCTACGTCTTAGAAAAAAACGCGCCTTCTTATTCCAAAGTAAAAAAGATACGTATACACAACTAAAAAAATCTTGTATACACCACAATAGACTTGTATGAACTAAACAGAGAAAATGATGATTAACCAAAATATAGACACCCCTCTCAAAATTTAGATTGCACAAAACTATTTCAGCAAGTGATCTAGCAGGCTACCGTTGCAAATTTCCGATTAGGTAAATATAAACACCCATCTCAAAGTTTCAAAGTTTCACAGCTTAACACCTCACTATTTTTCAGTAGAATACAAATATCCTTTGAGATTCACACAAAGGATAATGGATAAACATGAAACTACCAGTACACCAAGCTGATCAATACAGGGCGTGCGTCGGGTCGTCATTCCATGCAAGCTCGACTTGCGCCAGCGCACATGAACGTACCTTGGTGAAGCCAGTCGACCACTCTGTGTGTCGAAGAAGTGCGCAACCCTCCGGCTGGCAGCTACCGTGCGGCCCAGGCACAGGAGGAGCGGCGACGCTGTAGCCGAGGAAGCAGAGAGGAGGTGTCAGCGGATTTCTGTGCAATCAAAAATACTAATTGAGTCATATGCAATCTAAATATGCTACATCTTAACTTAGAAAAGATTCCACATAAATACATAATGGAGGGGACGAAGGAAAGGTAAATAAAATGCTGGAAACTATGTCCCTTGCAAGAACTCTCAAATTTAACTCAAAATGAATGAAAACGAATATAGAGACTCAAGATGTTGTCAACCCCCGGTTTTTTCCATGGACCTTATTCTCTGAGATATATGTAATTAACCACACGAAAGACAAGCTAAACCATGTTATTTCAAGCAGTTAAAAACATAAAACTGCACCAAAGAGCTAGACAAAAAAGGCATAAGTTGCCTACAAGGGGGCTGTTATGAATAATGGCATTTGGTAATACTAACACAGAAAGTACACAGCATGCATGACTCATGCAGAAAGTACCTAGATAGATCTTTAATTACCAGCAAACCATAGTAGTAGACCAACACTTAGTAGAATTTCTTCACACTGAATACTAGTACGGAATAATACAAATACTCCGACTTACTACTAGCAGCAAGTCAAATATAACTCAGTAGGTTGCACTGAAACGTTGTGGCACAAAGCAAGAAAGGAAGTCAATATGTAAGTAAGGCAGAAATGTTTTTATTTATCTCATTCAACATTAGATAGTGACAACAAAAACCAATCAAGCATGTAAGTGAAAAATCCAGAGCCCTTGAGCTCAAATGGATATAAATATTTTCCTATTTGTAGAAAAAATGGAGTGCTTTATTTGTTTACCTAACATTTTGCATCAACTGCATGATAAGTGCACATGCATAATGTTATGATCTTTTACACTTATGCAAGAATGCCAAGATGTGATGAGCCATATTGTTCTTCTAGGATTACTATGCTTCCTTTAGCTTTGTCAAAATAGAATATAGTACCACTGAAAATCCATTGGCTCAAAATAGATTACGCATCTAAAGGGGCGATTGCCACGACAAACCAGGACAACCTATGACGAGTCCTTGTGAAAGGCGTTGGTGGCCGTCAGGACGACACCGTCGGACGGAGATCCATGTCGATGGCCGCCACGTCGGCGGCATGCGACGGCTCCATCCCGGTGTCGACAACCTGATGGAGGTAGCGGTAGGCGACCACCTGGTTCAGATTGCAACGACGACCACCAGTCCGCTACAACTCACGGGAGAAATGAATCTGGGCTGTGCCTGCACCCAAGTTTATTGATCCTGTGACTGAAAATGACAATGTAAACTCATTTTCTATGATTGAATGAAAGCTCTTGTTTCCTCTTGAGAAAAGAGTTTTACTTTCTTTTGGTGAATGCCTTATTGAAAAATGATTGCGAAGTAATAACGGGAATCCTGCCCCGTCATGGCAATGGTCCCTGTAGATGCGTATTAGGCCATGGCGTTGTCGCCGTGGCGGCCGCTAGCAACAGAGATGGAAGGACCAAGCAATTTGGGGAACTCCAGGACGTGGTGGACCTGCCTTGGCATGGGGAGGGGTGTTTGGAAAATTGATGCGGCTGGCAAGGAAGGAGGTGGCCGCTTTTCTGCAAAGTTAGCGCAGAAGCACAGCAGACACCAAATTTTAATCGAATGGAGGATGATGAAGGGATGCAGGGATGCACAAACATAAGAAGATTCATAGGATATGATGCCATTTATCCCCACATTCGATCGATTCATACCAGAGAGAAGAGGGGAGTGGTGATCTGTACCTGGGTGGAGTGGTAGGGCCGGCTGCCAGGGAGCACCGAAGGCATGGCAGAGCCAAGTCTGGAGTTCTTGCTTGAAGAATTGAACTTCTTTATGGCTGACAACTCATGCATTTCCTGTACTAATCAAGGGTCATGTCCTCCTAGGAGTGGTCCTCTCCATGGCATGGTCTGCTCCCCCGCCTCCTCCTACAAATCAAATACAACAAGCAAAATTGCCAAGCTAGTGCACCAAGTCCAAATTCAGTTAAAGCAAGCCTTCCTGCTGCAAGTTACAGCGAGAGCAACTTGCTACTGCTACTACAATCAAACAAGCAAGAATTCAGCAAAACAAGAACTTGCAAGCAAGCAATCAGCTAAATTCAGGAAAGGGAAGAACCTACGAGTAGAAAAGAAATCATGCAGCGCCTACATGAGTACGAGGAGTATTTCTGAATTTTGATGCTAGATTATTTATTTCCTACACAGTGCACCATTTAAAGACAGAAATGTGACTATTTATCTGCAAAACACCTATATACACAAAATATCATGGCAAGTGTTTGCAAGCAAGGAGCAGGGCAGTGCACCATTTGTACACAAGCAAGCAAGGAGTACATACTCAATGAGCAGGGCAGGGCACCATTTGTACACAAAGCAAGAAAGGAAGAGTACATACTCGACGCAGGGCACGGAAAGGACGGCGATGGTGACGCTTCTCCGGTGCTCCAGGCGCACGCGTGGTGTGTGCCTCTACTTTCCGCTCTCGCTCCTTTCCCTTTCTCTGAACCCCTCTGCTGCTGCTCTTCTGTTCTTGCTGCTCCTTCTCTCTATTCCGCCGCTCCTCCTTCTGCTCCGGTGCTCCACACAATCTGCTCTAGCCCAGCACCACCATCCTCTTCCTGCTGCTCTGGTCCTACACCGCCATCCTCTTACCGCTGCTCCAGCGACACGGATCTAGCAAAATCGCCCATAGATCAACCATCGCAACTGTAAAAATATCACCTTTGACCAAGAGCTAGCAGGCGGGGTGCTAGGTCAGGGGTACGAATTAGGATGGGGAGGAGCAAGGAGTCGGGGCGAGGGAGGCTCGTCGCCATCGGGAAGAGGGCCAACCGCGGTCATGGCAACGCGCTGACTGCTCGGGGCGGAGCAGGGAGCCGGGGCGAGGGAGGCTCGTCGCCATCGGGAAGAGGGCCAACCGGAAGCGCGGCAGGGGTCGGAGGCCGTGCGAGCGCGGGTGGCGAAGGGTACATCGGGTGGAGGTGATGGAGAGATCCAGGACGCGGCGGCGGCGATCTGGAAGGGGAGGAGAGGAAGAGACTCTTGCTCTCTCAATCTGCACGGAGCGAGGCAGGAAGAAGGGGTTTGCGGTTGTTGGATGTGGGTGGATGGATAGATGGATGTGGGATGGATGGATGGATGGATGGATGTGTGTCATGTCATCGATCCATCTCACAAATGTTTCCACCAATGACAATTAAACTTATGTAATCGTGTTTTTTTTGTTTCTCATATATATTTTTTCATCAATGTAAAGCACCTGTCAATTATATTTTGCAGCAAACTATGTTCCTTTACAAAATGCTTTGAAGAAAAATTAAATCCTCAAACAATTGAAAGAAAACATCTACAAAATGCTTTAAAAATATTAGACCGCATTTCATCTGCCGTTAACAAAATGTAATTGTGTTTGAAGCAAATTTGTTAATTGTAAATGTTACTTTCCAAAAATGGTTTGAAGTAGATTTTTTAATTGTAGATCTAATTGGGTTTGAAGAAAATTTAAATCCTCAAATAGAAAGAAACATATGTTCCTTTACAAAATGTATAGTGTTCAAAAGGGTGAGAGAGGAAGCTGCGTGGGAGGGTGGACCTGTGGAGGAGGAGAAGAGATTGCGTTTTGGCTCAACCATCGCGGTACGTTTTGGTAATTATATTGTATTTTGTAAAATATTTAGGATATTAAAATGAATAATTATAATTTATTGGTATTTATCTAATATCATTTACTCATCCATATACGTATAAAACAAAATTTTGCTCTGTATACATGACAGATAGGCAAAATTGGTGAGGTGTCATCCAGTCACCTCCACACATATGTTTACGACCTTATATTTAGTCATGGTAGCACTAAAATATGATCATATGTAATGCTACGCATCTTAATGACCATTTTTTGCAATAGGATCATGACCTAATGAACGCAAAAGGTCATAACGTTATTGGCTTTGGACCCTCTTAGACTTGCCATGACTAATTTCAGAATTTTGGTCATGGATCAATGACCAATTAAACCGCCGTCATTATTTTTGGTCATGATTGAGCATTTTTCTTGTAGTGCTCACAAGGGGAAGCTAAAGGATATTCTCAAGTATTAGCAGCTGAGTTGTCAATTCAACCACACCTGAAAGATTAGTGTCTGCAAGCAAAGTATCAGTAGCAAGCTAGTACGATAGCAACGGCACCAGAAAAAGCTTTGGCAATCCCCAGCAACGGCGCTAGAAAAGGCCCTGTTGACGGGATGTTAGCGCCAACAAAGTCTTGCAACACGTGACAGCGGAGTAGCAAGGAACAGTAGTAGTAGCAGCAGCAGCAAAGTAACAAGTAACAGCAGTAGCGACAGCAGCAGCAAAGTAACAGCAGTAGTGACAGCAGCAAAGTGGCCCAATACCTCTTGTAGCAAGGGACAAGCCTAGGCAAAGTAACGTAGCGAGAACCAGTAGTAAAAGACTCGTAGGCAGTGGATCGGTGATGGATGAGTGTGACGGATGTGATTCATCATGTAACAGCTATAACACGGAGAGATATGTGGCTAGCTCCCGTTCATCGATCTAATGTAGGCATGTATTTCGTATGTAGTCATACGTGCTTAGCGAAAAGAACTTGCATGACATCTATTATCCATCCCTCCCGTGGCAGCGGGGTCCTAATTGAAACTACGGGATATTAAGGTTCTCCTTTTAATAAAGAACCGGACCAACGCATTAACACACGGTGAATACATGAACTCCTCATACTATGGTCATCTCCGGGAGTGGTTCCGGCTATTGTCACTCCGGGGTTGCCGGGTCATAACACATAGTAGGTGACTACAACTTGCAAGATAGGATCTAAAACATACATATATTGGCGACAACATAATAGGTTCAGATCTAAAATCATGGCACCCGGGCCCTAGTGACAAGCATTAAGCATAGCCAAGTAGTAGCAACATCAATCTAGAACATAGTGGATACTAGGGATCAATCCCCGTCAAGAACTAACTTGATTACATGATAGATCTCATCCAACTCATCACCGTCCAGCAAGCCTACGATGAGATTACTCACGAACGATGAAGAGCATCATGGAATGGTCGATGGAGAAAGGTTGATGATGACGATGGCGACGATTTCCCCTCTTCGGAGCCCGAAACGGACTCCAGATCTGCCCTCCAGATGAAGAACAGGATGTGGCGGCGCCTCCTTATTGCAAAACGCGATGAAACCTTCTCTCTGATTTTTTTTCTACGCGAAGAGGAAGATATAGGACTGAGATTGGGGGAGGTGGTGCCACATGGGCCCCACAAGCCTGCATGGCGCGGCCTAGGGGGGTGGTCGCGCCGTGTGGGCTGGTGGCCCACTGGCACACCCCCTTCGGTGGATCTTTGCGCAGGTATTTTTCTTTTATTCTAGAAAAAATCTCCGTAAATTTTCAGGACGTTCAGAGAACTTCCATTTCTGCACAAAAACAACACCATGGCAATTCTGCTGAAAACAGCCACAGTCCGGGTTAGTTCCATTCAAATCATGCAAATTAGAGTCCAAAACAAGGACAAAAGAGTTCGAAAAAGTAGATATGACGGAGACGTATGAGATACAATATGTTCATATTGCTTCATGATTGTTTTGATTGAAGTGTTGACATTTGAAACTCATTATTATTGCTCGCTGGTTGATTATGCCATTGATATGAGTTCCTCGTGAGATCTAAATGTCATTGCTTATGTGCTTAGCTTATGATCTTGCTGAAAATCTGAATATGAGTTAGACATAATTACAGCAGCAAGATCAAACAGAGTTCGTAAAAGTTTTTCTTTTGTCTCTTTCAGTTTGTCAACTGAATTGCTTGAGGATAAGCAAGGCTTTAAGCTTGGGGGAGTTGATACTTCTCCGTTGTATCCACTTTTCCAAACTCTTTCTCCCTTGTTTTGGACTCTAATTTGCATGATTTGGATGGAACTAACCCGGACTAACGTTGTTTTCACCAGAATTGCCATGGTGTTGTTTTTGCGCAGAAATAAAAGTTCTCGAAATGACTTGGAAATTTACGAGGATTTTTTGTGGAATATATAAAAAATACTGGCGCAAGAATCAACCGGAGGAGTGGAGAGAGGAGCCCACAAGCCCATGAGGCACGGGCCCCCCTGGCCGCGCCTAGCAGGTTTGTGGGGCCCTCAGGGCTCCGCCGCCTCCAACTCCAGCTCTATTTAGTCCCTTTCATCCGGAAAAAAATCAAGGAGAAGAGTTTATCGCGTTTTACGATACGGAGGCGCTGCCGCCACCTGTTCTTCCTCTGGAGGGCAGATCTAGAGTCTGTTCTGGGCTCCGGAGAGGGGAGATCGTCGCCATCGTCATCACCAACCATCCTTCATCGCCAATTCCATGATGCTCTTCACCATTTGTGAGTAATCCCATCGTAGGCTTGCTGGACGATGATGGGTTGGATGAGATCTATCATGTAATCAAGTTAGTTTTGATGGGGATTGATCCCTAGTATCCACTATGTTCTGAGATTGATGTTGCTACTACTTTTCCATGCTTAATGCTTGTCACTAGGGCTAGGGTGCCATGATTTCAGATCTGAACCTATTATGTTCTCGTCAATATATGTGTGTTCTGGATCCTATCTTGCAAGTTGTAGTCACCTACTATGTGTTATGACCCGGCAACCCCGGAGTGACAATAGCCGGAACCACTCCCGGAGATGACCATAGTATGAGGAGTTCATGTATTCACTAAGTGTTAATGCTTTGTTCCGGTTCTCTATTAAAAGGAGAACCTTAATATCTCGTAGTTTCCATTAGGACCCCGCTGCCACGGGAGGGATGGACAATAGATGTCATGCAAGTTCTTTTCCCTAAGCACGTATGACTATATACGGAATGCATGCCTACATTACATTGACGAACTGGAGCTAGTTACATATCTACCCATGTTATAATTGTTGCATGATGAATGTCATCCGGCATAATTATCCATCACCGATCAAATGCCTACGAGTTTTTCCTACTGGTCCTTGCTACGTTACTGTGCTGCTACTCTGTCACTTCTGCTACTGTTACCACTACTGTTGTCACTTCTGCTACTGTTACTGCTACTGCTGTCACTATTGCTACTGTTACCGTTGCTACTGTTGCTATCACACCACTTTGCTACTGATACCTTGATGCAGATACTAAGTCTTTCAGGTGTGGTTGAATTGACAACTCAACTGCTAATACTCGAGAATATTCTTTTGCTTCCCCTTGTGTCGAATCAACAAATTTAGCTTGCATACTCTACCCTCGAAAACTATTGCGATCCCCTATACTTGTGGGTTATGAATGAGCTTCAAGTTGCGGACCCAGTCCGCATAGTTGCTACCATCATCTTTCAGCTTGTTTTTCTCTAGGAATGCGTTGAAATTGAGGTTGACAGGTGCGTTGGCCATTGGATCTACAATATTTGTAAAGACAACTTTTAGACTAAGTTCATGACAATTAACTTCATTTAATCAAATTAAGTATGAACTCCCACTTAAATCGACATCCCTCTAGTCATCTAAGTTATACATGATCCATGTCGACTAACCCGTGTTCGATCATCACGTGAGACGGACTAGTCGTCATGGTGAGCAACTTCATGTTGATCGTATTCAACCATACGACTCATGTTCAAACTTTCGGTCTCTTGTATTCGAGATCATGTCTGTACATGCTAAGATCGTTGAGTCAACCTAAGTGTTTCGCGTGTGTAAATCTGGCTTACACCCGTTGTATGCGAACGTTAGAATCTATCACACCCGATCATCACGTGGTTCTTCGAGACAACGATCCTTCTCAAGGGTGCACACTTAGGGGAATACGTTCTCGAATTTTTTATGAGGGATCATCTTATTATGCTACCTTCGTTCTAAGCAATAAGATGAAAAACATGATAAACATCACATGCAATCATATAGTGACATGATATGGCCATTATCATCTTTGCTCTTTCGATTTCCATCTTCGGGCATCGCATGATCATCATTGTCACCGGCGTGACACCATGATCTCCATCATCGTGTCTCCGTGAAGTCGTCACGCCAACTACTACTACTACTACTACTACTATAGCTAACCGTTAACAATGAAGTAAAAGTAGTAAACACATGGCATTGCATCTCATACAATAAATTAAGACAACTCCTATGGCTCATGCCGGTTTTCATACTCAATGACATGCAAGTCGTGAATCCTATTACAATAACTTGATCATCTCATACATCACACATGTAACATCACAACTTTGGCCATATCACATCACATGTCAAACCTTGCAAAAACTAGTTAGACGCCCTCTAATTGTTGTTGCAACTTTTACGTGGTTGATTTGGGTTTCTAGCAAGAATGCCTTCTTACCTACGTGACAGCCACAACGATGATATGCCAAAGCTATTTACCCTTCATAAGGACCCTTTTCATCAAATCCAATCCGACTAGAGTGGGAGAGACAGACACCCGCTAGCCACCTTTATGCACGCTGTGCATGTCGGCCGGTGGAACCTTCCTCACGTAAGCATACGTGTAAGGTCGGTCCGGGCCGCTTCATCCCACAATACCACCGGAAAAGAATAAGACTAGTAGCGGCAAGCAATTGACAAATCAGCGCCCACAACCTTTTGTATTCTACTCGTGCATGGAATCTACGTATAGAAAACCTGGCTCTGATACCACTATATGGTTATGGGGCATAAATTCAAAATTTTCCTATGCCATATTCACATCTTCCTATGGAGAGACCAGCAACGAGAGAGGGGAGAGTGCATCTTCATACCTTTGAAGATCACTAAGCAGAAGCGTTGCTAGAACGCGGTTGATGGAGTCGTACTCGCGGCGATTCAGATCGCAGTGTCATCCTGATCTAGTGCCGAACCACGGCACCTCCGCGTTCAACACACGTGCAGCCCGATGACGTCTCCCGCACCTTGATCCAGCAAGGAGGAGGGAGAGGTTGGGGAAGATCTATGGCAGCACGACGGTGTGGCGTCGATGGAGAGACGAGGTCTCCCGACAGGGCTTCGCCAAGCACCGTGGGAGAGGAGGAAGAAGAAGAGGAGGGTTGCGCCAAAGAGAGATGGAAAACCGTGTCTCCAATGGCCAAAACCCCCGCTATATATAGAGGGAAGGGAGGGTGGCGCCCCCTTTAGGGTTTCCCCCTTGAGGGGGGGCGGCAGCCCTAGATGGGGGGAGGGGTGGCGACCAGGAGGGGAGGAGGGGGTGGCGCACCCCTTGGTGGGCCTTAGGCCCACCTGCGCTAGGGTTCCACCCTTCCCCCTCTTAGGCGCCATGGGCCAGGTGTGGGGGGCGCACCAGCCCACCCAGGGGCTGGTTCCCTCGTACACTTGGCCCATGTAGCCTCCTGGGGCTGGTGGCCTCTCCCGGTGGGCCTCCGGAACCCTTCTGGTGGTCCCGGTACTTTGCCGGTGGTGCACGAAACATTTCCGGCGTCCAAACCCATCCATCCTATATATCAATCTTTACCTCCAGACCATTCCGGAGCTCCTCGTGACATCCGGGATCTCATCTGGGACTCCGAACAACCTTCGGTAACCTCGTATAACAATTCCCTATAACCCTAGCGTCATCGTACCTTAAGTGTGTAGACCCTACGGGTTCGGGAGGCATGCAGACTTGACCGAGACATCTCTCCATCCAATAACCATCAGCGGGGTCTGGATACCCATGGTGGCTCCAACATGTTCCATGATGATCTCATCGGATGAACCACGATGTCAAGGACTCAATCAATCCCTTATACAATTCCCTTTGTCTGTCGGTATAGAACATCATCGGTATACCTATACCTTGTTCAATCTCGTTATCGGTAATTCTCTTTACTCGTTTAGTAGCACATCATCCCGTGACTAACTCCTTAGTCACACTGAGCTCATTATGACGATGTTCTACCGAGTGGGCCCAAAGATACCTCTCCGTCACACGGAGTGACGAATCCCGATCTTGATTCGCACCAACCCAATAGACACTTTCGGAGGTACCCGTAGTGCACCTTTATTATCACCCAAATACGTTGTGATGTTTGATACACCCAAAGCACTCCTACGGTATCCGGGAGTTGCACAATCTCACGGTCGAAGGAAAAGACACTTGACATTACAAAAGCTTTAGCATACGAACAACACGATCTAGTGCTATGCTTAGGATTGGGTCTTGTCCATCACATCATTCTCCCAATGATGTGATCCCGTTATCAATGACATCTAATGTCCATGATCAGGAAACCATGATTATCTATTGATCAACGAGCTAGCTAACTAGAGGCTTGCTAGGGACACATTGTGATCTATTTATTCACACATGTATTACTGTTTCCTGTTAATAAAATTATAGCATGAACAACAAACGATTATCATGAACAAGGAAATATGATAATAACCATTTTATTATTGCCTCTAGGGCATATTTCCAACAAGTATATGCATCATATCATTGTTCATGATGATCTCTTGGTTCTTGCACATATTGTTTGCAAGAGTGAGTCTTGAACATGGAAAGTCTTCTTTCAGATATGTTTGATGCATATAACCAAGATTTATATGACTTGTATTGTCCTTTCTACCTTGTATGTGCCCATGCAGTCCAAAGCAATTATCCTTTAAAAGGGATTGCACACATTTAGGGGGAGCTTGTACTTGTCATGTTTCTTTCTAAGTTTTTATATTCTAATTCCTATCTTTATTTCAAGCTTTGATTGTATGTTGTCATCAATTACCAAAAAGGGGGAGATTGAAAGCGCATATGCTCCCTTGATGGTTTTGGTAATTCATGATAACATACATTGTCTCTTTGACTAACACTTTTACCTAGTATATTTCAGGTATAGTCCACAGAGAGCTGTGGCTACAGGATTGTGAGGAGATGCCCCTTGATGAAGGAAGGAATAGGAGTGGTTAAATCTTCAAGCAAGAAGACTCTTCATTTTACATTTGTGAGAAATCACTTTGAGTCCATAGGAAAGCCAATACTATTAAAAGGGGGTGAGGTATTATGATGAATTGGTTGCCCAAGTGCTTAGAGATAGAACCAAAAATACCGAGCCATTCTCCCACAAAATATCTCTGTCCAAACCCAAACCAGCAAAATCGGTACCACCAACATTTCCTACTCGGTCATACCGATTTTACACTTAGACAGATCCTATGCCAAACCCACCATCTCGGTACAATCAACATTCCTATCGGTGCCACCAAGATTTGGTGACCAACATTATGTTTAGATGATTCCAAGTTTCGGAATTTCCAAGTTTTAAATCGGTCTCGCTGAGTTTGGAAACCATTCTAGGTCATCGTATCGGTACCACCGAGATTGTGGAAGACAAGCACTTTAACTTGTGTGAGTGAAATCAAAGTAGAACAATATGGTCGGAACCGTGATTGCAAAGGACAAGATCATAGATACCAGATCAAATTATTCCAAAGGAATTTTATTGTTATGAGAAGCTTCCATGATAAGACATACATTGGGTCCATGGGCATGAACACAAAGTTCAAGGTCGACTCCCATTTCATCAATTCATCTCCTTCCATTTAATCCTCGCTTTTGATGAGTTTGTAGCTTTGAGGGATTATCTGGCAAAACATCAGAATAGTAAGAATCGTGAAACTCTTGGGATCACACGGATTAGGGAAGGCATAGGTTCAACCCATCGGGGCATCTTAGGAACATATACCACAAACTAGTAAGAGTAATTAACACGTGCTTGAAGAGCACGGCTGACAAAAGAATAGTATACAAATTATGAGAGGGAGAAAACACGATTTACCAACGACATCATGTAGCAGGGGAAGAATATCACGAGAATTTTTAATGTGAAGGATGCTATCGGATAATAACCCAACAATGGGTATGGCAGTCTACAAAGGACATGATGTGAGTGTCAGTACTCAATTAGAGGAAGATAGAATGCAAGGCATCAGATTATAAAACATTTGAAAAATATCTATACTTAAATACCAAAGGAAATATGGTTTCCATGTTGGCATATCATAATTAGATGCACCGATGAAGGATGAATAAGCTGATTAGAATTAGGTGGATAATCAATCAAGGTTGATTTGCTGAGAACCAGCTCCTCTCTAGAAGGACGTCTGAGCCGAAAAGCTAATTTATGAGTATCAATAGATGATTGCGTGCACTCACACACAGGTTGAACCAATAAGATCAAAGGAAAACCACAAAGGATTTTATCAAATGTTGCTAGACATATGGATTTAATCATAATGCAAGTAGGTGAGAAAGGTCATGAACAATAGGCTACTGAGGGTTTCGGAAGATCGAATAGTAATTCGAGGAACTTGTGAAACTCATGACAACTCAGGACGAACAAATCCCCGGTAAGATAATTTGTTGTACCTTGTATAACAAGAGCAACTGGAAAGAAAATATGAACGACATTTGTATGTAGTCATCCATAGGGGTTGACGGAGGGAGGGAAAACGCAAAAGCGATGAGCACAAGTTCTCGAGAGAAAACTGGAGAGTATCTTCAAAGTCTTCTGATGAATCAAGGCATCGCCTGGAATTCGGGGCTCTCCGAGAGGACGTATTTACGAGAACCTAAAGTTAGAGTTAGCAAAATATTTAACCCGAAAGAGAAGAGAGATCAGAACCCAGAGTATAGAAGAGGAGTAAAAGATACTAATACCACCCGATTGAGATGTGGGCTCATAAGCCAAACAATAATGTTAGTAAAGTTTTTCAAGTACTAGACTAAACTTCGACCAAGGAGTTAGAAAGGGGGCTACCTATAGGCAGTCGGCTCTAATACCTACTTGTGACGCCCTCGATTTGATTGTACGCTAATAATACACGCAAATGTGTATGACCAAGCTCAAGGACTCACGGGAAGATATCACAACACAACTCTGGACAGAAATAAAAACATAAAAGCTTCATATTACAAGCCAGGGGCCTCGAGGGCTAGAATACAGAAGCTCGAGAAATACACGAGTCAACGGAAGCAACAAATATCTGAGTACAGACATAAAACAAGGATAATGCCTTAGAGAAGGCTAGCACAAAAGATACAACGATCTAATGAGGCGAGGCCTCCTGCGTGGGAACCTCCTAAACTACTCCTGGTCGTCAGCATCCTCCACGTAGTAGTAGGCACCGTCGGGGTAGCAGTCGTCGTCGGCGGGATACGCCATCTCCTGGGCTCCATCATCTGGTCGCAACAATTGTATCAAGGGGAAAAGGGGGAGCAAAGCAACGATGAGTACTCATCCAAAGTACTTACAAGACTGACATCACAACTATGCTAAGTTATGCATCAGTACCAAAGCAAAGGGGTTATATGTGGACTGACTGTAGCAATGCGAGAATAGAGAACGGGAACTAGTCCTATCAAAGAGTAGCATCTTGCAGCAACAGACGAGAGTAGAGCAAGTAACACAATTAAATAGTCATATTGTTGCAGCAATATTAATTAAGGTCACTCCCAGAGATTCTTCCTCGACTCCCTGTGAGGAAGCAATCCCGGAGCAAACATTCCAGTTAAGTAACAGTTGTAGTTGTATAAGATCGGGGCACAACTCCAAGCCTCCTATAACCATGGACACGGCTACTCGAATAGTTAATTTTCATCCCTAGAGGGGTGCACCACAGTACCCAACGTGCTTGATAAACTCTCGCTGGACACACTTTCCTGGGTCATGCCCGACCTAGAACATCAACACGTCGCAGCCCTACCTAGGCTCAACAGAGAGGCCAGCTCGCCGGTCTAAATCCTAAGCTCACATGGGTCATGGGCCCATCACCCGTTGTGCTCCTGCATAATGCAAGGGCGGGCGATGTCAGTCCCGGCACCTCTTATACAAGAACGATGCTTATCCGGGCCACTCGGGCGAGCGACGCTCCATTGCTGATATCTGAAGAGCTTCGACTGATACCACGATGTTGAGTACCCATAACTTCTCCCACATGAAGGTTAGTGCGAAAAGGTCTCCCGGCCAACTCATATAAAATACCCAAATCCATTAGCATTTTAAATAATCTTGAGGATGTGTGGCAAGGACTAGAATGCCCTGCCACACCTAGTTACATTCTCGCGGGAATCCACCCGCAACACACCTTTCATGTTCCCAGTAGCACGGTCAAGTAACTGTGTGGTTGTAACATCAGAGGGATCTGAGGTATCACCCTCAATGGATTCCGAACGATGTAACCGTCAAGATGACCAGCGAGGAATCACCCTCGATGGACCAGCTTGATGGGTTGTACGACAGAGTCATTATCGGAGGTGGTGAAGGAGGAATCACCCACCGAGAACCACTGTCGGTCAACTACACTACAGAGTTAACATCAGCAGTACGTATCGAGGTGTCACCCTCGGTACTCGATAGTAGCTCTGCACTGTCGTACAACTAAGGGGGGTGAGTGATGTGACGGGTCTTGGCTCGTCGATCATATGATCGAGACTTGATGAAAAAGCAGGGGCAACTAGACTAAGCGGGGTAAATGGGGATCACTGCTCCACCTATACTAAACAGTTTAAAGTGTGATAGAGTAAAGTAGCAGTTCATCAAAAACAGGCTATGCATCAGAATAGGAGCTATCTACAACAGTAGCAAAATCTAATGCAAGCATGAGGGAGAAATAATAGGCGATATAGGAATGATTAAGGGGGGTTTGCTTGCCTTGTTGCTTGTGGCAAAGGGCTGGTCGTTAGTGGCATAGTCGTACCTGGCAACAGCGTCGGTCTCGGGGTCTACCGGAGAGAAGAGGGGGAAAACAATAAATATAAAGCACAGATGCAACATGATGCATGGCATGGCAATATGCAGGGCTAGGCATGAGCTAATGCAGTATCACCCATCATGGATGAATCGGGAAGATATGTGACGATATTTCCCGAGTCTCTGGCTACTACCGGTCAGACGAAACGCATGGAAAAATTTCATGTTCGCTATGCTAGGGACCTGTGACAAACGAACGAACAATGTATTCGGGTTCGTCTCGTTTTTCTATCAACTTTCATGTACAAAATATTTTCATCTGGATTAAAGATTATTTTCTATTAATATTCAAAGTTTTAAAGATTTTCTGAAATTATTTTAATTATTAAATTCGACAGAAAAGGAAAAATGATGCCAACATGTGGTCACATTGATGTGAGCAGTCAACTTTGACTTGTTGACTGGTCAACTTAACAGGTGGGGGGCATCTGTCATTGTGAGCAGGGTTAACAAAGTTTAAAACTAATCTAAATTAGTTAATTAATAGACTGGGTCCAATAGTTAGTGACTAAATAGGTTAATTAAACTGTTTAACTAAATTAGTTTATTAGAAAAGCGGTGGGGGCCACTTGTTAGTGACTGGACCCAGTCCAGTTAGCAAGTTGACACGGTCAACTGGCCAACTGGGCCGTGGGACTCAGCTATCAGTGACCCAGAGGGGTCTAGGGCAGCGCCACGTCGGCAACAATGTCGGAGATAGCTCCGGCGAGCCATTCCCGCGGCGAAGGGTGCCGAAACTCGTCGGAATCTGGCCGTGGGCGGCCATTTGGCGTGCGCGAGGGGGCGTTCGGATGGGTGCAGTGTGCCGCGTCGATTCAGGGAGGTGGTCGGGCCGGGAGTGGCCGGATTTGCGTCGGCGACGAGGTGACGCGGAGGCCGTCGGCGAGGCTCGTCGGAATGGTGTTGCGGGGCACGTTTAGCCATGCAGGATTGCGGGCAGTGCACGCACGTGGGGCATGCGTGCGCAGGTAGCAGCAACGGCTGCAGGGCAGCGGAGGTAGCGGTCGACGGTGAACAATGGTGGCAACGTTGTGCGGGCATGGGCAGCGACAGCATGAAGCGAGTAGCACTAAGCAGTGCAGGCGGCCACGGCATCGGTAGTAGCCGCGGTACTGGGCCGTAGTCCTAGTAGTGATCGCGGAGCGGCCGGACCAGAGCAGCGCCCGAGCGGAGGCCGACGAGCGCGAGAGCGGTTGTGGCCGGACGTAGGGAGAGAGGGAGAAAGAGGGCAGCTCACTAGGGATGCAAGGGGCTGGGGCGGCGAGGCTCGAAGGCGACCCTTGGGGAGGAGGCGAAGTAGCACGGCGACGACGACGACTCGGCGAGCCGAGCTCGGGCACGGGAGATCGAGCGGGGGTGCGACGGGAAGTGGTCTCTAGGGTTGCGAGGAGGGGCCGCCGACGGTTAAATAGAAGGGGGCGATCGGGCGATGTTCACCACGGCAGCATGGCCTCGCCATGACTGGTCGATGGCTCACATGCCTCCCCCGTGGACAAATTCACTGTTCCGACCCACGAGACGTAAAGAATTCACACAATGAACTTGCCCCGTAAAGAATTCACGATCTGACCTTTTTTAGAAACGACATAAGCCATGGCATTGCAGGTATACTGTGAAACGCCAGAGTATTGTGGTGTTTCCTGCCTTCATAGCAACGCCGGTGTACCATGGCATTTACTGCCATCTTAGCAACGCCAAACGCCTTGGCGTTTCTAGGATCCATACTGCAATGCCAACCTGCATGGCGTTGGTAATGAGCAGTGCTCCCCTTGCCATCCACCTCGATGTATCCCTCGCTTGTCCCATTTTGCTTGCTTCCCCTGTAGTAGTACTACTACTGCACTGCCTACTCATCATCAGAGAGCTACTCCTAGTACATACACATGCCAAGCTGCTGCCAACCTTCATTGATCGCTTCAAATGAATCATAACATGCACGACCGAGATCTCCATGCACTCTTTTCCCCTAATCAATGCCCACCCTGTGGTACTGCTCATCGCTTCTCTTTTTTTTTGAATGTTGGCCGCTCGCCAAATTCGTTGATCAGGGTGGAACAGAGTACAAGAGCATGCCCAAGATGGGAATGGAAGGAAAGGAAAACGAGAATAAACGGAAGAGGAAAAAAACTAAAACTAAGACAGGGAAGGAAGGCGATAAAAGAAGACTATCTCAGCCAAGGACGAAAGGAATCCCTGCTCCTGCCAAGTTCCACAGTCTAATCTCCTCTTTAATCTTGGTCTATAGGCCGTCCGCCGTCATGCACTCTTGATTGAAGACTCTCCTGTTCCTTTCCCGCCAGATCTCCCAAGTAATTAGGTGCACAAGGGAGATCAGCCCCTTTTTCCTCTCCTTTGCAGTGAAGGCATAGCGAGTCTCGAACCATGTTGAGAACTTGTGATCCCTCTCCTAACTTGCTGGGCAGAGGGACGGCATAGCCGTGAGAGGTGCGATGGCATTCCAAATAAGCCTAGACCACCGGCAGTCAATGAAAAGGTGTGACGGTGTTTCCAGGTTTCTTACACATAGCGGGCAGAAGTAGTTGTTTTCCCATCCACGTCGCACGAGGGCATCCGCCGTCAATAGCCTACCAAGCATGATCGTCCATACCAGAAACTTGCATTTGCCCGGAGACCATCCTCGCCAGATCAGCTGGTGCCCATGCAACCGAACCGACCCCTCGAACTGTAACCGGTATGCCGAGTGCGCACTGTATGTCCTGTCCTGAGAGAATCTCCAGCTGATATCATCCGGTTGGCCCTCGTGAAGCCGAACTCGATCCAACCGAGACGCAAGACGTAATAGTTCAGGGAGCATTTCCTCCAGTAGCCCCATCGAGAGGTCTTGTAGCCATTTTCCATCTTTTAGGGCATCCAAGACAGATCTGCTTTTTCGTGCGTCAATCTTGAAGAGCGATGGAGCGATCGTCTTCGGGCAATCGCCTTCTAGCCATCGGTCGTGCCAGAAGTTTGTTGTTTTGCCGTCTCCTATCTTAATCTCCGTTGCCATTTCGAAAATATCCTTCTCCTCCTTCGAACAAGGCAAGGGAGTGCTCACCCAAGGCCGGTCCGGGTGCTTCCATGCCATCCATAGCCAACGGATTCTTAATGCCCTGCCAAACTTCTTGAGGTCCAGTACGCCGAGACCACCCAGACATTTCGGCTGGCAGATTAAATTCCATGCAACTCTACAGTTCCCCGTATTGCCATTAGTATCTCCACTCCATAGCCATGAACGGAAGATCTGGGTCAACCGCTTCAGGACCCAAGCAGGCAGTTTGTGTATCGTCATCATGTATATCGCAAGGGATGACAAACCAGTTTTAAGCAGCACAAGTCTTCCACTCTTAGCCATAAGTTTGCCTTTCCATGTTCCTGCCTTGTTACCAAACTTTGAAATCAGAGGATCTAGCTCTAACTTTGTCAGGTTCCTAAGGGATAAAGGCATTCCCAGATAAACCGCGGGGAACGATTTTATAGGGAAGTTCAGCTGGGACAGAATGTGCGTAAGGTCCAAATTGCCACAACGGATCGGAAGAGCCAAGCTCTTGGCTGCATTAGTGAACAGCCCGGTAGCAGATCCAAAACAGTTTAGGATCAGCGATATCATCCTTGCATCATTCTCCGATGGGTTCATGAACAGCGCTACGTCATCCGCATAGAACGAATAACGAGTAGCCCGTCTCCTTCCTGGCAACTTTGAAAGTTCCCCTTGCTCGATGGCGATGGACATCATCCTCTGCAGTGGGTCCATGACAAGGATGAATAGGAATGGGGACAACGGGTCTCCTTGTCTGAGTCCACGCATGTGTTGTATTTTTTCCGACAGCTCCCCATTAATCAAAACACGTGATGTAGATGTTCTAAGCAGCATAGCCATCCATTCCCTTCAGCGTGCACCAAACCCCCTTGCTTGCAGCATATCCAACAGATAGGCCCAGGAAACCGAGTCGAACGCTTTGGCAATATCTAGTTTTAGCAATACCATCGCCTTTTTTGATTTATGGAAGAATCTCGCAGTGTTCTGTACTTGCAGGAAGTTCTCTTGGATGCTGCGCGATTTGATGAATGCACTTTGACAATCGTCCACAAGCATGTTGATTTTTGGCGCCAGTCTCGAAGCAAGAATCTTGGAGAAGATTTTTACCACACTGTGAATCAGCGAAATTGGCGTGAAATACGTTAGCACATCGGCCCCCATTTTCTTGGGGATGAGGACTAGCAGCGCCTGATTCACTCTTTGCAGCCCAGTACTGTCCATCCTGAATAATTGGTTCATCGCCGCTAGGAGAACGTGCTTGATTGTGTCCCAGCATGCTCTATAGAAACCTCCCGAAAATCCGTCTGGCCCCGGCGCCTTATCAGTCGGTATCTCCTTTATGGCATTATATATCTCATCCAGCGTGAACTCCCGCTCAAGATGCGTTAGGTCCACGTGCTCTAGGTCCAACTCATCCCAGTTCAACGTCGCTGTGCGTTGCTTTAGGCAGCCAAAGATGTTGGTGAAATGGTTGTTTGACATGTCAGTCATGCCGTGCAGAGACGAGACCACTCCGTTTGGGCCCTGTAACGCATGGATTGTGTTTTTGTTGTGCCTAGCATTGGCCTTCCGCTGGAAAAAATTTGTGTTTGCGTCTCCCGCCTTCAGCCAGAGGACCCTGCTTCTTTGCCGCAGCTTAATCTTGAGGAGGACCGACAGTCCCAAAACACGTGCTTTAAGCCTAGAGTGCAGGTCTCTCTCGTCGTGGGAGAGAGATCTTAGATCCTGCACTCGATCTAGCTGGAAAATAAGCTCGGAGACTATAGATAACTGCCTCTGTAGATCGCCAACGATGTTTCTGCTCCAATCACGCAGGACCTTACTTAGCCTCCAAAGCTTGCAGTTAAGCTTCGTCAGGGGGCAAGCATTGCCAGCGGGTGCAGTCCAAGATCTGACGAACACATCCATGAAACCATGAACAAATTGCCAGTAGGATTCAAAACGAAAACGCTTATTCGTTTTAACTAGCCCGTCATTTATCAGTAGCAACGGGCAGTGATCGGAGATGGAAGAAGATTGCGGCAGCAACTTGGCAGTAGTGAAGATTAGTTCCCATTCTACGTTGTAGAAGGCGCGGTCGAGTCGTACTAGGGTTGGTACGGCCTGCACATTGCTCCAAGTGAATTTGCGCCCGATTAGCGATATCTCATGCAGGTTAGAGGAGTTCAGCGTCCAACGGAATTTGAGCATCCAGCGGCGGCACACTCTCGGATTGCTTTTATCTTGCGGGCTCGTAATGAGATTGAAATCTCCTATGAGAAGCCACGGTCTGGACATGGAGTTGTGAATGCAGGCTAGCTCAGTAAGGAAATCATTATTACGCTGCTCGTCATGGGGGCCGTAGACCATGGTCAGCGACCAGGACGACCCTCCCCCTGGTGGGGTGAAACCCACCGCTACCGAGTACGATCTAATCGTAATTGTGCCGGCAGTCAGCTTATTTGAATTCCAGCTCATAATGATCCCACCCCGTGTGCCGTCGGCATCGAGCACGGCGTGCTGATCGAACTGCTGTCCAGCGATCTCAAGGCGATCAATGGCCGAACAGGAGGAAAGCTTCGTCTCCTGCAGACAAATGATAGAGCAGCCAAGCCGATCAATGATCGCTCTAGAGGCACCTCTTCTGGCTCTGTCGTTCAAACCTCTCACATTCCAATTAAAAATAGCAAGGTTGTCATTCATTGGAAACCAAAGCATAACAGCATAACGGCTCAGTATTGCAGTACCCAGTGGGCAAGCACATACATCTTTCCTGAGCTAGACATAAGGCGCGGCAGCTGTGCGCAGCCAACATCGAGAACAGCATAACGAAACGGGGTTCAGGGCACCCGGCGCAGCAAAGTTGTGCAGCCAACGACATGGTTCGACAGATAAGAAGGTAGCTAATCATAAGAACTGAGGAAGCAACATAGGTCAGGCCTTGGCATAGGCATCAGGCGGCTCGGACCGGGAGCTCGTCGAGGATGGCTTGCAGCTCAGCTTCCGGCAGGTGAAGCTGGGAAGGAGACGAGAGCCCGGCGATGTGCACCAGCTTCGCGACATTCTCCATCGGCATTGGCTCGCGGAAGAAGTTCAGGTATGCTAGAAGCGTGCTTTCATTGAAATCAGCTTCCCGCTTGATAAAACCCAGCTGGACACAGATGGCAGCCTGCGACCTCCTTGAGGAGGAGAAGTTGGACTGCATGCACGAGAGGCGCGCACTTTGCCTTGGAGCTTTGACTGCGCCCATCAGTTTCTTCTTCAGTTTGTGACGTGCTGGGTTGGCCTGCGGCGGCGTGGGGAGGATGGATGCCGACAGCAAGGAAGCAATCTTGCCGATGAATGCCCTTTGGTCGTCAATCTGGAGTGAGGCGATTCTCTGGTTGATGGTATTGACTAGACCAGTGCCAGAAAGATTGGCCTCCGCAAGTGCCCGTCTCGCGCGCACTTCTTCCTCAGATTGAATGAAGCTGTAGTTAGCCATACCCGGGCCGAGAACCACCTCTGGCCCCGTCGCCCAAGAGAGCTGGGCGTGAGGTGCATGGAGTAGGCCTAGGGCTCCCCCTGGCAGCCAACATGGAGTTTCGCACTGGACAGGCTTCGACCAACCCAGTGTCGACACAAGTTGTTGCAGTACCGGCCATTCCCATATTGTGGACTGTAGCGAGGGCGGCAGCGGTGGCAGATCATAGCCTCGCATCTTAGGGTTGGGCATGCTGATGGGCATGTTGCTGAAATTAGTTGCCCCACCTTCGAATAGGCCATTCCAACCTGGTATACTGCCATATTGGGTCTGCGGAGATCTTGGTGGCGAGTATAACGGCAGTAGCTCATGTGGAATCGACCCCTGGGAATTGTTGCATTCCTCTTGCGTATCCTGTGTCGCATGCTTGTGGTCAGAGCCTACAGAACCTGGCGATACGACATGATCATCTTGATCAGCAAGGCCATTTGTCACACTTAGTGCATCACTGATGCTGTCCTCCGGTTCGCAGTGTAGTGCGCAGTCCGTTGGTCGAACTGCCTGAGCTATTTGCAGAGCCTTAGTGCCAATATCTTCGGGCTGTTGTATGTGCAGATGCACTGCAGGTTGCTCATCAGAAACGGCAGTAGATTTGAGCGTTGCGGTTGGAACCGTGGCGGTGGCTGGAAACTGCTGCATCGCCACGGGAGTGCCGATGACAGGGGTCTTCAACACAGCAGTATCAACATGGCGCCTGTATCTTCTAGGGGCCGGTGCGCGCGCCGCGGCATCCCTGTAGTTTGCCCTGTCCCGCATGCCCTGCCAGAACCCATCGCGCGCGCCACTGCGTTTGCCCCTTCGCCTGGCACCACCATTGTATCCGTCATCTGCATCGCCATCGTTGCGGCGTGCAGTGGGGGTATGACCTTCAGAAACAGCAGCACGTGCCCTGCGCTCACCATCCTTGGTACCCATCTTCCAATCTTTGTGCTCATAGATCCTCGGCCACTCCAAATCCTCTTCCTCCATCGGTGTGTAGTCTGTTACCACATCAAGGTGGATAAGCACTGGGAAGTGAGGACCCTCTCTGCCTTGTTCCGATGGCGTGCCTTCTGGCAGAGATCTTCTCGGGCGAGCAACGTCCGGACGACTGATGACGTTGAAGTCAGACACCCTAGGGATCAGGTTCGGGTCCCAGGCCCATAACCAGGCGAAGAGGGCCGAGACGTTAGTCTTGGTGGTTGATTGCCGCTCGATGAGATCAAGCCTGCACTTCTTGCCAATCACTTCTTGAACATTGACCCAGGACCAGGCATTCAGGGGCAGCCCTTCAATTGCAACCCTGCAGTACAACCTCCACACCCTATTCCCACCTGGAGGCGGGAACCAGGGCCTGAGCAGCAGCTTCACTCCGGCAACCACCAGTTGTCGTCGCTCGAAAACCAGGTCGCGCTGGTGGCACTCCGACAGGACAAGCACGAAGTCTTCCGGGAAACAGGGGGCGACGCAGATGTCCCTTCGCGGAAACCCGTGCCCGTGCTCAACAGCTTCGGCCACCATGTCCGCGGTAATGCCCGAGCACGGACCAACGGCGGTGAGCAGCAGCGCCGTGGTGCGCAAGCCGTACGCCTCATCCTCCATCTCCGGTGTACTGACCACCGAGCAGGTCGAAGTGGCCGGCCTGCGGTGCGCCGCACCCGGGATATTGCCACCAGCCATCGTCGCCTCGGGAATGGTGGGGGAGCCCGCGGAAGCGACGACGTCGGCGTAGGAGGGGGATCCCAGAGGACCAGCAGGCGGTGGCGGTGGAGCAGATTCTCGAGGGCCCGAAGGTGAAGCAGGAGTGGTGGTAGGCAGCAGCGAGGCAGAGGCTTTTGGACGGCGAGCTGGGCACTGACGCTCCAAATGGCCCGTCCTCTTGCAAGAGTAGCAAATTTGTGGGTCTCGGCACTGGAAGGATCTGTGCCTAGAGGCAAGGCAGCGGAAGCAACGATTTCCAAATCTTGACTTGAATGCTTCCACGGGAGAGAGAGCGGAGCGAGCGTGATCCTTTGACAGAGCCGGGGTGGGATCCCCCTGGCGCGCAGCCAGCCGCCGGCCACGCCGAGACTGCACAAGCTTCTAGGCAGTGGCATGGTCGGGCGTGGCAGGCGAGCCGCATTGCCCTGGTCTTGAAGGCGCATCCGCACGTGCCTGCCCATCGGACAGTGGCTTCTCTGGGGGCGCCACGATGATGGAGCGCAGTCTAGGCTTGGCCGAGCCGGGCAAATCTGTCCCGGGATGTGGAGGAGGCACTCGCCTTGAAGACGCCCCCACGCTTGGCTGCTCGCAGCCAGGCTCCCCCATTTTTGTTGTCATCAAGGTCGGGCAGAGGCTGGGTCTTGATGTGCCAGCCAAATCCGCCCCGAAGAGGCAGCGAGGCTCTCGCAAGGCTGGCTGCAAGGGAAGAGACCGCCTAGGAAAGGAAAGGCGCAAAGGAGGGGCACTTACCGCGGCCACCAGCGATTCCTCCATGGCCATCAATGCCACACATGGGTGGACGCGCCCCGAGGTCAGATCCACGAAACCTGCGAGCGGATCCGGCGCCCCCTCCCGTAGGGCAATGCAGGGCAACACCGTCCCCGATGCTGCATTCGTAATCCACAGCGCGGGGGCCGGCAGGGAAGTTGCGGGGGTGGGAGGCTGCGCGGAGGCCGCCGTGGAGCTTGCGGCGGCAGCCTGTTCCGGGGCAGGAGGGGCGAGAGCGCCGCTCTTCATTTGGAGAGTATCGCTTCTGTTTTTGCTGGGATAAGTATAGTGGTGGAGCTGTAGTCTCTGTAGATTGGGATGATGGCCAGCAGGCGGCAACGGCAGCATGTGGCAGCAGGCGGCAGCGGCAGCATGTGGTCTCTGTAGATTGGCAGCAGGTGGCAGCGGCAGCCCGCCCGTGACTAATCCAATGGAGAGAGAGAGACTGCCCGGGCGTGCATGCATGCAATGGAGAGAGAGACTGCCCGGGCGTGCATGCGTGCATCTAGCACTCCTTATTTACCAACGCCATGCAGGTTGGCGTTGCAATATGAAACGGAAACGCCATTACTTCTGGCGTTTTTTGCTCTCACAGAGACGTGAGCTAGTTAGGCGTATGGGTGTGGAGCAGAAACGCCAAGCTAGACTGACGTTTTTACATGCAGCAACAACGACATGGTTTATGACGTTTTTAAAAGGGCCAGATCATGAATTCTTTACGGGGCGAGCTCATTCTGTTAATTCTTTACGCCTTGTGGGTCAGAACAGTGAATTTGTCCTCCCCCTGTGCCCCCTTATAGCAGGGGAAGGAGATGAGTGGGGAAGGTTAGGCCGGCTTGGGGGAGATGGGCCTAGGCCAAGGGAGGGGGGACATGGGCTTTTCTTTTTATTTTAATTTTTTTGTTTCTGTTTTTATTTATTTTAGTGTGAAAATACTTATGTAAAAATATGCCACTTAGCCCAAAATAATTATAATGCAATAAAAGGCATAGACACAAAATGTTCGAAATCCTTTTGAAAATATTTGAAATTTTATAATTCAAAAGGGCATTTAATAACTGTTTTGCCCTTTGTTAAGTTGTGTTAGAGGCACTAAACACTTTACAAAATGTGGGTTGCAATTTTAGAAATGACTAGGGAATATTTGAAACCTATTCATGATTCTTGTTTCCTAAATTACAAAACCTTTAAAACCACCTTTCAATGATTTTGAATTGCAAAGGAAATTGAATTAGGATTTGATTCCAACAGTGATCATACCTAGATTAGCAAAAATGGATTAACTTAATCCCCATGTTGTTGTAGCTTGATCACGAGCATTAATGTAGCATAATTCGGGGATGTCACACCCCCCCCCCCCCTCTAGACACCTCTTTTATCGATCTCTCACTGATGCTAAAGTCCTAGGAGCATTTACAACGGTGGACATCAAATCCGGGCCCTCAAACGCCCGCGGATGCGTTCGGACGCGTCCACATGGTGTGACCGTCCACGTCTTAAATTTACTTCTCTGTATTTGGACACGTCATATTTGAAGCATTAAAATCCGTACAAAGCATGCAAACGAGTTATTCCTATGTAAATTAACCTACACTACCCTAATCCTCATCGGAGATGTCCACTATGTTCGTGCCCGACTCCGAATACATGTGCGACAACCTCAACTCCGGTTGCTCCGCCTCGTCTTCCACTTCTCGTCCTTGTCGGATGAACTGTCGTTGGCCTCGACATAGGCCTTATCCTGGATGTACTCCAGGATGAGGCTGTTGTCCCGCCATCTCCGCCGCTTGGTCGACCACGAACTCTGTCATGGCATCTTCCATGCCGAAGCCCGCGGTCAGTGCCAATTCAACCTCTGAATAGTCTCTCTCATCCTCCTTCGAATACGCCACCTTCATCGAAACGAGATGATGCTCCGACTCCTCCTGCTCCGGCGAGTCCGGGGGAAGGTCGGCTGCAATGCGAGCATCGCGCCTCGCCCGTATCTGGTCCTCAACCTGGAACTGATGCTCCGACATGAGCATATCATACATCATCTTGTTTTGCCAGGCCATTGCGAAGTTGTGTGGCATGGGAAGAGCGGCGAGATGAGGGAGGTGGATGAGCTTGGGCTGGCGGCATGAAGAGGGAGGGAGTGGATGTGGCTAGGGTTGAGGATGCCGGCCGGCTTAAGTAGCTGGACTTTGGCCTCAAGCGGCGAGCCGACGCAGCACCACGTGACATTCACACCCTCACTCGAGAAGATGCCCGTCAGACTGTTGAATTTTTGGACGATTACGTGTGGGACCCCATCGCCAGTCTGATGCGCCCGGGTCTCCTCATATCCATTCTATATTTAAAATGGATATGGAAGGTGTGGATCAGTCCGGTGTTTAGAGCAACTCCAATTGGGCGAACCATTTTGTTCGCTCGTGTCCATTTGAATCATTTAAACACCCAACAGGGCGACCCAAACAGACAACATGTCCGTCTGATGTCCGTTTCCGACCCAAACTAGGCACAAATATGGACGACAAATGGGTCGGCGGCGGACAAAAGCGTATGCCCCCGTCGGTCGCTCTCGTCCACTCGTGTCAGCCCGAGCCAGGCTTCTGCCGCCACAGCCCATCCCCGCACGTCACCGAACCTTCATTGTTGACCATGCCGCCGGCCATCTCTCCTTCCTCTCCCTTTCTCTCGTCTTCTCTCAAAATCTCTTCCTCTTCTCCCACGGGTACCAACCGCCATGGATGGTGCTGCCCGAAGCTTTGCATGCCTCCCATGGCGTGCTGGTGCCTCAACTTCGACCTCCTCCTCGCCGGATCCACCCTGCCGCATAATAACCCATGCCCCTCGAGCTCCTGCTTCCTCCCATGGCCGTCGCGTTGCCTGCATCCCTGTCCTCGCTCGATCCAAGCATCGTTGACTGCGCCGCCGTCCATGGAAGGGGAGACCTCCGTCGACGGGGAGAACTCAAGGAACTGCAGCGGACGACAGGAAGATCACCGGTTGCGACGCGTACTAGGACACTCGCGAGCTCGGTGCCCTTTGCCTTGGGCTTGGCCGCCATACGCCCTCGTCGACGTCTTTTCTGACTTGTCGCTTGATTTTGCCTCCTCGCTTGTCCGCGCAAAACATTTTGCTCGTTGGACACATTCATCGATCACGCTTGTCGGTCGCATGTCTGTTAGTCGAACAGCCGACTTAAATGGATAAAAAAAATCTATATCCATTTGGATCGAGTTGCTCTTAAGATCCGTTTGAGACGCTCATCCTCACTGATCGCTCCAGCGTGTCCGGCGGGCGTATGAGAGCATGGTTAATAGTACAGCCAGCTGCTGGCTATATGATGTTGAGGGGTTTAGGATGCCGGCTGTAATAGTGCTAAAGAGCAGCTTAAAACGCCCAAAATCCCCACGGAGAAACGCAGCAGCATGGAGAAGCACGTTCAATCGTCGCTGTGCCGACGTGGATCCAATAATTGTCGCGGGCCCACACCCCTCCACCCGAAGCCGATCTGACGAGCCGTTCCAGGCCCAGATACTACTCACTCCTCCCTCCAAACAAATTGTATGATTATTTTGACGCCCTTAGAAACTTTTTGTGCTGGATGACATGCGGGCCAGAGCAGCCTCCGACCAACTATTTTCCCATTTATATACTCGAGTGAATTGCTTCCCCCTCTCTCCCTCTCTCTCTCTCCTCTCTCCCGTTCAAAGTCGTCGTCTTGCTCTCGAGCTGTTTGATTCGATTCTTATCAATCCACCATCCTCCGTAGCTGCAGGTCCGATTATGCCATCGGCAGCGCTGGCTGCCACGCCGGTCTCTCCGTCCCCGTCGCCGTCGCCGCACCACTACCGCGGCCGGTTGCGCTCGCCGCTGGCAAACGGTGGCACCAAGGGGAACTTCGAGCTCCGGCACTGGCGCACGCCACTCAAGCGAGCTCCGTCGTGCCCCCCGCCGGGGATCGAGATCCCCAGCAACGACTACGACGGCAGAGGGAACGGGTACACCAGCCTCCGGGACATCCTATCGTCGCCGCGGTACGCGGGGGCTGGGGGCTCGCCCGCGGCCTGCGTCATCGGTGGCACCGGCAGCTGTGGGGACATACACATGATACGCCACCCGCTGGTAAAACACGCAGCGTACGCGTACCTGCAGATGACGCCGTCGGCGAGGGAGGACCCAACCCGCCGGAGCCGGCGCTGGCGCGGCCCGCTCTGCCGCCTCCTGTTCGACTGCCTCAGCTTCATCGGAGCACTCTTCCGGCCTTGACTTCTCCGCCCGGCGCACCTCCATGCGGTCCTCGTTGCACCTGAAATCTCTTCGATTTCTCTTTTCTTCTTTTCGTTTGTGCGATTAGATTTTTTCGTAGAGTTTTCCGGCTTATGTTTGGGTTGTAATTTGTGTAAATAATTTGGTAGGATTAGACACAAAGAGGAATGATAGCAACAAGAGAAATGATGAATGTCATACTACTAACAAAGCTGATTAGTCGTCATGAACTCATGATTGATGCAATAATGGAAAGTAAAATGGTCAGCACACAAGCATGTGGAAAATAATTGAAGTAAATTGATCGGTAGAAAAAAGAGACAATAAACTTATATCACAAGTCTACAACATGCTACATTCATATCTCTTCACACTGGGTCAATTGCTGGGTTTGTTTTCTATGTACTAGATTTCATCTTTCAATTTGACGACCTTTGCTTGAATCATTCTATTTCTATGTACACAATCATTTCCTTCAACTAGTGTAAAATTTGATCCCTCTCCTTTAATAGTCCTTATCATTATGAGCTCTTCGGGGCTTGGGGTTGACAGTCGCGCGCAGAACTTCAGCAACAGCTGCGGCATCAGGGTTGTCGAAGAGAGATTCCTGTGGTGGCGATGGCGGACGACGTTTAGTCGCAAAGGGACTCCAGCTAGACTTCTTGTTCCTCTGCTGAACACGCACAATCAGAAAAGAGATGCAAATGCTGTCAATACCACTTGTGCTCAAATTGTTTCCAGTGCATTGTATCTTATCATATGATTCGTGCACGTGATTTCTATAGTTGACAACCGGGATGTTCAGGATATTTGACAGATTACAGCATACATATACTTAATTATATGAGTGAATTCCATTTTCAACCCCTAGTTTCACATTTGTGACAGATTTTACCCCATTTGGCAGAAAATCTCAGTTCTACTCCGCGAAACTTGTGCCACAAATTGCTCCATTTTATTTTATTTTTTTGTATCTCTGCTGACTGTGTATATGCCACGTAGACGTTTTAGTTAGCACCCCTGGATATTTTTTCGGTTTGCTCTGGTCTTTGGATGATCAAACCAATGACTCAATTGAAGACCGGCCGCCCCACGCCAGGGAGCTTGCCGGTGACGTTTCCTCCTGAAGCAGAGATGTGGGAAGGGTTATAGGGGTGAAGGGGACGCCTGAGTAATTGTTCGGGCATATACCGAACTAGTCGAAATAGGCTCGGTGGCCATGGCAGCATGTCCTGCCAGATGCGTGCTGCTCTGACCTCCCCGAGCTGCAATCCGACCCAATGCCGCTCTAAATTCTCTCCTCCAGTCCATCACCACCCCGCCCGCCATTCGAGAGAAAAAACGGCGACGGCTGGTTGAGACCGACGGAGAGAAGTGAGGACAAAGAGAGGGCTGGGCATGGGGCAGCCGGTTCGGTATTTTTGCTCAGAATCAACCGGGCCACACAATCATGACCTTGTTTAGGATGTAAAAACATCAGCCAAAAAAAAGAAAATAAATAAATAAACCGATGCATGGTCAACAGAGAACCTTTTCGAAAAATGGTCAACAGAGAAACTAAAAGAAAGCTAAATTGAGTAAAAATTAAGAATTTCTGCTAAATGGAGAAAAAGCTGTCACGAGCGTGTAAAAATGGAATTCACTCTAATTATATCAACAGTCATGAAAATAGGAGCAATGCAAGAATGAAGAGAGCAACATTTCAAGATGGCAAGGTATAGTACTAACATGACAGGAATCGGACAGGAGATTTGGTCTGTGGAAGGGACGAATCAACAAATGGTTCCGTTGTCTTTGGCTTGGTTCCGTTGTCTTTGGCTCTTGTGCAGACAATACCCACGTTGCCAGGGGCAATGGTTTTCCCCTGTTTACAGTAAAGCCGGGTGCCGCATCGCTATCCGGTGGGCTGGCACCAAGTGCTGACAACGGAAGGGGCCTACGGCCTTGGTTGAGATCAGGGAGGAGGACCGGGTCATTGGCTTGGATGGGTTAGATAATGCTCCTGTCTGATTGTCAAAGTGGGGTAGTGAGAGGGAAACAAAGGAAATAGTGGTTTGGTAAGGTTGGGGCTGTTGCCCTCTTATTCAAAACACTCTGTTTTGAGTTATGCTGGTTGGAGTTTCTTCAGAATGAATAGGGAGGTGGTGTCATGGCTTATGGGAGATCTGCTGCAGTACATTATAGTAAGACCCCAAACTTGGTACTCCCTCCGTCCCATAATATAAGAGTGTTTTGCAAGAGCTTGCAAAACACTCTTATATTGTGGGACGGAGGGAGTAGCACCCAGTGCTAGTTACATGGGAGTTTCAACTGTTTTCCTTGGAGGTAGATATCACTTTGAGTAGTTTGCGGTAGAAGAATAGGATAAATGAAAATAGTTACCGATGGCAAAATAGTTTTTTGTACTCCCTCTGTCTCATATAATATATAAACAGTCCCATAATATGGGACGGAGGGAGTATGTTATTACAACCAATGTAACATCTTATATTATAGGACAGAGGGAGTAGTAAATAAATACTTATTTAACTGTGGTACTTTGCTTGCTAGTGTATCCCATTCCCAGGATACTTAGAACTACATATTCCTGAAAAACTATACGTAGTTGAGTGGGACCTTTTTTAGTAAGAAGTGATGGTGACACTTGATGTTTAAAGAAGCTAAATATTTCTTGTACTGTGACAATAAAACGATTTCTCTGTACAGGAATTAACAATTTTAAACTACGCTATATTCAAAGCAGCAATCAGTCTCTTCAATTTGTAGTAAATTGACCATGAGTTCTCCCGATAGTATAATGCACAGGAGATGAACTTAAACCGACAACAGACCAATCTTTATGCAAGTGCGTGGTCAAAATACTCTGCAAAAAGATTCACACCTCAAAAGGGATATGCATTCTTTAAACCTATGCAGCCCTTGACTACCTCATGCATAAAAAAAATCAAGAACAAATCACCTGGAAGATGAAAACTCCAATACAGTGCATGTTACAATGACAGGGGGGGAGGGGGGGTTACCTCTAGATTTGATCCTTCAGCCTTGTCAGAGACCACATAACGCAAGACGTCCATGAAGAAAGCCGTCCCTTTGTCGGCAAAGTTCTTAACATAGAAGCTAAGTAACTGCCCAGACTTTGCCCTCAGATGCAGTAATCTGTGCTCGATGTTTGGTTCATATTGCATCACAATGGGCCGAAGAAAGGTGTCATATACAACATCACTGCCCTACAGAAATGATTGTATTAACACATACATTAGTTGTTACTTACATGCACTTGAGGAATTTAAAACCAGAGCAAGTCCAATTCAAGGTGCATGTTGCCATTTAGACAGCCACGTCACCAATTTTTGGTGACAAGAAAATATCGTACCATGTTTATAGCCACAACAGGGATAAGAAAGTATCACCCAAATGGTAATATGATTACAAAGATGAAAAAAAACACCCAGGGATGGATCATTGTCAGTGAAGTAGCACTAATTAGACGGTTCCATGGTGAAACTTTAACCTACTCCCTCCGATCCAAAAAAAGTGTCGCAGCTTTGAACTAAGGTTGAACTAACCTTAGTTCAAAGCTGCGAGACTTTTTTCCGATCGGAGGGAGTACATTTTAAGGTTGTCGGGAATTAACACCCACTTTCTTGTTCATGGGTTATGTGCAATTTCTGTGCACCCGGGGGGAGGGGGTGGTACCTTTGTTTTGGGGTACCACAGGTAAACAAAGAACGCAAGCTTAATTTCTCCATACATTGGCATCCTGGAATGGGTACAGATGCATAAGTAAGATGAGAAGTTAAAGTACGAAGATAGAAGAAACGAGAACTGAACTGACCAAGAGATGAGGCTCTCAAAGGCTATCACCATGGCCACAATAATCCTGGAGACATTTCACAAATAGGTCAGTTTACAAGCGAGCCATAGCCGATTTAATACTTATCAAGTTTAAGAATACACATATTGCCATAGGATAAAAATGGAAACAATTATGGCATTGACGGTGCTTATATGACCTCTAAGGTGGGAGCTGATGATTGCTTGTAGGCTATGCTAACTTGATGGTGCATAAGCTTATAGCCACAAAAGTACCACGAGTTCCAAAGATAATACAAGTATACAAACATTGCGACCAGTCTAATATTCTTAACATAACCTAGGGAAATCACTTGAGTACCATATGCTTACATGCATACCCTATCGAATTTACTCCCTCCGTTCCTAAATATAAGTCTTTTAAGAGATTTCACTAAAGGACTACATACGGAACAAAATGAATGAATCTATACTTTAAAGTATGCCTATATACATCCGTATGTAGTATCCTAGCGAAACCTCTGGAAAGACTTGTATTTAGGAACGGAGGGAGTAGTTTATTGTTCAAAGCACACATCCAATATTATTACAAGTCTCTTTTCTGCTACACCAGAGTTTGGCTAAAAAATCAACCAAGTGAATAAGTTATTCTTGACAAGCCAAGCATTTGATCATGGAAGTATTAAAAATATAATTATCCCTGGTTAGCTTTGAACAAAAATCACCGGATATTGATATTTTCTGGCATAGAAAACAAGAACCACTGTGAGCATTTGTACATGATCAGCTACCAAGCCAACATCAGACTTGAATATGCTGTGTTAACAGCACAAGCCGGTGATGTTTTTTCCTATCAGACATAATGGATTCAACAGGAGCAATTAAACATCAGGACTATTCACTATTTACCTCAACTAACATTTGCATGTGAAGATTTTAACTAACCTCCGTAATGCAAACAAATAGGGAAGCCAAACTCTTTTTTTAACAGAACAGGGGAGCAATCGATCAATCTAAATATGACCAATAATATTACAGTTACTATTGATACCTATTGGCAAAACTATCATTTTCAAATTGATAAGCTTCATGCACTAGCCAACGCAACCAAAAGTCCGAACTGATGGAAAGGGCTAGTGCAATCCACATATACTGTAACACCCCCTCTCACGTGTGACGGGAAGACAAGTCAACACGTGCAACCGGAAGAGAGCGCCGGCGCGCGAAACTCACGTATGACTCAAGAGGCCTCTACGTGGACACAAAGGGGGGCTACCGGAAGAGAGCGCCGGTGCGCGAAACTCACGTATGACTCAAGAGGCCTCTACGTGGACACAAAGGGGGGCTACCGGAAGAGAGCGCCGGTGCGCGAAACTCACGTACGACTCAAGAGGCCTCTACGTGGACACAAAGGGGGGCTACCAGCAATTTTTTAAATAAATTGCGAAAGCCAGGACTTGAACTCAAGACCTTAGCTCCGATACCATGATAAGCTTCATGCACTAGCCAACGCAACCAACTGATGCAAAGGGCTAGTGCAGTCCACATATACTTTAACACAAATGACAAATAGAGGCAAGGGAAAAATCACATGACTACAGGTAGTCCAAAGCATTTGTTTCGTATGTGCATTAATAACCCCCCCCCCCCCCTTCTCCCTTTTTAACAGTACTCTTCAATTACTGGGAAGTTTCTTGACATGTTTTTCTAATAGCTTCATGTTAGGTAATAACACACAAATATTACTGCAATTTAGGAAATGTATATCATAATTTGAATATGTCTTCTTATAAGTCAATTAACTGATCAAGTAAATATAGTAGTCTTAGAAATTTTCATATTTTATTTGGTTATTGACCCAGTCCAGTCATGTTCAAGTCTTGGAACAGAAAATTAAAATAACATATGTGGAAGCATTCCAGTTTAGTTGGTCATTGACCCAGTCCAGTCGTGTTCAATTCTTGGAACAGAAAAGTAAAATAACATATGTGGAAGCATTCCTTGTGGAAAATCAATCAAATGATGGGCGAGATATGCTATGGATTGCCATAGATATTTGGAATATTTCCTCAACGCGCATGTAGATGTGGACAGAAGACTAAGAAACTGCACAAGCTATTGATCGACTCAAAAACTCAAGCTGGGTAACTTGTGATGCACTACTCCAAGCTAAGTGGGCTTACATAAATGAAATAGTGTAACAAATAGAAATAGGTATAGTATAGAAAATCTGTAAACGCCCAGATACTAGTTATTAATCTTAGCTGCACCGAAACTCCAACAACAAAGACGGCTTGAACTGACCAATGATATCATAATAAAATGTTAAAATTTGTAACTAATAAGTTAGACCCAAAACTGGTTTAGGGAACCCTTAAGGGTACACTGACTAGTAGCAAGTGCAAATGTCTAATTTCCCAAAAAAATAAGTGCAACTGTCCAATAGCTTGTATTCGACAACCTGGTTCGTTAGAAATTTCAGATGCGTTGCAATGTCTAATTGATACTAGATTGCTATGAGTCTATCAAAGGCAATTCAATTCTGGGATATAAATCAGAAACACGGGCTATGGTCTCAAAAAGCACCACTTGTTCTTTCAAACATTCCTAGGTAAGGGGGCAATATCTTCTCGATATACACTAAATTAATGCCTACTGGGTCGGCCAAGAATCAAATCTAATAGGCTCACTAAAATCCATTTCATAATTGTGCATAGGGGATAGAGCATCCTCATTAAGAGTAAGCGGTACAGATTAAGTACAATAAAACATGTTTATGCATCCGAGGCCTTGGTCAGAATTCAAGTGACCAACTTGCAAACAATACTATAATTTTGGGTAATTAAGTGAAACGATCGAAACAGGCTTTCGCCCCGCTTTATTATATATAAAGAAAACCACCACGTCCATACATCATGCCCAAGTGCAGGAAATAAAATAAAATTTCTGCTCGGGCAACAGTGAAAACATGCACAAAAAGGAAAAGGCGATACAAGGCTCCATGGAGCCGACGGTAATTTAAGTGAAATGCATGTAAATCTTCTGAAAGGAATGGAACAATGAAGGAACATGGAAGTTGTATGATCTGTATTCACTTGAATAGGCAATAAGGGCATTATTCACAAAACAAAACAAAGAAAGACAATAAGGGCATCTCCAGCGCAGGTCAACCAAATGCCCGCAAATGTCCGCACCGGACCGTCCGGACACTTTTAGCCATCCAATACGGATCACCAAAACTGGCCGGACTGGTCCGAACATTCAAAATCCCACAGACCGGCCCAAAATCGGGGGGGAGCTCTAGGGGATTCCAGACGTCCGCCACATCGGACTCCAACGCTTCGGTCCCACCCCAAAAACACTATCTGGCCACTCTAGAACCCTCCGCGCATTCCAACCGGCTGCACCGGCCTCCCGCCTACCTGCATTCATGGCTGCCCGCCGCCCGAGAAACCTACCCTGGCTTTAAAGCCTGCCGGCCTCCTCCGCAAACCCTATCCACACCCACTCCTCCCCTCTCCCAACGCCGCTGCACACCACACATCCATCCTTCTACGCGTGGGCAAGAAGATGATTAAGGAGGAGAAGAAGTGCAGCCGGGCGTGGTGGCTGCACGGCGGCTGCCACTCCGACCAGCATGGCATTTGGACGGCGGAAAAATAATTGGGGAAAATTGGAACAGTTAAAATGGGTAAAGTGAGACGTCTAGAATGGTACTCCCTCCGTCCGGTAATAAGTGTATTTTTTCCTTTTCTGTCAGTCAAACTAGTTAAACTTTGACTATTTATTGAAAAAGGTGCTAGCATTTATGACATAAAATTAGTATCAATAGATTTATCTTTATATGAAGTTTCCAAATATATAATTTTCATGCCATATATGTTGCTAGTATTTTTTATAAAGTTGGTCAAATTTTAAAAAGTTTGACTAAGTACAAATCTATATGTACACTTATTTGTGGACGGAGGGAGTAGTTACCAATTGCTAAGTCAGGCATGAAGGGTGTTACCAACTCGCAGCAATAATAATGTATTGTTTTCCTGCATGCCAATAATTATTTACTTGCAAAGACACATGGATTTAGATGGTACATGAACATGTTCCCTTTTAAGCATAGGTACAAACTAAACCCTGTTTGGTTTCAGCCCTTAGTAACAACTATATACAAAGAAGAAAATCATATAAAAAATAATAATCTCCGGGACCTCTAGTTTGGAGCATTGATTTCTGATCAAACACCCTGCATAGAAATTACTGATCATGCAGCTCGGCGCCTTTTCGTACGATACCAATCTGAAACTGTACCAGAACTTACAACCATTTCGTCGAGACAAAAGAAATAAGCATAGAACCGTGAATCCTAATGCTGCAGCTTAAGAGGGTTAAAAGTCTATTGCAAGCACAAGGCAGGATCGTGGTGCCATCATCCGCATAACAGCCAACATATAACACGTGGAAACAAAACAAAAAACGCATGTAACCCAATGGAAAAGCAAAAGTGAGTCAGCTATTGAAGTTGGCACTATCATTAACATGAACTTTCGTCTAGATACACAAATAAAGAACTAATATCATGCTTAACGAGTAAACAAGTTACGGGGGGGGGGGGGGGGGGGGGGAACTAAAGGTGGCATCACGATGGTAGCACAGGATAGTATGGTATCCAAGTAGTGCATCCGACTTCACATCGATTCGCGTCAATACTGAAAGTTAACTCGAAGGGAATGGAGGAAGAAGAAGGAACGGCTCACCAGTACTGGCACCAGAAGCGGAGCATGTGCGCGTCGTTGGGGCGCGCCTCGACCGTCTTGAAGCACTCGAACGCCGGCATCGCGTACCCGAACAGCAGCCTGCGTCGGCGTCGGAGAAAAAATCAGGAGACAGGAGAAAGAGAAACCGCCACGAGCGGACGAGCCCGTTCGCCCAGCCCAGCGCAGCGGCGAACAGCCATCCTCCTACGCAAGGAACGGAGACTCACAGCAGGGTCTTGGACAGGAGGCCCCCCAACATCTCGCCGGCCGCCGACCAGCCGGATCAGAAATGCAGGCGCGGAGGCAGAGTCGTGCGCGCGTGGACGCTCCGCGGCGTGGTGATCGATCCCCGCTGCACCGCGTGGGATGCAAATTGCGGTCGCTGGTGCTCCTTGAGGGGCACGAGCGGGGGTTTGGGGAGGAGCACAATACCGGAGAAGGCGGGCGGGAGGGGGGCGAGGAAGAAGGTGTTGCGGGAGATGGAGAAGACGACTCGCGACTGGAGGAAGTAGGAAGTTGCCGAGTCGGACGGACGTTGTTTGTTGACTGCGGAGGGGGGTGGAGGCCACCGCCCCGCTCGGGCCCGGTATCTTCCGTCACGTTTGCCGCTTTGCGGTGGATGATCCGGTGGGGGCCACACGCAGATGCTGCGGGAGGTGGTCGCGTGTGGGTAAGACGATGAGTATTGCTGCGGAATTTATTTCGTTTCTGCCTTGGACCTTGGCTTCCGTGCCTCACATGCTTCCATGGACGGATAGACTCGTCAAAACTCTCTCGTCAACTTGTTGCGTGCTTTTGATGAGGTAGCATCTACAACCGGGCGAAAATATTCGGTGCACCGGAATTTGTGATGCTATCGGTACCAAACTCACATTGTGCAAATAAAATGTTTTAAAAAATAGCACACTCACAATATTACTGTAGGTTGCTATAAAATCTCAAGGAAAATTCGAAACATAACTCAAAAACAAAAATGACAAATTCAACGCCAGATAATACATCACATAATTTAGGCTTTTAAATTTGATCCATTATCAAACTAATGTTAAATTTATCATTTTTATATTTTAAAAATATTTTCCTCTCAAGAAAAAATATCTTGAAAATATTTTAAATTTTTATACGAAATTTTATACATTGATGTTGCATTGACGTGCTAGATTTTTTTTAGATTTTTTAAAACACTCTAAGGCATCAGCTACACCGGTAGCATCATAAGCGTGGGTGCACCGGATATATATCCCTACAATTGAAACTCATATTACCCACTGTGAAGGTGATAACATAGATTAGTAATATATGTATGTTACTAGTTTAAGTTACTTCCTACTATGACTAGCCTTAGAGCAACTCTAATTGGATGATCTATTTCGTCCGCCGCCGTCCGTTTGGATCCGCGCGGACAAAAATGATGGGCCAACGCGCCAACCCATTTTCAAATCGCGTCCGCGCTGATCCATTTCCGACCCAAATTTGGGACTGAAATGCGTCGGCACGGACGCGCGCGCCCTTTCAGTGTCCGTCCCAACCACCGCGCTCAACATTATTTATGACGGCCGCCATCCTCGGGTCCACACGTCAGCAACTGTTGTCGGCTTTTTTAATCCCCGCGTGCGGTGGGTTCCGTCATATGCTTCCACAACCCGCCCGTCCCCATCTCGCCACCTCCTCGGCGAGCAAACCCTAGCACCATGGCCGGCGGCTTCCCAAACAAGGGCAAGGCCCCGCTCTATCCCCACGCCATCTCCTCGTCGGCCTCGTCAGCGTGTGAGCGTCCCGGTGCACCAAGCACGGTGGCACTGAGAGCACCACGTGCCGCTGCCTTACCCCGACGTCACCCTGCCGCACGGCTGGCATCTGGATCCGGAGAGGATCTCGTTGCCGGCCGTGCCGCGGTCGGCGCGGGTGCACGTGGAGGAGGTGAGCCACCGTCGGCGTCTGCTGACGACGGAGCAGCGGCGACACCCTGCATACGCGCCCGACTCCCCCAACTGGGAGCTCTAGTTCGCTGGACACGAGGAGCAGCGCCGTCGTGGCGTGCACGACGTGTAGCCAGGAGGCCCTCCATCGCCCCCGCCTGTCGTCAGTGATGAGGACCAGGAGGTTGAGGCTGCCTACCAGATGGCGCTGCCAGCTGTTCTTTGCGACAGCGAGGAGGAAGTGCGGCGCAGGGCCGACAAGGAGGCGGCGTACCAGCAGCAGCCCACGGCGGCTATCGCGCTGTCGGCTGCCGGCAATTGCGTCATGCCACCTCCGCCGAAGCCCGAGCCCACAGAGCCGCAGCCGCGGGAGGTCTACCAGTGGACGGGCATCGTCAGCGGGTTTGTCAGTGCGTCGCCCATCTGGCTGGGTGCGACACGCAGTAGGAGCAAGCCTACCTCGAGCACTGGAGGACGCAGCACCTGCGGGCGGAGCGCGTCGAAGGCCTTCGGCTGATGGAGTTGGAGAAGGAGGCGGAGGAGGAACGACGGGAGTTGGAGGAGGAGGAGCGTGCCCGTGCTATTGTGCTGCCACACGCCACCAGCACAGCCCACACCGGCGGGACATACAACGGAGGCGCATGCACTTGCGCTCTGGAACACGACGTTCCCCTGGGCCAGCCCTGCACCTACGTTGGTCGACCTCACCGGCTCTGACGACGACGACGCCGTTGCCTAGGGGTGCCTCGTAGTTTTAGGTTTTTTATGTTTATTTAGTGTAATGCGGACGTGTGGACTCTCGCCGGCCTTCCTGGCCGGCTTTTAATGTTTAATTTTGCACTTTTATATTTTTTTCGCACGCGAGCAAAAATGGATCGGGCCAGCATTGGGCGCATGCGCCGACCCATTTGTGAAAGCGGACGTTCGTGTCCTCCTGGCCAAACCAAACGGACAAAAAGCGAACAAAATTGCCGTCCGTATGAGTCGGCCCATTGAAGTTGCCCTTAGATGGATGGCTGGGAAGCTTGTCCGCGGACAGCAGAACTGACATGTCATCCAATCAGAGTCATTAAATAATATAGGGACGAGACTTACTTGGGGCTTCTCATTTTCTCTCTTCCTTTCTATATCCTTTCATTGGTCTTGAGAGTCATTGTAGCATTCCCACCTCCTCTCCCCTCCTCCTCCGGCGGCCTCGCTGGATGGAGTGGGGATGAGAGAGGAGGGCAATCCATTCCTATCTATTGCATATGTAGTATAGTATCTTGGCTTAGTTTTGCCTTGAAGACGACCGGATATATCTCATGGACTAGCGCTATGTTGTGGAGGACCTCTACTCAGGCGCATGCGAGCGGCATCGAGGGTTCGTCTTATCCCCTTTCTAGACGGTATTCATGAATGAGAGCGGCTAGAAGTGGAGGATTTGGTGGAAGTTTCTCGCCCCCCCCCCCTCAGGCCTTGTTTGGTTAATCCTCCTTCCAATGGGATTGGAGAGGATTAGAGGGGATTTTGACTTGTTAGGGATTTAATCCCCTCAATCCCTGCCAAATCCCCTTTACTTCACTGTCAACTGAACAAGCCCTCAATTAGCTTGTTCAAGCCATTGATTCGGTGTTGCAGGATCTCTTTCCACTCCCTTTCGGTCTCCGTGGTGGTGGAACAAATATGTGCGGCAAAGACTTGTGTTGCTGCTTTGAATCCGTCGCTCCGGGGAACTTGCAAGCGGTGACGGAGCTCATGTGTCGATCCTCATCTACTACATCGGCCTCTGCCACTGGGACAACACATCAACTAAGGTATTAGTCTCAGCATGCATTTGTTCAACCTCCAAAGCGAGGGCCTATATCCTGGGCCGGACGATGGTGAGGAACGTGTCGGAGATGGTGGGAGCCGCAACTCCGGCAAGGTCGCTCGGTGCAGTAGGACTGTATTGCGTTTTCGTTTTTATTTCATGGTCATGTTTGCAAACGGAGAGGACATGTATGTGATACGTCTCCAACGTATCTATAATTTTTTATTGTTTCATGCTATTATATTATCAATTGTGTATGCTTTATATGTCTTTTTATATCATTTTGTGGGACTAATCTATTAACTTAGTGCTAATTGCCAGTTTCTTTGTTTCGAGGAAAAATCATACCAAACGAAGTCCAAACACGATGAAACTTTAAGGTGATTTTTTAGACCAGAAGAGACCCTAGAAGCTTCGGAGAGAGACCTGGCGCCGCATGAGAGAGCGACAAGCTCAAGGGACATGCCTCGGGGACGCCGTCAAGGCTTGTGGGCCCCGCGTGGCTCCATTTGACCTAAACTCTGGCCTATAAATTTCCTAATATTTCAAAACCCTCGGAGCGAGACAAAAATAATTTTATCACGTATGAAAGTTTCTATTCTTCTACGATCCCATCTGGATACCTTTTTCGGTGCTCCGTCGGAGGGGGAATCTATCACGAAGGCCATCTTTATCAACCTTGTTGCCTCCATGATGATGTGTCAGTAGTTCCTACAGGACCTATGGGTACATGGCAGTAGTTAGATCTCTCTCTCTCTCTTATGTGATCTTTAATATAATGATCTCTTCGTAGACCTATTCGATGTGATTCTCGCGATGCTTTGTTTGGAATCCGATGAATTGTGGGTTTATGAGGAGATTGTTCACTGAAAGTAATTGAATCTTTTCATATCTATTATGTGTGATTTGATAGCTATGTATGATTTCTGATTTATGAATTTTCTTTGGACAAATTAATGAGTAGATCATCGGAGGGGGTGGGACATAGCAGTGGGTTCAATTTTGTGGTGTCCTTGTTGTGACAGGAGGGGTTGGAGGGCACATAGTGTATTGTTGCTACTAAGGATAATACGATGGGGTCTGAACATATTGATTGATCTTTCCTTGTCTACATTATGTCATCTTGCTTCAACTATTACTCTGTTTGTTATGAACTTACTACTTTGAGATGCATGTTGGACAACGATCTTGTGTAATAGCACTAGCCATCAGTAAGTTTAACGGTCTACTTACCAGGGGCGTAATGCCTATATATGAATTATGCCATGAAGAAGCATAATAATAACTATGTACTTTTCTATGAATTGCACAACATTAATTTGTTTACCCACCTATGCTTATGAGAGAGATGCTTCTAGTGAATGCTATGGCCCCTGAATCCACTTTTACTATTGAATATTAAAAGTACAAAATGCTTGATGTTATCATTTACTTTTTATTTTATGTTATTATTTACCTCTGACTATCTGACTTAACCCTTGCAATCGACGGGAACACGGGGAATGAGAACCCTCTTGCCTTCATTGGGTGTGAGCATTTGCTTCATTTGTGTGCAAGTATTGTTGATGTTATATGTGTGGTGTCTCCTACTGGTTTTATAATCTTGGTTCTTGACTAAGGGAAATACTATTTTCTACTATATTGCTTCATCATTTCCTCTTCAGGGAAAACCCAACACCTACACCAAGTGACAGAAGAATTTATGGCGCCTTGCCGGGGATGCTTCCACAAATAATCTAGGTGCCTCCGCACACATTTATCAATTTGCTTGTTTTATTTTCCTTGCCTTTTGCTTTATTAGTCTTCTTTACAAAAAACACTTAAAATGCCAAAAATATATGTGCTACTATCTTCACTTGATATTATGGCTAGTTCTTCACTTGTTGCTTCCACTCCCAAAAATGAACCGCTTAATTTTAAACAACGAGGTGGCGAAAGTTTGAAAGATGCTTGGCATAGGATTTATAATGCTCAAAATAAATCTGCTTGTAAGCAATCCACCTTCATTCTTCTCCAATTTTTATGTGGGTGTTACTACTTGGTATAGATTTGTGCTTGACACTATTAGTGGATGAAACTTTTTGAGTGATCTCCCTTTGGATGTTTTAAATGCTATGGGGAATTTAGTGGAATCACCAACTATTGTTATAAATGAAACAACATTAACTTTGGAACACCTTATGCAAAGGTTAGATACCTTTGAAAACAAAATGCTGACTATGAAACAATTTTATAATTCGGATAAAAAGGTACATAATCAGGTGAATAAGTTAGGCTCTATGGTAGGAAATGCTTTAAAACTACTAGAAGAAAAGCAACCAATTACCAATATGGTAGAACAAAGTCCCGCTAGGATTGATAAGATAGAATAAGTTATTAATGCTTTGGGTTCCGCTTTCTCTTCCATAAAAACTAATATGGAACCTCCTATAAATAAAAATTTGAACCTTGTTTATGTGCCCAAGGTTCCTAGGCCTAATAAGGGTGATACTCCTAGTGAAGAGAATGAAGATTTAGAAAGATAAGTATTCACCCCAATTTTTTATAGAGACAAAAAATGAACCTATCCTTGATATGTATTTTTTGAAATTTGTGCCTAGTAATGTCTTTATTAATGATATGCTTACTAAACCTCCTAGGAAGACACTTTGCCTTATTGAAGAATTACAAGATGACAAAACGTGAAACTACGGATTGTGCCTAGCTAGGGGCATTAAACAATATTTTTATTCTTTTTTTGTGAGTCAACATGATTATTGCCCGTGTAATAATTATGTATCTGCTTTTATTTTTGTGCCAAGTAAGGCCTTTGCACTAGTGCAACCACATCCTATACAAACGGTTTTACCCCCTTTATGTGACGTAGTTTTAAACCGTTACCTTGCATGTATGGGCAATAGGGGGCCTATCCCACACGACATATATAAATCGTTGGTGTTGCCTTCGCCTGGTCACACACGCCAGGAAAAAAATGAGCATGTGCGATTGGCAGGACCATCACAAGCAGACATATTGCAGAAGTCGTGTGAGATGTGATCAGCATCCCACACAGGGAATCCCAAAGATACGTCTTTGTTTGTATTGCACATCACACACAATTTTCTGCATCACATCCTTTGTGATAGGGTTGGCCATCACACACGGTAGTTATAATTCTGTCGTTTGGGTTGTTCAATACACCGCTCACGGTGCCTAGAAGAAATTGTTTGGCATAAGGTTGTCCATCACACACACTTGTTATGTGAAAATGTTTGTGATAGGGTGGCCTAACGCACACAGTTGTCGACCGGAAGTCGTGTGTGACTGTTCACTGATCCAACACGCCAACTTTTTAAAAACCGTGTGGGTTTGTTGAGGTCATCACCCATGGTGTTGTTTTACAAACGTTCTGCAATTGGAACCCTGATAATTAGCATAATTGCTCTATTATTTATAATTTGTTTAGTAATTAAATTAATATTTCATATCAACCGTGTCCAATCCACACGAAGACGGATGAAGAAGGCAATGTAATATTGCCGAAACATACCACTCGGCAGTGCCGCCTCCTGATCCAAGGATTCAGTGAAGGATAGCCGAGTGAGAAAGACACTGAGCAATATGATGAGGACAAGGAGGTCCGTTCCCTCAAGTCCATGCAACTTAATGATTTTTGCTGATGTAGAAAGCAAAAGTCGACTAAAGCTGGTCAACAGGGAGGTAAACATGGCAACCCCATCCACTCCCACGTTCCTCAAGTGGTCACATACTGCAATCACCTTTGATCAGTCAGACCACCCAGCACACGTACCCACCCCAGGGAGGCAAGCTCTGGTAGTCGACCCGGTGGTGGAAGGAGTTAGGCTGCGCAAAGTCCTCATGGACGGCGGTAGCGGCTTGAATATCATGTACGCTGATACTCTCAAGGGAATGGGCATTCCGATGTCCAGACTTAGTGAGAGCAGTATGCAATTCCATGGAGTCGTCCGAGGAAGAAAGGCCAAATCACTCGGCCAGATTGCGTTGGATGTCGTTTTCGGCTCTGACAAGAACTTCCGCAAAGAGAAGTTAACATTCGAGGTGGTAGACTTCCAGAGTGCATACCATGCCATTCTGGGCCGTCCGGCATACGTACGTTTCATGGCCCGTCCATGTTACGTATATTTGAAGCTGAAGATGCCTGTCCCCAAAGGCGTGATTACTGTCACAGGCAATCGGCAACGGGCCGAGGAGTGTCTGAAGCAGGGGTCGAGAATTGCAGACCAGCAGATGGCTGTACTCGAGTTGGATGAGTACAAGAAGATTGCCGACCCTGCCGACCTGATGCGTTCAAAGAAGCCAGCTTCCGAGTCCGCATTCCTGTCGGTGGCAGACACGAAGAAAGTAAGCATCCACCCGACAGATGCCACCACCGCCCCAACAAACATCTCCACCACCCTTGATCCAAAATAGGAAGCCGAGCTCATCCAATTCCTCCGTAAGAACTGGGACATTTTTGCATGGAAGCTTGCTGACATGCCAGGTGTACCCAGGGAGTTGTCTGAGCACCGACTGCATGTGGATCCTGCCGCTCGGCCCGTCTGAGAACGCCTGCGTCGGTTCGCCGCGCATAAGAGAAAAGCAATCGGAGAGGAGGTAGCTAAACTTCTGGCGGCTAACTTCATTCGCGAGGTACACCACTCCGAGTGGCTCGCTAATGTGGTCATGGTGCCCAAGAAGGACAAGTCTCTCCGTATGTGCATCGATTTCAAGCACCTTAATAAGGTCTGTCCGAAAGACCACTTCCCGCTCCCCCGCATTGATCAAATTGTTGATTCGACCGCGGGTTGCGAGCGCTTATCCTTCCTTGATGCCTATTCGGGCTATCATCAGATCCGTCTGTATGGTCCAGATGAATTAAAAACATCTTTCATCACCCCATTCGGGTGCTTCTGTTACATCACTATGCCATTCGGTTTGAAGAATGCAGGAGCAACTTTTATGCGAATGATCCAAAAATGCCTCCTAGACTAGATTGGTCGAAATGTGGAGGCATATATGGACGGTGTCGTAGTCAAGTCACGCAAAGGTTCCGACCTGCTGACTGACTTGGCAGAAACATTCGCTAACCTACGCAGGTACGATATCAAGCTCAACCCAGCCAAATGTTCATTTGGCGTTCCCAGCGGGAAGTTACTCGGTTTCTTCGTTTCCGAACGAGGGATCGACGTCAGCCCCGAAAAGATCGGGACCATTGTTCGAATGGAGCGGCCGGTAAGTGTAGATGATGTACAAAAGCTCACAGGTTTCCTTGCGGCTTTGAGCGGGTTTATCGCTCGACTCGGCGAGAAGGCGTTACCTCTGTACCGACTCATGAAGAAGTCGGATACCTTCGAGTGGACAGATGAAGCCCAAACCACATTCGACGACCTCAAAGCCCTGCTCTCCACCCAGCCAGTTCTTACTGCCCCGCTCAGTAAAGAACCCCTTCTTCTGTACATCGCGGCTACAAATCAAGTCGTCAGCACCGTTCTGACAGTCGAACGCGAAGAAGAAGGCAAAGCGTACAAGGTTCAACGGCCAGTATATTATGTTTCTGAAGTCCTGACTCCTTCCAAGCAGAGGTATCCCCATTATCAGAAGCTTATTTATGGGATCTACATGACTGCAAAGAAGGTGGCTCATTATTTCCAAGACCACTCGGTATCTGTCATATCTGATGCTCCGTTGTCGGAAATTCTCCACAATCGGGACGCATCAGGCCGAGTGGCAAAGTGGGCAATGGAGATGCTATATTGCGACATCAAGTTCGAAGCCAAGAAAGCTATAAAGTCTCAAGCTCTTGCTGACTTCATAGCAGAATGGGTAGAACAACAGCAACCGACTCACATCTACTCGGCTCATTGGACCATGTTCTTCGATGGGTCCAAGATGTTGAATGGCTTCGGCGCCGGCGTAGTACTCATATCCCCGAAAGGTGATAAACTCAAGTATGTGTTGTAGATCCATTTTGATTCTTCCAACAACGAAGCAGAGTACGAAGCTCTCCTTTACGGGTTGCGCATGGCCATCACACTCGGCGCCCGTTGCCTGATGGTCTATGTCGACTCAGATCTAGTGGTTAATCAAGTAATGAAGGAGTGGGACGTAAGGAACCCCAGCATGACTGCATACTGCAACGCAATAAGAAAGCTCGAAAAGAAGTTCGAAGGTATGGAACTTCACCCTGTTCCCCGACTGAAAAACCAAGCAGCAGATGAATTGGCAAAACTTGGATCCACACGGAGGCCTGTCCCAACTGATGTCTGCCTCAAGCACTTACACCTCCCCTCGATAAAAGAAGATCCTTTTACAGAGGAACCTGTGCAACCGAAGAGCTCAACAGATCAGACTGAAGTCGAGGTTCCCGCTGTGGTTGACCTGGTCATGGAGATTCTAGCTGTCATTCCCGAATGGACTGTGCCATTCATTGCGTACATACTGAGGCAAGAGTTACCGGAAGACGAGGTCCAAGCTAGGCAGATCGTTCGCAGGTCGAAGTCCTTCACCGTCATTGATGACCAGTTATACAGAGAAAGTGTTTCAGGCGTCCTTCAGCGTTGTATCTCTCCTGAGGAGGGATAGTTAATTTTGGAAGAAATTCACGCGGGAACCTGCGGTTATCATGCCTCCTCAAGGGAAATCGTCGCCGAAGAGTTCAGAGCTGGTTTCTTCTGGTTGCAGGCAAATGAAATGGCAAAAGATATAGTCGACCGTTGCGAGGGTTGCCAGTTCTATTCAAACAAGTCCCACAAGCCAACGTCCGCGCTGAAGACAATTCCCCTTTCTTGGCCATTCGTCGTGTGGGGATTAGATACAGTCGGACCATTCAGAACAGGCCAAGGAGGATTCACCCATCTGCTGGTAGCAGTCGACAAATTTACCAAGTGGATTGAAGCCAAGCCTATCAAGAAGCTTGATGCCCTTACGGCTATCAAATTTATCAGAGACACCATCGCCAGATACGGGGTTCCACACAGCATAATCACCGACAATGGCACAAAGTTTGACTCGGACAGGTTCAAAGGTTTTTGCGCAGGCCAAGGTATCCGAGTGTATTTTGCATCCGTTGCGCACCCCAAACAAATGGACAAGCGGAGCGGGCGAATGGACTCAATCTTCAAGGGTTGAAGCCTCGACTCCTGTGGGAAGTTGGACATGCCACCGGCGCATGGGTCACCGAGCTGCCTTCGGTGCTGTGGGGCCTCCGAACAACTCCGAATAGATCGACAGGGCGATCCCCGTTTTTTCCCGTTTATGGGGCAAAGGCGGTCCTTCCGAGTGACTTGCTTCACAACTCTCCACGAGTCGAACTCTTCTCCGAAGACGAAGCAGAGCAAGCCAGGCAAGATGGAGTAGACCTTTTAGAAGAGGAGCGCGAGATGGCATTAATCCGTTCAACAATTTATCAACAAGATCTGCGGCGATTTCATACGCGGCACATCAGGAGCCGCACATTCCAAGCAGGTGACCTGGTGCTCCGAGTGGATCAACAGAGACCACACAAGTAGGCTCCCGCCTGGGAAGGACCGTTCATCATTTCTAAGGTGCTGAACAACGAAGCGTATCGACTCTACAACCTCGACAGGGAGACGGACGAGCCGCGAGCATGGAATGGAGATGTACTAAAGCGCTTCTACACATAACCGCCGATCGACACAATGTAAAGAACGAATGTCATCGAAGTAATACAAAGCGGATTGATTTCTTGCCGATTCAAAATTCTTCCGCGTTTGCAGACTCCGGTCTAAAAAATTAATTCCGAGTGTGCACCAAAAGTCACACTCGGGGACTTAGCTGCGACCCAGAGTCGCCTAAGTAAAAACTTGCTCCGAGTGTGCACCAAAAGTCACACTCGGAGACTTAGCTGCAGCCCAGAGTCGCCTAAGTAAAAACTCGCTCCGAGTGTGCACCAAAAGTCACACTCGGAGACTTAGCTGCGGCCCAGAGTCGCCTAAGTAAAAACTCGCTCCGAGTGTGCACCAAAAGTTACACTCGGGGACTTAGCTACGACCCAGAGTCGCCTAAGTAAAAACTTGCTCCGAGTGTGCACCAAAAGTCACACTCGGAGACTTAGCTGCGGCCCAGAGTCGCCTAAGTAAAAACTATCTCCGAGTGTGCACCAAAAGTCACACTCGGGGACTTAGCTGCGACCCAGGATCGCCTAAGTAAAAACATGCTCCGAGTGTGCACCAAAAGTCACACTCGGAGACTTAGCTGCGGCCCAGAGTCGCCTAAGTAAAAACTCGCTCCGAGTGTGGAACCAAAGTCACACTCGGGAACTTAGCTACGACCCAGAGTCGCCTAAGTAAAAACTTGCTCCGAGTGTGCACCAAAATTCACACTCGGAGACTTAGCTGCGGCCCAGAGTCGCCTAAGTAAAAACTCGCTCCGAGTGTGCACCAAAAGTCACACTCGGGGACTTTGCTGCGACCAGAATCGCCTAAGTAAAAACTAGCTCCGAGTGTGCACCAAAAGTCACACTCGGGGACTTAGCTGGGACCCAGAGTCGCCTAAGTAAACAACTTGCTCCGAGTGTGCACCAAAAGTCACACTCGGGGACTTAGTTGCGACCCAGAGTCGCCTAAGTAAACAACTTGCTCCGAGTGTGCACCAAAAGTCACACTCGGGGACTTAGCTGCGACCCATAGTCGCCTAAGTAAACCACTTGCTCCGAGTGTGCACCAAAAGTCACACTCGGAGACTTAGCTGCGACCCAGAGTCGCCTAAGCAAACAACTAACTCCGAGTGTGCACCAAAAGTCACACTCGGGGACTTAGCTGCAAACCAGAGTCGCCTAAGTAAAGAGCTTCCTCCGAGTGGGCACTCGAGTTACACTCGGAGGCTTAGCTGAGTCGCCTAAACAAAAACCACGAGCCAAAATCGTGTCAAAAAAAACTCAGCGAAAGAAGAGCAAAAGATCCGGTTCGAATTCATATTGAGTTCTACGATCAGTCGGCTCGGTGTGAATCAAGTTTATCCACACTGAGCCACGAATGTACCGGCCAACAACAGTGGCCAAAGTTTAATACAAACTCCACTCGGCATACCAAGGTAAATGCGCGTTCAGCATAAATTTAATCAAGCATTGCCGGGGCTGGCAGGCTCCACGAAAGTGTCGAGGTCGATTCCGTCTGCAATCCGAGTGGCCGTGTCGAAGAAAGTCTCCATGAAGTCTTCAAATCGAAGCTTCTTGGTGTTGGCGACCTACAACGTCTCCAGCTTGTCTTCACGGGCTTCCTTACAATGCACTCGGACCAGAGACAGCGCCACGTCCGCGCCACACCGAGCGGCAGACTTCTTCCATGCCTGCACTCTTCTTGGAACATCCTCCAGTCGAGTCATCGACCCTTCTATCTCATTCCGGGAGTCATCTTCACGCCACAACTCTTTGTCAATTCGGCCGACAACTCCTCTCAAGCGACCAATGAAAGGACCCACCTTGTTAAGGCGGGAATTCAGTCGGAACATGTCCCGGTTAGCTTCATCACCGAGTGGAACATTCGGTTGCCCAAGCGACCGTTCAATTTCGGCGGTTTCGGCTTCAACGTCCCGACAGAAATTTGCAAAGAAAAGACAGGGAGAAAATAAGCGTGGAGTGAACTCCAAAGCCAAAGAGCACTCGACAAGCAACTTACCACCAAGCAGTCCGACCATCTTCTTCGCCCAGTCGCCGACGTAGTTCTCATGCGCTTTGCACTGAGTGTTCATTAACTTCAGTTGGCCCATCCAGTCAGATCTCTCCTTCTTCATTTTTTCTACCTCGGCTAGCAGTGCTTTGTTAGTCTCCCGAGATGCCTCCAAAGATTTTTCTAGCTCAGCGAGAGCCTTCTTCATGCCAGCCAGATCATTCGCAGCTACCTCCAAGTCGGCAGCAAGTTGAGTCTTCTTAGCCTTGAGAGCATTATAGGCCGATCCCATTTCACAAGTCTTCTGTCAAAGAGACACAAAGGGAGGATCAACCAGATTCAACAAGGAAAAGTCTCGACAGATATGACAAAACAATCAAAACTCAAGGTTCTTGAGACCCCTGCCGATGCAAGCAATTAACAGCGGTCTCGGGGACTACACCCAGTGGGTTCACTGAGAGTGACCCCACTGGTATGAAGCTCGAACAGTTCGGTCCCATTGAGCTCCATAGCAAACCAACAACACTATGAGATTACTATTACTCGACCCGAGTAACACTACTCTCAGGGACTACACCCAGTGGGTGCACTCGGCGTGCCCCCACCGGTACCATTCGGGCAGATCAACTTTGATCTGTGGAGATTATGGAAAATACATATAAATACAACTGCCGGTGCAAGCACTCGGCAGAAGTCTCGGGGACTACACCCACTGGGTTCACTCGGAGTGAACCCACTGGAAAATTAACCTACTGTATCCGAGTATCTCGCCAAAACCCCCAGTGGGCACCAAGAGGCATGTAAACACTTACTAGCGCACTTACTCGGATATCATCCCGAAGCTCCAAGCTCTTCTTGTACAGGGATGCAACGGAGTCATATGCTCCCTTGGCGTCGCCCACCATCAGCTCTACTTGTACCATGGCGTCCTTGGCGGCTCCTACTTGATCTTCCGGGAGGCATCGGGCATCATATTGAACATCTGACGGACCCGGCGTGGCAGAAGGCGCCCTAGGTATCCCGAGCTCTGCTCCAGTCAGTTCCGCCGTGAGGGCCACCGTCTCAGTCGGCGGCACGTTCATGGTGGGATTGGCAGCAGGTTGGATAACCCCGGGGACAGGCGCCAAAGCTGGTTCCGACCTCCTTTGGTCGTCGTCGTCTAGATGGATCACCTCCGAAGGAAGCCCGACTGAACAAAAATAAAAATACAGAAAAAGGTCAAGATCTAAGAGAGCACTCGCGAAACGGTAATACAGCTCTCGGAGTCGTGACAACGTACCTTGCTGGGACGTGGCGGCGTTATCAGTGTCCATGGGATCGTCACCCTGACGCGGCAGAGAGGTGGCGGAGGTAGCAGCTCTGTTGAGTGAAATCCACTCGACGGGGAAACATGAATTCCCAAAAAGAACAGTCCAATCGGATACTGAAGGAAGATGGAAGAGCAAAGATACTTACGCTGAGGCGACCGGAACAACGATCCTCATCCGGGGCAAAGCTTTCCGAGGTTTAGACCCGCTGGGTTTAGCCACCTTGGACGGCTGATCCACGGGCTCGGCAGAAGAACCCCTGGTTCTCTTCACACTCCGAGCACTCGGGGCCACGGGAGGAGCCGGCAGAACAGCAGGGTCATGACGGTGCTTGGTTCGGTGTTCTAGTGGTGAGGGTGACGAGCTCTGCTCTTCACTCTCCTCCTCCTCCTCTTCTGTTTCCTCCTCCATCTCCCTACTGTCAGAGATGTACTCGGCACTACCCGCGCTACCCTTCATGCTGCCTTCTTCTTCCTCGACCGGATTCCCATTTGAAACTGCAGAATGCCAGTTCGTCCACTCCTGCACAAAACACAGTCGGCAACGTCAGTCAGCGAGACAAGAAAAGCAATAAAACTGAGAAGGTTAAAAGCACTCGACAACGTGTGCTCACCTCATTCGGAGGAGGATGTTGGGCGCGGAAGGCCTTCACCCGCCGAGCTCCCACGGGGTTATCACATGTGCCCGTGATGCTGCGGACCCACGCACCCACGGTCTCCTCACTCACGTCTTCAGGATGGGACCGAGTGGTATCCGAAGGCCCCGTGTAATGCCACATTGCGTGGTCTCGGGCCTGGAGTGGCTGGATGCGACGACCCAGAAAAGTCTCCAACAGGTCCATGCCGGTGACTCCCTTCCGGACGACGGCTATCAGCGCGTCGACCAAAGGCTGGATCTGGGTTCTTTCTCCTTTAGAGAGCGCTAGCTTCCTGGGAGGGCCCGAACGGTCTAAACTGAAGGGTGATAACCCACTCGAAGCATTCGGGCAGGCAATGTCCTGGCAATAGAACCAGGACGATTGCCAGTTCCTAACTGACTCGGATAGCTGAAGGGAGGGATAACTACTTTTCGTTTTCTTCTGAAATCCTAAACCCCCGCAGAGCTGGAGGATGTGTGTCTTATCATCAAACTGGCTAAGCTTCTTAATAGTTTGAGATCTAGCGGAGAAAACATATATGAAGAGCCCCCAGTGGGGAGGACATCCTATGAAGCACTCGTAGAGGGTGATGAATGCGGAAAGATGAGCTATCGCATTCGGCAGAAAGTGATGGAGCTACGCCCCGAAGTAATTCATGATACCTCGGAAGAAAGGATGGGGAGGCAGGGAGAAACCTCTGGCCACGTGGCTGAGCAGCAGAACGCGCTCCCCCTCCTTCGGCGCCAGCTCCATCTCGCCTAACGGCAGCCTCCAAGACTTGTTGACGACCATGCCGTGCTCCACCAGCTCCAGCACGTCGTTCTCCCTCACCGTGGAGGGGAGGAAGTCCCCTTGGATCCAGCCCGCCGGCAACGCCCGCTGCCGCCGCTGAGTGGAGGCCGCCCCCTTCTTCTTCTTCTTCGCCTCAAGCTTGCTGGTCTGCCCCTTCGTCATGGCGAGGGCGACGGATCCGCAAAGGAGGAGGGGAAGGAGGTGGCTTGAGGTGTGCAGGGAGTTGCGGGGGGGGGGATCAATGGGAGGAGGACGAGCAGCGCAACAGGAAGGTCCGTCGGGAAGGCTTTAATAGGCCTCCGACCGAGTCACCTACAGGTGGGCCCAAGATCTTATCCTCCCAAACGGCTGCTGCAAGATTAGTGGAGAAGATCGCGGCGCGGTAATCGAGGAGGCGAAATCTACTCGATGGCGATGTCGTCATCCCCGCTGAGCGCGCGGCAACCAAAATTTGAGGATCCCGGAAAATCCGGCGCTGTCAGTATGACCGGTCACGTCAAAAGATTCCGCGGAAGCAATCGGTCCCTCATGGTTCATTTCGCTTGCATATTCACTCGGATCACTTGCCGCAAAGATAAAATAGATCGAGGCAGACAACGCTAAGATCACCTCAATACCAGTCGGCTCCAAACTCCGGACTTCACTTCATCGTTCCAACCCCGATCCATTCGGGGACTAATGATGGGGTTATAGTCCCAGGGTAGGGTCATAGGTCTGCCCTATAGGTCCTACCCAAGTACTACCCTTCATAGGGGACAAGGCCCTTAGACAGTTCCGACTGAACTAAGGACGCCCCCATCATCCAGTCGGCGGCGGTCCACTCGGAGCATATCTAACATACCGACTGGAATCCACTCTGTACATCGTAATATCCCAGGAGGGCAATGGTCATACGTTTTCATACACCATAACTAGCATTTAAGGCTTACGTTACCAGTAACGCCAGCGTTTACTCGCCACTACTCCACCCCTGTCCACCGGACCATTATGAAGGGCAGCGCACTCTATATAAGCCGCCCTTCACCACTGATACAGGGGTTGGCACTTGCTGTAATCCCTTGATACACTCGACACAAAGCTCCCAAGAGCACTGAGACGTAAGGCTTTTACCTCCACCGTAGAGGGGCCTGAACTCATACATCCTCGCCGTAGCTAAGGCTCTGCCCATATACTTTCGTACCCCGTACTTCTACTGTCAGACTTATACCCACGACACACGGAAAGTGTCATTGGACACAGTCGCCTATTCAGAACTGTGTGCAATATCTGTACATCACAAATGAAGCATGTACTTTACCCAATGCATGATGAGATTGAACGTGCAAGTTATTTGGAACAGTTTGTGATATCTATACATCTCAAATGAAGCCTGAACTTTACCCCGTGTGCGATGAGATTAAATGTGATTTTTTTATGTCCAAGATTTTGACATAAGATTGGTATCGGGGGTGAGGGAGGTAGATATTTCCGCGATAGCCCAAAATTTTCGTTCAGTGCAGCAAAAAACTAGCGCAAAAAGTGTAATGGGACATAGTTTCTTATTCAGAACTGTGTGCGATATCTATACATCACAAACGAAGTGTGTGATGAGCTTGAATGTAAAAAATATTCAGAACTATTTGTGATATCAATACATCACAAACGAAGGTTGAACTTTACCCCATGTGCGATGAGCTTGAACAATCAAATTTTTGTGTCCAAGCTTCCTACATAAGATTGGATACTACATTGCACACAATCCGTGCCAATAAATTGTGTGTGATGTCACTAGTGCAGGCGCTTGCTATACAAAAGGTTTCTACCCCCTTTTCACGACGTAGTTCTAAGCCATCACCTTGCTAGTGTGGGAGATAGGGTGGCTATCCTAGAGGATATTGATAAATCGTCTGCGATGCCTACATCAAGAACGTGTGCATTTTGGAACGCCATCACAAACAGACATATTATAGAAGTCGTTTGAGATGTGCTTAGCATCCCACACAAGGAATCCCAAACATATGTTTTCATTTGTATTGTACATCTCAAATCACATATGCTCCCTTGGTGGTGTTGATAATTCATGACAACATACATTGTCTCTTGGACTAATAGCTTTACCTACTTTATTTCAGATATAGTCCACGAAGAGGATTGGCTAAGGATTGTGAGGAGAAGCCCCAAGGAAGGAAAATAAAGGAATAGGATTGGCCAGGATTCAAGCTTCAAGACTCTACATTTTACATTTTGTGAGAAATCACATTTGAGTCCATCAGAAAGCCAATACTATTAAAAGGGGGTGAGGTGTCTATGATGATCTAGTTGCTCAAGTGCTTAGAGATTAGCCACCAAAAATACTCATGAAATTCTCTTAAAAATATTCTGTCTAAACCCCAAAGCCAAATTTGGTCCCACCAATATTTCTAAATTGGCCCTACCAAGTTTTACCCTAGACAGATCCTATGCCAAACCCTAACATCTCGGTACCACCAAGTTCGGTTTCGGTCTGACCGAAAAACAGTGACCGACTCCCTGCATAGCCATTTGCTAAACTCGGAATCTCTAAGTTTTTCAAATCGGTGCCACCAAGTCTGGTAACTGCCTTGGCCAACCAAAAATGGACCCTCCAAGATTTATATATGGTCTCACCGAAAAGTATAAAGTTGCTACATTTTGCACAAGTCGTTGCAACCGAGTTTTTACTTCGGTTTGACCGAGTTGGGCAATAATGTTGTAATGGTTAGATTTCTGGAGATTCCTACATATACGCCTCCACGAGTCTCTCATTTGGAGAGGAAGCACTTAAAATGAACCAACACTCGCCCCATCCATTTTCTGATAGAGAGCCACCTACCCATGTGTTGAGATCAAGATATTCCAATCTGACCATATGAATCTTGATTTCTAGCCTCCCCAAGTTGTTTTCCACCCAATCAATCTCTTCTACCCAAGCCAAATCTGTGAGAGATTGATTGAGTGTTGAGGAGACTATGTTTTAAAGCACAAGAGCAAGGATTTCATCATACTACCACATCTATTACCTTTTGGAGACTGGTGTCTCCTATATTGGTTAGGTGTTGCTTGGGAGCCTACGACATCTAGTGGAGTTGAACCAAGAAGTTTGTAAGGGCAAGGATATCACCTACTTTGTGAAGATCTACCCCTAGTGAGTCTAGTCCTTCATGGACATAAGCCATGGTGGAATAGACAAGGTTTCTTTTCTATGGACACTTCGTGGGTTGACCCCTCCGTGGACTCTCGCGGACATTACCCTCCGTGGGTTGGATTCTCAATCAACATGGGCATACGATAGCACCACCTATCGGAACCACGCCAAAAAATCACCATGTCGTCTTTGCGTTTGATCTTCCTAGCTCCACTCCTTACTTTCATGTGCATGTCTTTACTTTTCGTTGCTATACTTGTAGGCTTGCATGTGTAGGGTGTGCTTGACTTTCTATAATTGCTAAAACCTGCCAACCATTAAAATAGGTAAAAGGTTAGGTTGTAATTTTGTCAAGTAGTCTACTCACGACCCTCTAGACATTCCTTCGAGTGATCCCACAATTGGTATCGGAGCTTTGGTCTCCATAGCTTTGATTTAATCACCATTGGAGGAAGATGGATGTGTCAAGTTTGGGGAATCTTAGTTGTAGAGTGCATATTATCAATGGGGAGTACTATAGTCAATGGAAAGATGAAATGCTTGATATATTTGATAAATTCCATTTGAGAAAGTATGTTGAAAACCCCCATGTGCCTCCCATTGATCCATTACATCCTTCTCACGAAGAATAAATTGATGTGCTTTGCAATATTAGAACTGTTAATCTTATCATTCGAGGATTGCCAAGAATTGTGCTTAATCAAATGAAGAAATTTGAGTGTGCTTACGCTTTGTGGAAAGATTCCGAGAAAAGATATCTGATACGTCTCCAACGTATCTATAATTTTTGATGGTTTCATGCTATTATCTTGTCAAACTTCGGATGTTTCGTATGCCTTTTATATCTTTTTTGGGACTAACTTATTAACTTAGTGCCAAGTGCCAGTTCCTGTTTTTTCCGTGTTTTTCACCCTTTTCAGAGGAGGATTTTAAACGGAGTCCAAACGGAATAAAACTTCCGAAAAGATTTTTTCCAGAACAGAAGATACGCAGAAAGCTTGGGAACCAAGGCACGGAGTCCCGGGGGGAGGCCACAAGCCCCCATGGCACGACCAGGGGGGCCCGCGCCTCCCAGGATTGTGGGCTCCCTGGGCCTCCCCTGCCCTAGCTCCTTCGCCTATAAATTCCCTAAATTCCCTAAAAAAATAGGGGGATCCACGAAAATACTTTTCCGCCGCCGCAAGCTTCTGTCTCCGCAAGATCCCATCTGGGGCACGTTCTGGTGCCCTGCCGGAGGGGAGATTCAGATACGGAGGGCTTCTTCATCAACACCATGACCTCTCCGATGGTGCGTGAGTAGTTCACCATAGACCTACGGGTCCATAGCTAGTAGCTAGATGGCTTCTTCTCTCTCTTGGATCTTCAATACGAAGTTCTCCATGATCTTCATGGAGATCTATCCGATGTAATCTTCTTTTGCGGTGTGTTTGTCGAGATCCGATGAATTGTGGATTTATGATTAGATTATCTATGAATCTTATTTGAGTTTCTTCTGATATCTTATATGCATGATTTCATATCCTTGTAATTCTCTTCGAGTTGTGGGTTTTGTTTGGCCAACTTGATCTATGATTCTTGCAATGGGAGAAGTGGTTGGTTTTGGGTTCATACCGTGCGGTGACCTCACCCAGTGACAGAAGGGGTAGCGAGGCACGCATCATGTTGTTGCCATCAAGGGTAAAAAGATGGGGTTTTCATCATTGGTTTGAGTTTATCCCTCTACATCATGTCATCTTGCTTAAGGCGTTACTCTGTTCGTCATGAAGTCAATACACTAGATGCATGCTGGATAGCGGTCGATGTGTGGAGTAATAGTAGTAGATGCAGAAAGTATCGGTCTACTTGTCTCTGACGTGATGCCTATATATATGATTATTTCCTTAGATATCGTCATGACTTTGCGCGGTTCTATCAATTGCTCGACAGTAATTTGTTCACCCACCGTAATATTTTCTATTTTGAGAGAGGCCTCTAGTGAACACTATGGCCGCCGGGTCTACTTCACACTATATTTTCAGCCTTACTCTTTTACTTCATTGCACTTTCCGCCTTCAGATCTCACTTTGCAATCAATCTTGAAGGGATTGACAACCCCTTTATGGCGTTGGGTGCGAGCTCTTTTGTGTTCGTGCAGGTACTCTCGACTTGGCGAGATTCTCCTAGTGGATTGATACCTTGGTTCTCAAACTAAGGGAAATACTTACTACTCATGTGCTGCATCACGCTTTCCTCTTCAAGGGAAAAACCAACGCAAGCCAAGTCTCCGTCAACGTGCCAATTTCTAGCGCTGTTGTTTGAGAAGTAGCAGAAGGATTTCTGGCGCTGTTGCCGGGGAGGATCAAGTCAAGAACTCATCCAAGTAAGTGTCGCAAACTCATCTCTTGCATTTACTTTTTTGCCTCTCGTTTTCCTCTCCCCCACTTCTGAAAAACAAAAATTTACAAAAACATTTGCCTTTTTCGTTTGCCCTTTTTTCTCGCTTGCTTCCTATTCGTTTGTGTGAAATAGTCTACCTGTCCTCATGGCTAGACCCACCGCTTCGAACGATACCCCCGAGAATGAAGTTCTCAATTTCAAACAAAATGAGGAAGAAAACTTGAAGGACGCTTGGTATAGGATTTGCAATGCTGAGAGTAGATCTACTCATAAGCAATCTACTACCGTCCTGCTTCGCAGTTTTTATATGGGTATTTCTCCTTGGAATAGGTATATTCTTGACAACGTCGTAGGCAGAAATTTCTTGGGTAGCCATACCGTTGATTCTTACGGAGCTGTAATAAATTTGGTAGGCTCACCCCCACTCATGGTTAATGGAACTACCTTAACTCTGGAACATGTGATGCGTAGGCTGGACGTCATTGAAAATAAAGTTGCTACGATCAAACTCATTGAGAATTTGGATAAAAAGATCCACAATAAAATCACTCAGTACGGATCCAAGGTGGGAATTGTTTTTAAAATTTTAAAGGAAAAGGAACCCACAGTTAACAAAAAACTAGGTCATGATTCCGCTAGGATTGGCAAACTAGAGGATGTTATAACCAACTTGGGTTCCGCTTTCGCCGCTGTGCAGAATACTCCAAACTTTGCCCACAACAAGGCCACCAAGTATATTTTTGTTACTAAAAATAGTGGTGAATCATCTAGTGAGAAATATGAAGACCTTAAGATGATGAGTGATCACGCTACTTATGGTTTGAGCATCAAAGACGACGATACGTGATTCTATCGCCTTATGCCTAGCTAAGGGCGTTAAACAATAGCGCTTGTTGGGAGGCAACCCAATGAATTGATCTTTTTCTTTCTGTTTTGTTGCATCCACGCCATCATAATTCTATTATGATAGTGTTTTTTGTGTTTCTTTTTGTGTTTGAGCTAAGCAAAACCTTTATGACTAGTCTTGGTGATGGTTGTTTGATCCTACTGGAAAAAGACAGAAACTTTTTGCTCACGAGATTATTTTTAATTTTTATTTAGAAAGAGATTTTGAGTTGATTATTTTTGCTTCTGGTTTATATGCCTTTTTCCCAGAAATTCGTAATTGTTCATAATTTTTGAGGTACCAGAAGTATACGAAGCATACAGATTGCTACAGACTGGTTTGTTTTTGACAGATTCTGTTTCTGTTGAGTTGGTTGCTTGTTTTGATGAAACTATGGATAGTATCAGGGGTAATAGCCATCAAAAAGTGAGAATACATTAATCTAACACCAATATAAATAGAAATCAAGATTGCTACAGTACCTAAAGAGGTGGTAGTTTGTTTTCTTGTGCTAATGATATCACGAGTTTCTGTTTAAGTTTTGTGTTGTGAAGTTTTCAAGTTTTGGGTGATGTTCTCATGGACAAAGGGATAAAGAGTGGAAAGAGTTCAAGCTTGGGTATGAACAAGGCATGCCAAGCCAAATTAAAGGACACCAAAAAGCCTAAGCTTGGGGATGCCCCGGGAAGGCATTCCCTCTTTCGTCTTCAATTCATCGGTAACATTACTTGGAGCTATATTTTTATTCACCACATGATATGTGTCTTGCTTGGAGTGTCTTGTATCGCAGGAGTCTTTTATTTTTGTTGTGTCACAATCATCCTTGCTCCACACCTTTTGAGAGAGACATGCACTCATCGTGAATTTGCTAGAATGCTCATCGTGCTTCACTTATATCTTTTGAGCTAGATAATTTTGCTCTATGTGCTTCACTTAGATCTTTTAGAGCACGGCGATGCGTGACTTGGTAGTTGGTTTGTGCTATGAAAGTAGTCCCAAATGTGATAAGTACCCAAATAGGATACAAAAACTTCCATCTTCATGTGCATTGAGTAGAAAAAGAAGTTTGATTCATCTCAATTAGTTTTGAGACGTGGATTTGGTAATATTAAGAGTTATGTTAGTAGGGTGTTGTGAATCTAGAAATACTTGTGTTGAAGTTAGTGATTCCCGTAACATGCACGTATGGTGAACCGCTATGTTAGGAAGTCGGAGCATAATTGATCTATTGATTGTCATCCTTTGTGTTGCGGTCGGGATCGCGCGATGGTTAACACCTACCAACCCTTCCCCTAGGAGTATGCGTTTAGCACTTTGTTTCGATTACTAATAAAAACTTCCGCAACAAGTATGTGAGTTATTCATGACTAATGTGAGTACATGGTATGGATGCACTTTCACCTTCCACCATTTCTAGCCTCTCTAGTACCGCGCAATTTTCACCGGTGCACAAACCCACCATATGCCTTCCTCAAAACAGCCACCATACCTACCTACTATGGCATTTTCATAGCCATTCCGAGATATATTGCCATGCAACTCCCACCGTTCCGTCTCATGACTTGTGACGTCACTCTCATATTGCCATTGCATGATCGTAAGATAGCCAGCGAGATGTTTCAACGTCATACGCCAAGCTAGATCGTTGCACATCCCGGTACACTACCGGAGGCATTTCCTATAGAGTCATCATGGTTCTGAGCTTTGAGCTGTGAGTAAATAAAAGTGTGATGATCATCATTATTAGAGAATTGTCCCATGTGATAAAAAAAGAGGCCAAAGAGCCCAAATAAAAAAAAGAGGCCAAAGAGCCCAAATAAAAAAAAGAGAAAAAGAGAGAAGGGACAATGCTACTATCTTTTTCCACACTTGTGCTTCATAATAGCACCATGTTCTTCATGATTGAGAGCCTCTTGTTTTGTCACCACCATATACTAGTGGGAATCTTTATTTTATAACTTGGCTTGTATATTCCAATGATGGGCTTCCTCAAAATTGCCCTAGGTCTTCGTGAGCAAGCAAGTTGGATGCACACCCACTAGTTCTCCTTTTGAGCTTTCACATGCTTATAGCTCTAGTGCATCCTTTGTATGGCAATCCCTACTCATTCACATTGATATCTATTAATGGGCATATCCATAGCTCTTTGATACACCGAGTCAATGTGACCATCTCCTCTTTTTTGTCTCACAACCACCAGCACGCTCTATTCCACCTATAGTGCTATATCCATGGCTCACGCTCATGTATTGCGTGATAGTTGAAAAAGGTTTGAGAAAGTAAGAGTGCGAAAACAATTACTTGACAATACCGGAGTTGTGCAAGATTTAAATTAGTTGTGCGAGGATGATGGAGCATAGCCAGACTATATGATTTTGTAGGGATAACTTTCTTTGGCCTTGTTATTTTGAAAGTTCATGATCACCTTGCTAGTTTGCTTGAAGTATTATTGTTTTCATGTCAATAGCAAACTATTGTTTTGAATCTTACGGATCTGAACATTCATGTCACATGAAAGAAGTTGCAAAGGACAACTACGCTAGGTAGCATTCCACATCAAAAATTCAGTCTTTATCACTTCCCTACTCGAGGACGAGCAGGAGTTAAGCTTGGGGATGCTTGATACGTCTCCAACGTATCTATAATTTTTGATGGTTTCATGCTATTATCATGTCAAACTTTGGATGTTTTGTATGCCTTATATATATTTTTTGGGACTAACTTATTAACTCAGTGCCAAGTGCCAGTTCCTGTTTTTTCCGTGTTTTTGACCCTTTTCAGAGGAGGATTTTAAACGGAGTCCAAACGGAATAAAACTTCCAAAAAGATTTTTTCCAGAACAGAAGATACGCAGAAAGCTTGGGAACCAAGGCAGGGAGTCCCGGGGGAGGCCACAAGCCCCCATGGCGCGACCAGGGGGGCCCGCACATCCCAGGCTTGTGGGCTCCCTGGGCCTTGTTGACGTGTCCCTGACTTGATGCCTTCGCGACAACAGAGCCAGAACTGCTCCCAGTTGCTCAACAATTAGCAATTGTCTTGCAATGGCCCACCAGCGCATGGGTTCACGGCAGTTTTCGAGGGTAGAGTATTCGACCCAAATTTGTTGGTTCACCAGGCAGGAGGTGAGAGGATACTCTCGAGTATTAGCAGTTGAATGTGTTAGATTCAACCACACCTGAAAGATTAGTGTCTGCAAGCAAAGTATCAGCAGCAAAGTAGTATGATAACAACAGTGCCAGAAACGATCTGTTCACGGCAGACTATTCCTAACTGTTGTATCAATGGCGCCAGAAGTTGCTCGTAGACGGAAATAGTCTATTCTCATCAACGTCGAGCGAAAAAGTATTGTAGCAGGTAGCAGCAGTGTAGTGGGACAGCAGTAGTGACAGCGGTAGCAAGTTGCAACAGTAGCAAGTAATAGCAGTAGCAAGCAACAGTAGTAACAGCAGCAGAGCAAAACAAGTAACAACAGCAGAGTAAAACAAGGAACAACAGCAGTGGGACAAACTCGTAGGAAATGGATCGGTGATTCTTTTGGATGATATTCATCATGCAACAGTTATAACACGGAGAGATATGTGGCTAGCTCCCGTTCGTCAATGTAATGTAGGCATGCATTCCGTGTGTAGTCATACGTGCTTAGGGAAAAGAACTTGCATGACATCTATTGTCCATCCCTCCCGTGGCAGCGGGGTCCAAAATGATACTACAGGATATTAAGGTTCTCCTTTTAATAAAGAACCGGAACAACGCATTAGCACTTGGTGAACACATGAACTCCTCAAACTATGGTCATCACCGGGAGTGGTTCCGGTTATTGTCACTCCGGGGTTGCCGGGTCATAACACATAGTAGGTAACTACAACTTGCAAGATCGGATCTAAAACACACATATATTGGTGACAACATAATAATTTCAGATCTGAAATCATGGCACTCGGGCCCTAGTGACAAGCATTAAGCATGGCAAAGTGGTAGCAACATCAATCTCAGAACATAGTGGATACTAGGGATCAATCCCCATCAAAACTAACTTGATTACATGATAGATCTCATCCTACTCATCACCGCCCAGCGAGCCTACGAATAGATTACTCACGAACGATGAAGAGCTTCATGGAATTGGAGAGGGAAGAAGGTTGATGATGACGATGGCGACGATTTCCCCTCTCCGGAGCCCAAAACGGACTCCAGATCTGTCCTCGAGATGAAGAACTGGATGCGGCGGCGCCTCCGTATCGCAAACGCGACGAAATCTTCTCTTCTGATTTTTTTTCTGGGCGAAAGTGAATTTATAGAGCTGAGTTTGGGGGCGGCAGAGCCACGTGGGCCCCACAAGCATGCTTGCCGCGACCAGGGGGTGGCCGCGGCAACACGGCTTGTGGCCCACTGGCCCATCCGCTCCGGTGGATCTTTGTGCAGGTATTTTTCATATTTTCCAGAAAAATTCTCCGTAAATTTTCAGGACGTTCTGAGAACTTTCATCTCTGCACAAAAACAACACCATGGCAGTTCTGCTGAAAACAGCGTCAGTCCGGGTTAGTTCCATTCAAATCATGCAAATTAGAGTCCAAAACAAGGGAAAAGAGTTTGGAAAAGTAGATACGATAGAGACGTATCAACTCCCCCAAGCTTAAAACCTTGCTTGTCCTCAAGCAACCCAGTTGATAAACTGAAAGAGAAAGAAAAACTTTGACAAACTCTGTTTGATCTTGTTGTTGCAACTATGTCTAACTCGTAACCAGAATTTCAGCAAGATCACAAGTTAACGACATAAGTAAGTGACACAAAGGTCTCACGGTAAACTAATATCAATGGCATAACCAGCTAGCGAGCAAATAATAATGAGTTTCAGATACCAACAATTCAATCAAAACAAGCATGAAGCAATATGAATAGGTGGTATCTCGCTAGCTCTTTCTGAGACCGCAAAACATTAATGCTGAGCACTTTCAAAGATCAAGGGCTGACTAAACATTGTAATTCATAGCAACGAAGATCCAGTCATAGTCATACTCAATATCAATCAAAAGCGAAGCATAAAAATGATAGAGGTGATCTCTAATTGGTGCTTATATAAGAAGGGGATGACTCAACAGGAAAAAAAGTAGACATGCCCTTCGCAGAGGGAAGCATTGATTTGCAGAGGTGTCAGAGCTCAAGCTTTGAAAACAGAGATAATAATTTTGGGTTGCATGCTTTCATTGTCAACTCAATGACCAAGAGATCTCAATATCTTCCATGCTACTCATGCTATAGGCGGTTCCCAAACAGAAAAGTGAAGTTTTAACTCCCCCACCACCAATCAATCATACTCCACGGCTAGCCGAATCCTCGGGTACCGTCCATACTAACATCAATCCGGGGGGAGTCTTGTTTTACAGTTATGTTTTCGATTTAAGCGTGGAACTGGGCATCCCAATTACCGGCCCCTTTCTCGTGAATGACAGTGAATAAACACATGTCGAGGATAACACGCCTAACATGGAAGATACCAATAGCCCCCTGTCACCACATGAATGGTTCAGGCATACAAAACAGAATATTTCTTGAAGGTTTAGAGAATGGCACATGCAAATTTACTTGGAATGGCAGGTAAATACCGCAAATAGGTAGGTATGGTGGACTCTCATGGAAAAACTTTTGGGTTTATGGAAGTGGATGCACAAGCAGTATTCCGCTTTGTACAAGTGAATGCTAGCAAAAGACTGGGAAGCGACCAACTAGAGAGCGACAACAGTCATCAGAATGCAATGAGTTTGACTAACATGGAATGCAAGCATGAACAGGATATAGATCACCATGAACACGAACATCATAGAGGCTATGTTGATTTTGTTTCAACTACATGCATGAACATGCGCCAAGTCAAGCCACTTGAATCATTCAAAGGAGAATACCATCCTATCATACTACATCATAGTTATCTCAAAATCTATGTTGGCATTCAAGACAAACCATTATAAGCTCCTAGCTAAATAAGCATGGCATCAGAAACTATGATCTCTAAGTTGTCATTGCAAACATGGTTCTCTCACAACAAAGCTTAATCTGGGACGACAAGCTAGTCATATTTACAAAAACAAAATAGATAGAGTTCATACCAGCTTTTCCAGTCTCAGTCACTTCATCATATATAATCATCATTGTCTTTCACTTGCACGATCGAACGATGTGAACAATAATAAGAGTGCTCGTGCATTGGACTAAGCTGAAATCTGCAGGCAAACACAAAGGAGAAGACAAAGTAATATGACTCTTTGAAAGCTAAACAGGTATGCATACAAGAGCTACTAAACATTGTAACCAATACCTTCTACCTTGACCCAGAGAAAAATAAAACTATTTACACGGGAAAGCTCCCAACAAGCAAAAAAAGAAAGGAAAATCTTTTTGGGTTTTCTCAAAAGGACAAAAAACAAGAAAACGAAATAAACTGGCATGGGTAATAAAGTGGCAAAGTGTAAACACTGACGAACAAAGTGAAAGCATAAGCATGAATGTAAGGTCGGTGAGAACACGTACTCCCCCAAGCTTAGGCGTTTGGCCTAGCTTGGTCTACTCCCAAGGCAGGAAATAACCAGCTCTGGGATACTCCGGAGTGGACTGTGGATGCCACTGCTGTGTGAGCTCCTCTGGTTCCCACTGATAAACTGGCGTCTGGTACTCGACTGGCGGCTCGGGCATGGGCACCTGTGGTTGGGCTAAGCCCCAATATGCGTAGATGTCCGAAGGCATAATAGTGTACCTGCCTGCATGAAGATCGAACAAAGAAGGAGCAGGCAAAGTAATAGTCTCTCGAGTACCCTGACTAAATACCAGGTTATAAATCATCCGTCTACTACCATCTCTATCCAGAAAATCATGGCGGACCATGTTGTCATAATCCAGATATTTCTCAGGAAGAAGCATCTCTTCTTCCTTGCGAAGTCTAATAGGTATCTTAAAGTGTCTAGCAAGACGAGTAGCATAGATACCTCCATAGACGACACCTTTGGAACGGTTTGTGTTCAACTGCTAAGCTACTATAGCACCTAGGCTATAAGTCTTAGTGCTATAAAGGCCTTCGCGCAAAACCTCAAGGTCTGGAGAACTAAGTGATCCAGCCTCCCCACGGCCAATCAAACATTTTCCCACAAATAATGAGAAGTACCGAAGCACAGGAAAATGTATGCTAGCAATTCTAGCGCGAGACACTCCTCTCCCCTGTCCAACAGCAATAGTACCTATGAAATCCTCCAAGTCCCGTGGACGAGGATCATGAATATCCCCAACATAAGGTAATTTGCATGCATTGCAAAAATCCGGTAGTGTCATGCACTGGGGGATATCGTACAACATGAACTCAACCATGGGAGGATTCTTCCTCGGGTAAAAGTTGAAGCTTTGAACGAAAATATTGGCGAGGAGGAGGTATTGTGAGCACTTATATTCAACGAACGCTGTAAGACCTGCGTTCTCCACCAAGTAATAAAAGTCTTCATAAAGCCCGGCAACGCACAAAAATTCATCACTTGGACACTCGCAAGCTCAAACTTCTGTGAATCGAGGAACCACGTACTTGGGGAGGTTCTTCTCATCCTCCTTGGGGTTATGGCTTGAAGAGCCTCTCAAGAACCTCCTCATCTTTTTCCTTTTCTAGCTCTGAAAAATTCTGAAATTTTTGGAGACTTCGAAAGAAAAGTGAATAAAGATTAGCCCAACTCATAACAACTACTCCTACTAGTGCCTAGAGACCGTATCACGCGCTAAAACTACTTGGGACCAGCTAAAATCAACATTTCAAGCTCAAGAACAGGGTCACCAAGGTAGCAAGAATACGCGAAGGATAAAGCACTAGAGCAAAAACTAATTGGACCAATGGATGAGTCACTTACCAAGGAGTAATTTCCCCAAAACGGTTTGGAGAATGATGCTTTGAGCAAGGAGCTCAGAAAGCACAGCCAAATGAGCAAGAACACGGGTTTGAGCTGCGAAAAGATTTTTTCTGGAGGTAGAGGAAGAGGATGGGAGCTGGAATGAGTGAAGGGGGGCCGTGTGGGCCCCACAAGCTTGCTTGCCACAGCCAGGGGAGTGGTCGCGATGACAGGGCTTGTGGCCCACTGGGGTGGCCGCCAAGCTAGCTCTCAGTCCCAGTATTTTTCAAATATTCCAGAAAAAATCATACTAGATTTTCAGGACCATCAGAGAACTTTTATTTTTGGGGTATTTTTCTCCGGGACGCTAAAACAGAAAACAGGAAAAACTAAACTAAACCTATCATTTTTCTTCTAAGCAAAAGAAAGTGAAAGCTTAAATCAGAGGTATGTGACTCTTTGATTCATCCATTTCATGGTCATCGAAAGAAATCCGTCAACGGGGTTGATCAAATCCTCATGACAAAACTTTCTCGAATCGCAAGAGAGAACGGAGAATTTTTGAATAGCCACCAAGTCACCTCAATGGGGATATGAATCTCCCCAACAAGCAAATCATACTTCATCTTGACACGAGGAATAGGGCATTCAAAGCTCCCAATAAGAATCGATGAAGTTTTTTCGATAGCATTGATGCAATGTACTTGATATCGTTTCTTCGGAAAGTGCACGATATGCTCATTACCGTTGACATGGAAAGTGACAATGCCTTTGTTGCAATCTATAACAGCCCCTGCAGTGTTTAAAAAGGGTCTTCCGAGGATGACAGCCATGGCATCGTCCTCGGGAATATCCAAGATAACAAAGTCTGTTAAGATAGTGGGGTTAGCAATCACAACAGGCACATCCTCGCAAATGCCAACAGGGAAAGCAATTGATTTGTCGGCCATTTGCAGAGAGATTTCAGTGGGTGTCAACTTATCCAATTCAAGTCTATGATAAAGAGAGAGAGGGATGACACTAACACCGGTTCCAAGGTCACATAAGGCAGTTCTTACGTAGTTTCCTTTAATGGAGCAAGGTATAGTGGGCACTCCTGGATCACCAAGTTTCTTAGGAGTTCCACCTTTGAAAGTGTAATTGGCAAGCATGGTGGAGATCTCAAGATCTGGTATCTTTCATTTATTGGTCACGATATCTTTCATCTACTTGGCATATGGAGACATTTTGAGCATATCAACTAACCGCATCTGTAGAAAGACGGGTCTTATCATTTCAATAAAGCGCTCAAAATCCTCATCATCCTTTTTCTTGGATGGCTTAGGAGGAAAGGGCATAGGTCTCTGAACCCATGGCTCCCTTTCTTTACCATGATTCCTAGGAGTGAAGTCATTCTTATCGTATCTCTTAGGTTGTGGGTTATCAGGATTAACCGTAGGTTCAATCTCCACATCCATATCATTGCTAGGTTGAGCATCATTATGAACATCACTGTCCACATTGTCACCAGGTTCATGTTCATCACCAGATTGTGTTTCTGCATCAGACGCAGAAATATCATTTGGTTCTTCAGGTGTGATAGTATTTGGTGAACTAACATGCAGGTTTCTATCATCCTTCTTCTTCTCCTTAGGATGACTGGATGCATCTGCATTAATTCCTTGAGAATCTTGATCGATTCTCTTAGGATGACCTTCAGGATACAAAGGTTCCTGAGTCATTTTGCCTCCTCTAGTAATGACTCTGACCGAGTTGTCATTTAATTCATTGAGCAGGTCATTTTGAGCTTTAAGTACTTGTTCTACGTGAGTAGTAATCATAGAGGCATGTTTACTCACAAGCTTCAGATCATTGACATTTCTGTCTACACAAGCACTTAAATGACTAAGCATACGAGTACTTTGTTCCAAATGTCTGCTAACATAATCATTGAAACTTTGTTGTTTGGCAACAAAGTTGTCAAATTCATCAAAGCATAGGCTAGCAGGTTTATCAAAAGGAATATCACTCTCATCAAACCTACGCAGAGAATTTACTTCCACTACCTGTATCGGGTTATCGAGACCATGGATCTCTTCGATAGGTGGCATATTTTTGACATCTTCATATCTAATGCCTTCTCTTGCATAGATTTCTTGGCTTCTTGCATATCTTCGGGACTGAGGAATGGAATACCTGTTTTCTTTGGAGTTGGCTTAGGAGGTGGTTCGGGAATAGTCCAAGCATTATCGTTGATCAAGATATTATTCAGTAGAGTCTTAGCTTGTTCTACAGTTCGTTCCCTAAAAACATAACCGGCACAACTATCTAGATGGTCTCTAGAGGCATCGATAAGTCCGTTATAGAAGATATCAAGTATCTCGTTCTTCTTAAGAGGGTGATCAGGCAAAGCATTCTGTAGCTGGACGATCCTCCCCCAAGCTTGTGGGAGACTCTCCTCTTTGAGTTGAGCAAAGTTGTATATTTCCTGCAAGGCAGCTTGCTTCTTATGGACAGGGAAATATTTCTCACAGAAGTAATAGACCATATCCTGGGGACTACTCACACATCCAGGAGCAAGAGAAGTGAACCAGGCTTTAGCGTCATCCTTTAGATTGAAAGGAAACAACTTAAGGATATAGTAGTGGCGGATCTTCTCCTCACTAGTGAAAAGGGTGGCTATATCGTGTAGTTTGGTAAGATGGGCTACGATCGTCTGAGACTCATAACCGTGGAAAGGATCAGATTCGACTAGAGAGATTATCTCAGGATCGACAGAGAATTCATAATCCTTATCGGTGATAAAGATAGGTGAAGTGGCAAACATCGGGTCGTATTTCATCCTAGCTTTCAGAGATTTTTCTTTCGACTTGAGAAGTAATTTCTCAGCGTCATAGGCATCCTTACACGCAAGAAAATCCTCATCTATCTCTCCCTCCATAACGTAACCCTCAGGTATATCAGGCAATTCATATCTAGGAGAGCTAGATCTAGCAGGAGCAAAAGCAGGTTCTATCTCAATAGTATCGGCAGTTTCAGAAGCATCACGAGCATTGGCAGTAACTCTAGCAATATGAGCATCAAGGAACACCCCTAGTGGCACATCAGGAAAAGTCGCATCTCTAGCAGTATCTAGCATAGCATCATCAGGCAAAATAGCATCTCTAGCAGTATCAGGCATAGCATCTCTTGCACTATCAGGCATAGCATCTCTAGCAATATCAGGCATAGTAGCATCATAAGCATCATCAAGCACATGCGACATATCAAGATTTCTAGTAGGAGGTGATGTCGCAAACTTACTCATAACTGAAGGTGAATTAAGTGCAGAGCTATATGGCAGTTCCTTACGTCCCCTCGTAGTTGAGGGCAAGACTTTGGTTTTTGGATCTTTCAGATTCTTCATAGTGATCAACAGATATAAATCCCATGTGACTCAGAGAATATAGCAACCCTCCCCGGCAACGGCGCCAGAAAAATGCTGCTAACGGAAGTCCCCGGCAACGACACTATAAGAATGTTGTTGACGTGTCCCTTACTTGATGCCTTCGCGACAACAGAGCCAGAACTGCTCCCAGTTGCTCAACAATTAGCAATTGTCTTGCAATGGCGCACCAGCGCGTGGGTTCGCGGTAGTTTTCGAGGGTAGAGTATTCGACCCAAATTTGTTGGTTCGCCAGGCAGGAGGTGAGAGGATACTCTCGATTATTAGCAGCTGAATGTGTCAGATTCAACCACACCTGAAAGATTAGTGTGTGCAAGCAAAGTATCAGCAACAAAGTAGTATGATAACAACGGTGCCAGAAATGATATGTTGACGGCAGACTATTCCTAACTGTTGTATCAATGGCGCCAGAAGTTGCCCGTAGACGGAAATAGTCTTTTCCCGTCAACGTCGAGCGAAAAAGTATTGTAGCAGGTAGCAATAGTGTAATGAGTAACAGAAGTGGCAAGGAACAACAGTAGTGACAGCGGTAGCAAGTGGCAACAGTAGCCAGTAACAGCAGTAGCAAGCAACAGTAGTAACAACAACACAACAAAACAAGTAACAGCAGGAGAGTAAAACAAGTAACAGCAGCAGTGGGACAAAATTGTAGGCAATGGGTGGGTGATTCGTTTGGATGATATTCATCATGCAACAGTTATAACACGGAGAGATATGTGGCTAGCTCCCGTTCGTCAATGTGATGTAGGCATGCATTCCGTGTGTAGTCATACGTGCTTAGGGAAAAGAACTTGCATGACATCTATTGTCCATCCCTCCTGTGGCAGCGGGGTCCAAAATGATACTACAGGATATTAAGGTTATCCTTTTAATAAAGAACCGGAACAACGCATTAGCACTTGGTGAACACATGAACTCCTCAAACTATGGTCATCACTGGGAGTGGTTCCGGTTATTGTCACTCCGGGGTTGCCGGGTCATAACACATAGTAGGTAACTACAACTTGCAAGATCGGATCTAAAACACACATATATTGGTGACAACATAATAATTTCAGATCTGAAATCATGGCACTCGGGCCCTAGTGACAAGCATTAAGCATGACAAAGTAGTAGCAACATCAATCTCAGAACATAGTGGATACTGGGGATCAATCCCCGTCAAAACTAACTCGATTACATGATAGATCTCATCCTACTCATCACCGCCCAGCGTGCCTACGAACAGATTACTCACGAACGATGAAGAGCTTCATGGAATTGGAGAGGGAAGCTGGTTGATGATGACGATGGCGACGATTTCCCCTCTTCGGAGCCCAAAACGGATTCCAGATCTGTCCTCCAGATGAAGAACAGGATGTGGCGGCGCCTCCGTATCGCAAACGCGATGAAATATTCTCTTCTGATTTTTTTCTGGGCGAAAGTGAATTTATAGAGCTGAGTTTGGGGGCGGCAGAGCCACATGGGCCAACAAGCTTGGTTGCCGCGGCCAGGGGGGGGGGTGGCCGTGGCAACAGGGCTTGTCGCCCACTGGCCCATCCCCTCTGGTGGATCTTTGCGCACGTATTTTTCATATTTTCAAGAAAAATTCTCCGTAAATTTTCAGGACGTTCCGAGAACTTTCATTTCTGCACAAAAACAACACCATGGCAATTCTGCTGAAAACAGCGTTAGACCGGGTTAGTTCCATTCCGATCATGCAAATTAGAGTCCAAAACAAGGGCAAAAGAGTTTGGAAAAGTAGATACGATGGAGACGTATCAGGCCTCCCCTGCCCTAGCTCCTTCGCCTATAAATTCCCTAAAAAATAGGGGGATCCACGAAAATACTTTTCCGCCGCCGCAAGCTTCTTTCACCGCAAGATCCCATCTGGGGCACATTCTGGTGCCCTGCTGGAGGGTAGATTCAGATACGGAGGGCTTCTTCATCAACACCATGACCTCTCCGATGATGCGTGAGTAGTTCACCGTAGACCTACGGGTCCATAGCTAGTAGCTAGATGGCTTCTTCTCTCTCTTGGATCTTCAATACAAAGTTCTCCATGATCTTCATGGAGATCTATCCGATGTAATCTTCTTTTGCGGTGTGTTTGTCGAGATCCGATGAATTGTGGATTTATGATCAGATTATCTATGAATCTTATTTCAGTTTCTTCTGATCTCTTATATGCATGATTTCATATCCTTGTAATTCTATTCGAGTTGTGGGTTTTGTTTGGCCAACTTGATCTATGATTCTTGCAATGGGAGAAGTGCTTGGTTTTGCGTTCATACCGTGCGGTGACCTCACTCAGTGACAGAAGGGGTAGCGAGGCACGCATCGTGTTGTTGCCATCAAGGGTAAAAAGATGGGGTTTTCATCATTGGTTTGATTTTATCCCTCTACATCATGTCATCTTGCTTAAGGCGTTACTCTGTTCGTCATGAACTCAATACACTAGATGCATGCTGGATAGCGATCGATGTGTGGAGTAATAGTAGTAGATGCGGAAAGTATCGGTCTACTTGTCACGAACGTGATGCCTATATGTATGATCATTGCCTTAGATATCGTCATGACTTTGCGCGGTTCTATCAATTGCTCGACAGTAATTTGTTCACCCACCGTAATATTTGCTATTTTGAGAGAAGCCTCTAGTGAACACTATGGCCCCCGGGTCTACTTCACACTATATTTTCAGCCTTACTCTTTTACTTCGTTGCACTATCCGCCTTCAAATCTCACTTTGCAATCAATCTTGAAGCGATTGACAACCCCTTTATAGCGTTGGGTGCATGCTCTTTTGTGTTTGCGCAGGTACTCTGGACTTGGCGAGATTCTCCTACTGGATTGATACCTTGGTTCTCAAATTGAGGGAAATACTTACTGCTCCTGTACTGCATCACCCTTTCCTCTTCAAGGGAAAAACCAACGCAAGCCAAGTTTCTGTCAACGTGCCAATTTCTGGCATTGTTGTTTGAGAAGTAGCAATATCCCACTTATTCCATGAAAAATATTGTTGTCATTTTCCATAAATCTATTACCTTCCAAAAAATGAAGCCCAATGATCCAAACTCTGATAATTCTTTGTTTGAGCTTCGTAACCTCATGCGTGCTAAAGGAGATGTAATTACCATCAATAACATCATTGTTGAAGCTATTCGCATCCATAAACTAGAACATTGTTATCGTCAAAATTCTAATAAATCTCTTGATTCTTGTGACGAGGATACTCCATTTGATAATGACAATCTGGAGCATGGCTACTATGATGAATACGAGAGGTTTGTCCTCAAATGTGAGAAGACCATGAGGAGCCTAAGTCTTATGGCAAACCTTAGAGACTACATGGCCAGAGGAAAAGAGTGGATTCTAGATAGTGGACGCAGCGAGGACATGACCAGAGATAGAGATATGTTTCAAGAGATCACACCAAATGATGGAGCACGAAGGTATGTAACTTTTGGAGATAACTGCAAGGGAAGTTCCATATCCCATGATAGTTCCACTCAAAATGTCATTCTTGTTGAATTCCTTGGCTACAATCTTATTTATGTATCTAGTTAGAGGACTTTGGTTTCAATGTGCTATTTACGGAAGTTGATTGCCAAGTGTTTCGTCAAGATAATCATAACATGGTCTTTATCGGTTTTTGTAGAGGTGATCTATACATTGTCGATTTCACTAAAAAAATCCAAACTTCGTACTTGTGTTATTGTAAAATGATCTAAAGGTTGGCTATGGCATAGAAGGCTAGGGCATGTTGGTATGCATAATCCAGACACGCTTATCAAAGGTGATCATATACTTGGTGTTAAAGATGTTATCTTTGACAAAGATAGACTTAGCAGTGCTTGTCAAGCAGTGTCACAAGTAGGTGGAAGTCATCCCATGAAGAACATCATGACTGCTAGGAGTCCACTCAAGCTGCTTCACATGGATCTCTTTGGACCCAATGCTTACAAGAGCCTCGGTGAAAATTCTCTTGGTCTAGTTATACTTGATGATTTTCTAGATTTATGTGTGTATTATTTTTTATGACAAGTCTCAGGTCGAAAAGATCTTCAAGAACTTCGTTGAGAAAGCCCAAAATGAGTTTGAAGTGAAGGTCAAGAAAGTTCATAGCGACAATGAATGGGAGTTCAAGAACACTTATGTGGATTCTTTTCTTGACAAAGAAGGTATCTCACATGCGTTCTCGACTACATATACGCCTCAACAAAATGGAGTTGTTGAGAGGAAGAACATGACTCCCATAGAGATGGCCAGAATGATGATCAACGACTACAATACGCAAAGACACTTTTCGGCAGAATCCATGTAAAAAACTTGTCATGCCACAAACTGGCTCTACCTACACAAGCTTCTCGATAAAATGACATATTAGCTACTCACCGGTAAGAAAACCCAAGTTGGATACTTTCGGGTATTCAGCTCAAAGTGCTACATTCTTGATAAGATTCGTCATTCTAAGTTTTCTCCTAAATATCATGAAGGTTTCCTACTTGGTTACAAATCAAACTCTAACACTTATTGTGTCTACAACAACTTCACTCCAAAAGTTGAAGAGACCATAGATGTGAAGTTTGATGAGACTAACGGTACGCAAATCGAACAATTGCCAAATAATGTAGGAGATAAGGAACCTTCAGAAGCCATTCAAGACTTGTCCATCAGCAAGATTTGTCCCAAGGAGGTGAAGGAAAGTACTTCATCAACACAAGTGAAGATCCTTACTTACATAAAGGTGAACCACAAAACTACATGGAGGCATCCACAAGCGGTACACGACAACATGAAGAGGAGGAAGAAGTACATCGTGATGATCCACCTCAGCCTCCTTCACTACCACCTCAAGGAGATGACACCTTCAACGACAACGAAGAATAATATGATGATGAGGAAGCTCCACCATCGAACAAGCAAAATCTACCACGAGTTCGAGCAATAGTGAACAAGAATCATCCCATCGAAAAAATTCTCGATGCCATACAACCTAGGAGAATCACTCACTCTTAAACTCGATTAGCTAACTTTTGTGAGCATTACTCATTTATGTCTAGCATTGAGCCTATGAAGGTAGAAGAAGCACTTGAAGACCCGGATTGGGCGTATTCCATGCACGAAGAGCTACACAACTTCGAGAGGAATGAAGTGTGGACACTAGTGGAGAAGCCCAAAGATGAGCACAACATCATTCATACAAAATGGGTGTTTCGGAACAAGCAAGATGAAGATGGCCAAGTGGTATGCAACAAAGTGCGTCTAGTAGCACAAGGTTACACACAAGTCGAAGGTATGGACTACACTGATACCTACGACCCCGTTTCCAGACGTGAAGCCATTCATATTATTCTTGCTTATGCCAATCACCATGATATTACTCTTTACCAAACGGATATAAAAAGTGCTTTTCTAAATGTTTAAATTTAGGAGGAAGTTTATGTCAAACACCCTCCCGGCTTTGTGAAACCTAAGAAACCTAATCATGTTTATAAACTTTGTAAAGCTCTATATGTCCTTAAACAAGCCCCTCGATCCTGGTACAAATGCCTAACGAAGTTTCTCATTGAAAAGGGTTTTGAGATTGGTAAAATTGACGCAACCTTGTTCACTAAAGGAGTTAAGGGCAAATTACTCATGTGCCAAATTTATGTGGATGGTATTATCTTTGGATCTACTAACCCACATTTTAGTGAAAAGTTTGGAAGGTTGATGTATAAGAAGTACGAGATGTCCATGACGTGTGAGCTGAAATTCTTTCTTGGGTTGCAAATCAAGGAAACGAGAGAAGGTACGTTTATCTCTCAAATCAAGTATACCAAGTACTTGATCAATAAGTTCAACATGCAAGAGTGCAAAGGTATGAAAACTCCTATGCCTACTATTGGACATGTTGACCTCACTAAGGAGGACAAACCGGTTGATCAAAAAGTTTATCGATCAATGATCGGTTCATTGCTATATCTATGTGCCTCCCGTCTCGATATCGTGCTAAGTGTGTGTATGCTTTCCCGATATCAAGTGGCGCCCAAGGAGTGTCATCTAAAGGCTATGAAAATAATTTTGAGATACTTGATACATACACGAAACTTTGGCATTTGGTATCCCAAGGGATCTTCTTTTAATGTTGTTTGCAATTCCGACTCGGATTATGCCGGATACAAGGTTGATAGAAAATCCACCTTGGGCACATGCCAATTTCTTGGGAGATCTCTCGTGTCTTGGTTATCCAAGAAACAAAACTTGCTATCTATATCTAGCGCCAAAGCAGAATACATTGCCGCCGGATCTTGTTGTGCACAATTGCTATGGATGATGCAAACTCTTAAGGATTATGGCATATATGTGAAACATGTTACATTGTTGTGTGACAATGAAAGTGCTACTAAGATTGCTCATAATCCCGTGCAACGTTCTCGAACTAATCATGTTCAAGTTCGTCCTCATTTCATTCGTGAGCATGTTCGTACTAACAAACAATTGACCGATATTTTTACCAAGCCATTTGATGAGAAATTGTTTGTCACTTGAGGAGTGAGTTGAACATCATTGATGCTTCAAACTTGAGCTAGAATCACTGAGATGCGTGCAAAGGCATGAGCTTACTTGATCATTCCATGATGAAAATGATATGAAACTATGGTATACCTTGGGCTCCATTGCATTACATCAAACCTTTTGTAGTTACTTGGAGGAACTACGCTTCACAAGATTGCCATCAACTCACACCACAAGCAATCTTGTCGTGGCCAAGTATCATCAATTTTTCTTTGATGGTGAAGGAAGAATAGAACAAAGACATATCCTCGACAACTATTTTTTGAATAAATTCACTCTTGTCATTTGGGTATATTATGTTCTTACTTGCATGACTAACTTATGTAGGTGAAAAGTGAACCAAAACAACAAGGATTGCTCCCAATTCAAGATGAACTTCATCAACGTTGAGCATCGACAACAAGTTCACCTACATGCCATGTCATCAACATGATTCAAAGGTATGTACTCATGTCCTTGATAATGCTTTACTCAAAGTCATGAGGTAAAGAAACTGAAGTGATATGAAGACATTAAAATGCTTAACGAAAAATGGTAACCCCATTTTGATCTTAACGAGGAGTATGACCTATGATCAAGCATTCTTTCTTGGCTCCTCAAGTCAATATACTCTAATATAGGTAACCTAGTCGACGGCCATCATTGTGATGAAATTTCTTGTATGGTTCATATTTTAGTTGCATGCTTTCTTGGAATCATTCAATCTTCATCTAGTTGTGAAAATTCATTGCAATTATTTTTGAAAATTCCTTGAAAATATTTTTGAACATTTTCTAGGAACATTGGCCAAAACTTTCTGAAAGTCATCATTGATAAAATGGCCAAGAAGGATTTTTGTTTGACAAGTAACCCCATATTTCAAGTAGTTAAGTTTCTATTTGCAACTCGGTCCCTGTGAACTAGGAAAATCGTTCTTACCAACACATTATATATACTGCCAAGAGCTTCTTCGTCATCATCGATATGAACCTCTTCGGCCGCACTGATTTCTCCCACAGCCCTAAGATCATTTTCGATTTACCAATTTATTTTGCTGAGGAGCCTCCGAATTTTGATACTACTTGTGTTCTTTGTCTTCATCTTAACTTTTTCAAAGGGGGAGAAATATCAAGGATCCCTTAATCTAAAGGGACCCTTACCTTTGACCGTTTTTGCAAATAATGCCAAAGGGGGAGAAATATCAAAGCTTATGCTTACCCAAAGGGGTAGAACTATTCCAGGGGGATAAATATCAAGCTCACCTAAAGAGGGACTGCCACTACATTAAGAGGAAGAGAGAATTTACATACCTTGTTTTATTTGCCTTCTTGTAATGGACTTGTCTCACCCTACCTACTCCCAGTATCTACATGTTGAGATTCAGGGGGAGAGGAGAAACTAATGTTCATACCTAGGGGAGAAAATTCTAAATGTTCTTGGAGACATGCCTATCCTAACAAATGAGGAGAAATATAAAAGCTTATGCTTACTGAAAGGGGGAGAAATATTCCAGGGGGAGAAATATCAAGGAGGAGAGAGAATTTACTTACCTTGTTTTATTTGCCTTCTTGTAATGGACTTGTCTCACCCTACCTACTCACAATATCTACATGCTGAGATTCACGGGAGAGGAGAAACTATTGTTCATACTTAGGGGAGAAAGTTTTAAATGTTCTTGGAGACATATCCATCCTAACAAATAGGGGGAGAAATGTCAATCATCAAACGCTATTTTCAACATGTCTTCCATGTATTGGTACTATTGAATCTCTTTGCATCTTTACAATAGAATACTCTTGTGTTATCTAACAATTGTTTACTCAAGTGTGTTCCTACTGTTAAAATGCTCAAGAACTTCAAGGTAAGTATTGATACGTCTCCAATGTATCGATAATTTATGAAGTATTCATGCCAATGTTCTACAACTTTCATATACTTTTGGCAACATTTTATATTATTTTTGGGACTAACTTACTTATCTAGTGTCGAGTGCGAGTTCGTATTTTTTGTGCGTTTTTTGTTTTGCAGAAATTTCATATCAAACAGAGTCCCAACGCGATAAAATTTTATGCATATTTTTTTGGAATTCATGTGAATTTTGGGAAGAAGAATCAACACCACACGATGCTCGAGGCTCTCCTAAGGTAACAAGGTGCGACCGGGGGGGGGGGTTAGGGTTTAGGGTTTAGGTTGAGGCCCTTCTCTCGCCTAAAGAAAGATATTTTTTCGATAAACCCCCCTCAAAATTTCAGCCCGGTCGGAGTTACGGATCTCCAGATAATTAAGAAACGGTGAAGGGCCACAAAACAGCACCAAAAATAGGAGAAACAGAGAAAGAGAGAGATCCAATCTCGGAGGGGCTCTCGCCCCTCCGGGAGCCATGGAGGCCAAGGACCATAGGGGAGAACCTCTCCCCATCTAGGGAGAGGCCACGGAGGAGGAGGAGGAAGCCTAAGGGAGGATACTCTGTTCCCCTCTCTTCCGGTGGTGTCGGAGCGCCGCTCGGGGAACCAGCGCCGCTCTGATCGTCTTCATCAGCATCACTGCCTCAATCACCTTCCCTCATCTATCTATGGCGGTCCACTCTCCTACACTCTGCCATAATCCCCTACTTGAACATGGTGATTCATGCCACATATTATTAATCACTGATGTGTTGCCATCCTATGATGTTTGAGTAGATCTATGTTGTCCTTTGGGTTGATTGATGATCTTGACTAGTTTGGTGTATGTTTTATTTTGGTTATTTCCTAAGGTGCCTTCCAAGAGGAGCACACGTGAAGGATTCACGCTGGAGGGTGTTGCAATATGTTCATGATTCGTTTATAGTGTGTGGTAGACTGATAAGAGCTTACACCCAACCGAGGGAGTTGTTTGTGTACGAGAGTAAAGGGGACTTGATGTTTAATGATATGGTTGGGTTTACCTTAATGATTTATAGTAGTTGCGTATGCTTTCTAGATATCCAATCACAATTTCATATGATCCAAGTATGGAAAGTATGTTAGCTCATGCCTCTCCCTCATATAAAATTGCAAGAATGATTACCGATCTTGTTATCAATTGCCTAGGATGATTCCGCACACCATACCATCATTATTCCACACTCGCTATTTGTAATAAATTGTAATATATTTTAACTTTATTTAGTCAACGACTATTTGCATATTTTTGTTCTCCAATATCATGCAAAGCTATCCTCTCTATACCCACAATGCGGTTTTATTTCTCGTTACTAGATAGAAGCAAACGTTCGGTGTATGCACAGTCTTATTGGCGACGGATAGGACTTGAGAGAATATTTATCTTGCCTTTATCTCCTTGTGGGTTAGACACTACATACTGACCACTTCCATCTTTGGAAATTTCTATGATAATTCCTTGCACTTGGGGATTATCAAGCTCTTTTCCGGCACCGTTGCCGAGGAGCAATAGCATGGGGTTAATATTTTTGTGTATGCTTGTTTGATTCTATAACTAAGTAGAATTTGTTTTTGTTTTGTTTCTATTTTATTGTTTTATTTATTTCTTTTTTAGTGAAACAAAAAAAATTTAAAAATTAAAAACAAAAAAATTACTTGCCTCTCAAAAGAGAAGCGATTGGAAAGTTATGCATTGAAGAAGTTAGGGTCGACCTTGAACACTTTTATTCATGCTTATGGAAACAATGTAGATTTTTTCATGGAAGTTTTTTAGAAAAATAACTATCCCCTTGTATATACGACTGCACCATAAAAATAATTTGCCTGTCATAATATTCATGATTCTCTTTTTCATGTTTCATCAACTATCCCTGTGTGGGCTTCATTGAAATTATCATGCCTAGCTAAAAGGCTTTAAAGAAAAGCGCTTTTTGGGAGACAACCCAACACTTGTACTTTCTATTTTAGTGTATTCATATGATTAAGCTACTATAGTAATCATGTTTTGTGTCTTTTATTTCAATAATGTGCCAAGTAAAGCCTTTGGGATGATTTGGATGATAAATAGAATTGATACAGTTGAAAAACACAAACTTTGATGTCCAATACAGAATTTCTGTGATTTTACTGGGATGTCATTTTGATCTGATTGTTTTACAAAGTATTAATGTAGAAATTTCCTAGGTCCTCCTATTTTTTCATAATTTCTTTAGTTACAGAAATTTGGTATTTGTGTTGATCATTACACACTATTCTGTTTTAGGCAGATCCTGTTTTTGCTTGCATAGTTTGCTTGTTTAGATGATGCTACATATTGTATCAGGGTGGGTGGGAGGGAAGCCACGGATAAGTTAGAATACAGTACCTTATTCAATAATTAAATATGAACCAATTTATAACAGTAACTAAAGTTTATGATTTGCCCATTATAGTAACGGATCTCATGAGGTTTGTGTTAAGTTTTTTGCGATTGAAGTTTTGAAGTTTTAGGTGAGATACCGATATGAGGAGGAAAAGAGCATCAAGAACCTAAGATTGGGGATGCTCAGGGCACCCCTAAGGTAATATCCAAGTAATACTCAAGTTTCTAAGCTTTCCGGGGCATCCCTTCTTTCGTCTTCAACACTATCGATATATCTTACTTGGAGCTATATTTTTATTCATCACATAATATGAGTTTTCGTTGGAGCGACATTTTATTTTGTTAGTATTTGTTTGAAATTACTTATAATATTTTTATCAATAAAATTTTCCAATAATTGTTTTTACAATGCTTGTATTGCATGTGTGAGGTGTCCTGTATATAAACAGAAACTTTTGCTGTAGTATTTGAATTATGAGATTTTACTGGAACACATAAACTTTCTGAAATTTGTACACAGTACTTCCTTACAAATTATTTAGCATTTCCTAAATTTTCATCATTTTTTGAGATACATAAGTACACTTTAAATGAATTGTTACAGACTGTTGTGTTTGGATAGATTGCTGTCATAGTTTTGTTATCTAGTTATCCTAGAGTTTTCATGGATTATATTGGTAGATATAAATTACGGAAATGATAGTATATAGTACCTAATGTTTGAAATTTATTATGCAACTTGTCTTGGCAGTACATTAAGTGTAGATTTATTCTTATGTGTACTAACCTATCTCACAAGTTCTTTTCAAGTTTTGTGTGGATGAAGTTTTTGAGACTTAGGTGAAACTGGGATATGAGAGGATTGAACAAGATACAAAAGCTCAAGCTTGGGGATGCCCGAGTCACCTCAAGTAAATATTACAAGAATTTTCAAGCATCTAAGCTTGGGGATTCTACGCATCCCACCTCTCTTCGTCAACAATTATCGATTAGCCAATGTTGATCCTAAGTTTTCATTTGTTCACATGTGTTATTCTTGGAGAATATTTTGTGTTTACTATTCCCTTTTATTTTATGCACCATGCTAGTATGATATAATCCTTGGTTGATTTATATAATGCTTCATGTGCTTCACTCAAATCTTTTGAGTATGGCTTTATAGAATGCTCCGTGTGCTTGACTTATATTTTTTTGAGCATGGATATTGGTTTCTCCATATTCATTAAAGAATTCTCTATGAACTTCACTTATATCTTGTTGAAAGTAGTTTTATGATCACTCTTGTGCTTCACTTATATTGTAATAGAAAATTTTGAATGAACTTAATGTCATAAAACATGAAATTATATATGCTTCATATGCTTGTCCCATGAGGAGTAGTGACTTCACATACTAAGAGTATAAGCAATAAAATTTATTGGTGGTTAGGAAACATAGCATTGGTCACTTGAACAATTCATGAAAGAATATTGAAGGATGAGAGATGTCGCATATAAATATACTATCTTGGACATCTTCTATGATTGTGACCCCCATTAATTAATTTCAAACTTGATCAAGTAGTTGACATTGAACAAGGAAGACAACACAATGGTTATGTTTGTTTATATTTACATAGAAGCTTATTGTCATGGATCCTCTAACACGTGGTTCTTGCTTTAGATCTTTTGCTAGCCAAAAATTCATACTAAGTAGAGATATTACTTGTGCATCCAAACCCTTGAGCCAAGTTTCTTCCATGAGAGTCCAACATAGTTTTCTAGTTTTGAAGAACATTTATGATCTATACTTTAAGACGGAATAGCTTGTTACTTGATCATGGGAAGTTCTATTAGAAAAGAGTTGTTGTTTTATGATGCTAGAAAAAGTGATTGGTAGTAACATTGATCAAACTTATATACTATGCTAGCATTCACACCTCATAAATTATTTCTTTTAACATTTACCTACTCGAGGACGGGCATGAATTAAGCTTGGGGATGCTGATACGTCTCCAACATATCGAAAATTTATGAAGTATTCATGCCAATGTTTCACAACTTTCATATACTTTTGGCAACATTTTATATTATTTGTGGCACTAACGTACTTATCCAGTGCGTAGTGTTTGTTCCTGTTTTTTGTATGTTTTTTGTTTGGTAGAAATTTCATATCAAACAGAGTCCAAACGCGATAAAAATTGATGGAGATTTTTTTGGAATATATGTGAATTCTGGGAAGAAGAATGAATGCCACATGATGCCCGCGACTCTCCTAAGGTAACAGGGTGCGACGAGGGGGTGTTCATGCCCTGATGCCTTGGGGACACCCATTAAGTCGGTCGAGGCCCTTCTTTCACCACAAGAAAGATATTTTTCCGGTAAAGATCACCTCAAAATTTCAGCCCGATCGTAGTTACAGATCTCTGGATATTTAAGAAATGGTAAAGGGATAGAAAACAACATCGGAAACATGAGAGAAACAGAGAGAGAGAGAGAGAGAGAGAGAGAGAGAGAGAGGTCAAATCTAGGAGGGGCTCTCGCCCCGCCGGGAGCCATGGAGGCAAAGGACCAGAGGGGAGAACCTCTCCCCATCTAGGGAGTGGCCATGGAGTAGGAAGCCTAAGTGCGGAGACTCTCCCCCCTCTCTTCCGGTGGCGCCGGAGTTCCGCAGGGGAACCATTGACACGGTGATCATCTTCATTAGCATCACCGTCTCAATCACCTTCCCTCATCTACCTATGGCGATCCACTCTCCCGCACCCCACTATAATCCCCTACTTGAGCATGGTGTTTCATGCCACATATTATTAATCAATGATGTGTTGCCATCCTATGATGTTTGAGTAGATCTATGTTGTCCTTTGGGTTGATTGATGATCTTGATTAGTTTGAGTGTATGTTTTGTTTTGGTGATTCCCTAAGGTGCCTTCCGTGAGGTGCTGATACGTCTCCAACGTATCTATAATTTTTGATTGTTCCATTCTATTATATTATCTGTTTTGGATGTTTTATATGCATTTATATGCTATTTTATATTATTTTTGGGACTAATCTATTAATCTAGAGCCTAGTGTCAGTTTCTGTTTTTCCACGTTTTTGAGTATCGCAGATAAGGAATATTAAACAGAGTCCAAATGGAATAAAATCTCCGGAAAGATTTTTCTTGGACGAAAAGACATGCAACATACTTGGAGTAGGCGGCAAGGCAATTGCCGGGAGGCCACAAGCTTGCAGGGCGCGCCCTGGGGAGGGGGTGTGGCCGTGCTCCCTTGGCTTGTGGGGCCCCTGCAGGTCACCAAACCCCAATTCTTATCCTATTAATTCCCAAATATTCCCGTATCGCCAAAAAGAGCAACAAAAATACTTTTACGCCCCCGAGAGCCTCTGTTCTCGAGAGATCCAATCTGGGAGCCTTTTTCGGTAATCTGCCGGAGAGGGAATTGATCACGGAGGGCATCTAACTCAATGCTATTGCCCCTCCGATGATGTGTCAGTAGTTTACCACAGACCTACGGGTCCATAGCTAGTAGCTAGATGGCTTCTTCTCTCTCTTTGATCTTTAATACCATGTTCTTCACGATCTTCATGGAGATCTATCCGATGTAATACTACTTTGCAGTGTGTTTGTCGAGATCCGATGAATTGTGAGTTTATGATAAGATTATCCATGAATATTATTTGAGTCTCTTCTGAATTCTTATATGCATGATTTCATATTTACCTAAAAATAGTATTGATTCGTGGAATAAGTGTAAAGATGCTTTTATTTCCAAGTACTTTCCACCGGCTAAGATTATCTCCCTTAGGAACGATATAATGAATTTTAAGCAACTTGATCATGAGCATGTTGAACAATCTTGGGAGAGGATGAAACTAATGATTAGGAATTGCCCCGCGCATGGTTTGAGCTTATGGATGATTATACAAACAATTTATGCAGGATTGAATTTTCCTTCTAGAAATCTCTTAGATTCAGCCACGGGTGTTACCTTTATGGAAGTCACATTAGGAGAAGCTACTAAACTCCTAGATAATATTATGGAAAATTACTCTCAATGGCATACCGAAAGATCTCGTACTAGTAAAAAGTGCATGTTATGGAAAAAATAAATACATTGAGTGGAAAGATGGATGAATTAATGAAATTATTTGCTAGTAAGAGTGCTCCTATTTATCCCAATGATATGCCTTTCTCTTCTTTGATTGGATATAATAATGAATTTATGGATGTGAATTTTGTTGGTAGGAACAATTTTGGCAATAACGCGTATAGAGGTAATTTCAATCCTAGGTCATTTCCTAGTAATTCCTCTAATACTTATGGTAATTCCTAAAACAATTCTTATGGAAATTATAATAAGATGCCCTCTGATCTTGATAATATTATTAAACAATTCATTAGCTCTCAAAAAGGTTACAATGCTATGATTGAAGAAAAATTGCTCAAGGTTGATGATTTGACTAGGAACGTTGATAGAATTTCTCTTGAGATTGATTATTTGAAAATTAGATCTATTCCACCAAAGCATGATATTAATAAGTCTTTAAAAGATATGAGAATTTCTATTGATGAGTGTAAGGAAAGAACCACTAGAATACGTGGTAAGCGCGAATGGCTTGGAAAAGTGTTTTCTTGTGATAATATTCATGAAGATCTAAAAGTGATTGGTGTGACACCTATTGAATCTTTGTTTTCTAGCATAAATCTTGAAAAATATGGGACTCGAGATGAGTCAACTTTAGCTAAAAGGCGTCCCAATGATTCGAAGTTCATAGATCTTAGTGATAAGTGTTGGGAATATGCCCTAGAGGCAATAATAAAATGGTTATTATTATATTTCCTTGTTCAAGATAATTGTTTATTATCCATGCTAGAATTGTATTGAATGGAAACTCAGATACATGTGTGGATACATAGACAACACACTGTCCCTAGTAAGCCTCTAGTTAACTAGCTCCTTCATCAAAGATGGTCAAGGTTTCCTGGCCATAAACAGGTGTTGTCACTTGATGACGAGATCACATCATTAGGAGAATGATGTGATGGACAAGACCCAAACTATGAACGTAGCATATGATCATGTGAGTTTATTGCTACCGTTTTCTGCATGTCAATATATATGTTCCTATGACCATGAGATCATGCAACTCCCGGACATCGGAGGAATACCTTGTGTGTATCAAACATCGCAACGTAATTGGGTGACTATAAAGGTGCTCTACAACTATCTCCGAAGGTGTGTGTTTGGTTGGTGTGAATCGAGACTGGGATTTGTCACTACGTATGACGGAGAGGTATCTCGGGGCCCACTCGGTAATACAACATCACAATAAGCTTTGCAAGAAATGTGACTAAGGAGTTGGTCATGGGATCTTGTATTACAGAACGAGTAAAGAGTCTTGCCGGTAACGATATTGAACTAGGTATGGAGATACCGCCGATCAAATCTCGGGCAAGTAGCATACCGAAGGACAATGGTAACCGCATATGGGATTAACTCAATCCTTGACATAGAGGTTCAACCGATAAAGATCTTCGTAGAATATGTAGGAGCCAATATGGGCATCCAAGTCCCGCTATTGGTTATTGACAGGAGAATGTCTCAGGTCATGTCTACATAGTTCTCGAACCCGCAAGGTCTGCACACTTAAGGTTCGGTGACGTTTTGATATTATTGAGTTATGTGTGTTGGTAACAAAAAGTTGTTCAGAGTCCCGTATGAGATCCTGGACATCACGAGGAGGTCCGAAATGGTCCGGAGGTAAATATAGATATATAGGAAGTCCTATTTTGGTCACCGGAAAAGTTTCGGGGTACTTCAGTAGTGTACTGGGAGTGTCGGGAGGGTATCGGGGACCATTGGGAGGGATGTCACGCCTCGAGGGGCCTCATGGGCTGCGGGAGGAGTCAAACCAGCCCCTAGTGGTCTGGCCTAATCCACCACTAAGGCCCATGAGGTTTGAGAAGGAAAAACCCAAAGGTGGAAGAGGAGGAAAGGGTTTCCAAGTGGAGATGAGGAATCCTACTCCTAGTAGGATTGTAGTAGGACTCCTCCACCTCCAATTTCGACCAAACCTTGAGGGTTCGAGGCTGCCTCCTCCCCTCCCTCCCTCCTATATATACTAGAGGAATTAGAGGCAGCCCTAACACATAAATTGCCACGTCTCCCTCTACTACTTTCTTGATATGTTTCTCCTCTAGTCAAGTTTGGCTGTGCTTCGGCGAAGCCCTGCTGGATTAGTTCACCACCACCACCACCACGCCGCCGTGCTGGAGAACTCATCTAACTCTCCGCCCCTCTTGCTGGATCAAGAAGGCGGGGATCTTCATCGAGCTGTACGTGTGCTGAACACGGAGGTGCCGTCCGTTCGGCACTAGATCGGGATGGATCGTGATGGGATCGAGGGACAGATCGTGATGAGAACGCGGGACGGGCTGCGATTTGGATCGCGAAGATGTTCCATGCTGAGGCAACAAAAATCCTTCCCTGGCACTTAGGAATTCTTCATGTTACTTCTCTGGTTTGCGTTGGTTTTTCCCTTGAAGAGGAAAGGGTGATGCAGCACAGGAGCAGTAAGTATTTCCCTCAGTTTGAGAACCAAGGTATCGATCCAGAAGGAGGGCCTCGTCAAGTCCAAAGTACCTGCACAAACACAAACAAGCTTGCACCCAACGCTTCAAAGGGGTTGTCAATCCCTTCAAGATTGTTTGCAAAGTGAGATATGAAGGCGGAAAGTGCAACGGAATAAAAAGTGTAAGGCTGAAAATATGGCGTGGAGTAGACCCTAGGGGCCATAGTGTTCACTAGAGGCTTCTCTCATAATAGAAAATATCACGGTGGGTGAACAAATTACTGTCGAGCAATTGATAGAACTGCGCGAAGTCATGACGGTATCTAAGGCAATGATCATGCATATAGTCATCACGTCCGAGACAAGTAGACCGATACTTTCTGCATCTACTACTATTACTCCACACATCAACCACTATCCAGCATGCATCTAGTGTATTGCGTTCATGACGAACAGAGTAACGCTTTAAGCAAGATGGCATGATGTAGAGGGATAATCTCAAACCAATGATGAAAACCCCATCTTTTTACCCTTGATGGCAACAACACGATGCGTGCCTCGCTACCCCTTCTGTCAGTGGGTGAGGTCACCGCAGGGTATGAACCCAAAACCAAGCACTTCTCCCATTGCAAGAATCATAGATCTAGTTGGCCAGACAAAACCCACAACTCGAAGAGAATTACAAGGATATGAAATCATGCATAAGAGAGATCAGAAGAAACTCAAATAATATTCATAGATAATCTGATCATAAATCCACAATTCATCGGATCTCGACAAACACACCACAAAACAAGATTACGTGGGATAGATCTCCAAGAAGATCATGGATAACTTTGTATTGAAGATCCAAGAGAGAGAAGAAGCCATCTAGTTACTAGCTATGCACCCGTAGGTCTATGGTGAACTACTCACGCATCATCGAAGAGGTTATGGTGTTGATGAAGAAGACCTCCGTGTCTGAATCCCCCCTCCGGCAGGGCACCAGGACATGCCCCAGATGGGATCTTGCGGAGAGAGAAGCTTGCGGCGGCAGAAAAGCGATTGCGATCATCTCTTGTTTTTTTTTGGAATATTTGGGAATATATAGGCGCAAGATCTAGGTCAGGGGACCTCCAGGGGGCCCACAAGCCTGGATGGCGCGCCCCCTGGCCGCGGGGTAGGGGCTTGTGGGGGCCCCTGGAGCTCCTCTGGCGTGGCTCCCAAGTTCTCCGATCTTCTTCCGTTCCCAAAAAAATCTTTTCGGGGATTTTCTTCAGTTTGGAATCCGTTTCAAAATCTCCTCTAAAAGGGGTCAAAAACATGGAAAAAAAACTGGAACTGGCACTTGGCACTGAGTTAATAAGTTAGTCCCAGAAAATAAATAAAAGGCATGCAAAACATCCAAAGTTTGACAAGATAATAGCATGAAACCATCAAAAATTATAGATACATTGGATACGTATCAAGCATCCCCAAGCTTAACTCCTGCTCGTCCTCGAGTAGGGAAGTGATAAAGAATGAATTTTTGATGTGGAATGCGACCTAGCATAGTTGTCCTTTGCAATTTCTTTCACGTGGCATGAATGTTCAGATCCGTAAGATTCAAAACAATAGTTTGCTATTGACATGAGAACAGTAATACTTCAAGCAAACTAGCAAAGTAATCATGAACTTTCAAAATACCAAGGCCAAAGAAAGTTATCCCTACAAAATCATATAGTCTAGCTATGCTCCATCATCCTCACACAACTAATGTAAATCATGCACAACCCCGGAATTGGCCAAGTAATTGTTTTCGCACTCTTACTTTCTCAAACTTTTTATAACTATCACGCAATACATGAGCGCGAGCCATGGATATAGCAGTATAGGTGGAATAGAGTGTGGTGGTGGTTGTGAGACAAAAAAGGAGGAGATGGTCACACTGACTCGGCGTATCAATAGGCTATGAAGATGCCCATTAATAGATATCAATGTGAATGAGTAGGAATTGCCATACAAGAGATGCACTAGAGCTATAAGTATGTGAAAGCTCAAGAGGAAAACTAGTGGGTGTGCATCCAACTTGCTTGCTCACGAAGACCTAGGGAAATTTTGAGGAAGCCCATCATTGGAATATACAATCCAAGTTATAAAATGAAGATTCCCACTAGCATATGGTAGTGACAAAGCAAGAAGCTCTCAATCATGAAGAACATGGTGCTAACATGAAGCACAAGTGTGGAAAAAGAAAGTAGCATTGTCCCTTCTCTCTTTTTCTCTCATTTCTCTCTTTTTTCATTTGGGCTCTTAGGCCTCTTTTTTTCTTTTCTTTTCTCTTTTTTTGTTTTTGGGCTCTTTGGCCTCTTATTTTTTCTCACATGGGACAATGCTCTAATAATGATGATCATCACACTTTTATTTACTCACAGCTCAAAGATCACAATGATGATGACTCCATAGGAAATGCCTCCGGTAGTGTACCGGGATGTGCAACGATCTAGCATGGCGTATGACGTTGAAAACATCTCGCTAGCTATCTTACGATCATGCAATGGCAATATGAGAGTGACAACACATGTCATGAGACGGAATGGTGGGAGTTTCATGGCAATATATCTCCGAATGGCTAGGAAAATGCCATAGTAGGTAGGTATGGTGGCTGTTTTGAGGAAGGAATTTGGTGGGTTTGTGCACCGGCAAGAATTGCGCGGCACTAGAGAGGCTAGCAATGGTGGAAGGTGAAAGTGCATCTATACCATGGGCTCACATTAGTCATGAAGAACTCACATACTTATTGCGAAAGTTTTTATTAGTAATCAAAACAAAGTGCAAAACACATACTCCGAGGGGAAGGGTTGGCAGGTGTAAACCATCGCGCGATCCCGACCTCAACACAAAGGATGACAATCAATAGATCAATTATGCTCCGACTTCCTAACATAGCGGTTCACCATACGTGCATGCTACAGGAATCACTATCTTCAACACAAGTATCTCTAGATTCACAACACCCTACTAACATAACTCTTAATATTACCGAATCCACGTCTCAAAACTAATTGAGAGGAATTGAAACTTCTCTTTATACTCAATGCACATGAAATGGAGGTTTTTGCATCCTCTTTGGTCACCTAGCACATTTGGGACTACTTTCATAGCATAATCCAACTACCAAATCACGCACCGCCATGCTCTAAAGATATAAGTGAAGCACAATAGAAAACAATATCTAGCTCAAAAGATATAAGTGAAGCACTAGAGCAAAAGTATCTAGCTCAAAAGATATAAGTGAAGCACTATGAGCATTCTAGCAAAATCACGATGAGTGCATGTCTCTTTCTCTCAAAAAGGTGTGCAGCAAGGATGATTGTGACACAACAACAAAAAAGACTCCTAAGATACAAGACGCTCCAAGCAAAACACATATCATGTGGTGAATAAAAGTATAGCTCCAAGTAATGTTACCGATGGATTGAAGACGAAAGAGGGGATGCCTTCCCGGGGCATCCCCAAGCTTAGGCTTTTTGGCGTCATTGAATTTGGCTTGGTATGCCTTGGGCATACACAAGCTTGAGATCTTTCCACTCCTTATCACTTTGTCCATGGGAACATCATCCAAAACTTGAAAACTTCACAACATAAAACTTAAACAGAAACTTGTGATAACATTAGTACAAGAAAACAAACTACCACTTCTTTTGGTACCGTAGCAAACTTGAATTCCATCTATATTGATGATGGGCTACTTTCTCACTTTTCCATGGCTAGTAACCCCCGATACTAACCATAGTTACATCAAAACAAGCAACCAACTCAACAAAAACAGAATCTGTCAAAAATAGACCAGTCTGTAGCAATTAGTAGACTTCGTATACTTCTGATCTCTCAAAAAATCTGAAAAATTACGATGGTCTGGGGAAAAAGCATATCAATCAGAAGCAAAAATAATCAACTCAAAAGCTCTTTATTAATAAAAATGAAAAATCATCTCGTTAGCGAAAATTTTCTGTCTTTTTCCAGCAGGATGAAACAACCATTACCAAGACTAGTCATAAAAGTTTTGCTTGGCTCAAACAGAAAAAGAAACACAAAAAACACAATCACAACAGAATTATGAAAGTGTGGATGCGACAAAATAGAACAAAAAAGATAAATTCATTGGGTTGCCTCCCAACAAGCGCTATTGTTTAACGCCCTTAGCTAGGCATAGGAGCGATAGAATCACGTATCGTCGTCTTTGGTGCTCAAACCATAAGTGGCCCTCATCGTGGTTTCATAAGGCAATCTTATTTTATTTCTAGGAAAGTGTTCCATGCCCATCCTTAAAGGAAATTGAAATCTAATAATCCCTTCCTTCATATCGATGATAGCACCAATAGTCCTTAGGAAAGGTCTACCAAGAATAATAGGGCATGTAGGATTGCAATCAATGTCAAGCACAATGAAATCCATGGGTACATAGTTCCTATTTGCAATAATAAGAACATCATTGATCCTTCCCATGGGTTTCTTGATAGTAGAATCAGCAAGATGCAAATTAAGAGAACACTCTTCAATCTCGTTAAAACCCAGAACATCACATAAAGACTTTGGAATCGCAGAAACACTAGCACCCAAATCACACAAAGCATTGCACTCATAGTTTTTGATTTTGATTTTGATGGTAGGTTCCCACTCATCATGAAGCTTTCTAGGGATAGAGACTTCTAATTCAAGTTTCTCTTCAAGAGCTTTTATCATAGCTTCGACGATATGATCGGGAAAGGCTTTGTTTTGGCTATAAGCGTGTGGAGAGTTCAACATGGATTGCATCAAAGAAACGCATTCAATCAAGGAGCAACTATCATAATTGAATTCCTTGAAATCCACGGTAGTAATTTCATTACTACTCAAAGTTTTAACATCTTCTACTCCACTTTTAATGCTTTTAGCATAGATGGACTCCGAATCATTGGGGCACTTTTCAACCAAATAGGATTCATATCCAGCCCCATAATCATTAGGTTTGACACAAGGAAACAAAGATTCAATGGGAGTCACACCAAGCACTTTAAGATCTTCGTGTTTCTCATCACGAGTTTCAGGTTTAGCAGCCATTTTATTGACTAAAGTAGCTTGCTTATCAGAAATCTGGCCCACTAGCTTTTCAAGATGGGCAAACTGGGAATTCAACGCAAGGAATTCTTTGGCCATATCATCAACTTCTCTACTCATAAAAGACAGAAAAGAATTTTGCTCCTTCAGCTTTCTATGGAAGTAGCTATTATATTCAAACTGTGTAGACATGAAGCCTTTAACACTAGTTTCAATCTCTTCTAACTTTGCAAAGAGAGCATCAAAATCCCTTAGTGGGGCTATTCGGGCTTTAGCAGGCAAGCAAGCACACAAGCGAACAAAAAGCACGCGAGAAAAAGGGCGAACGAAAAGGGTGAACGAAAAGGCGAACAAAAAGTCAAACTGGTGAAGTGGGGGAGATGAAAACGAGAGGCAACTGACAAACAAAGTAAATGTAAGAGATGAGTTTGCGACACCTACTTGGATGAGTTCTTGACTTTATCTTCCTCCCCGGCAACGGCGCCAGAAATTCTTCTGTTGCGGCAACAAAAGTCCTTCCCTCGCGCTTAGGAATTCTTCTTGTTACTTCTCTGGTTTGCGTCGGTTTTTCCCTTGAAGAGGAAAGGGTGATGTAGCACAGGAGCAGTAAGTATTTCCCTCAGTTTGAGAACCAAGGTATCGATCCAGAAGGAGGGCCTCGTCAAGTCCAAAGTACCTGCACAAACACAAACAAGCTTGCACCCAACGCTTCAAAGGGGTTGTCAATACCTTGAAGATTGTTTGCAAAGTGAGATCTGAAGGCGGAAAGTGCAACGAAATAAAAAGTGTAAGGCTGAAAATATGGTGTGGAGTAGACCCTGGGGGCCATAGTGTTCACTAGAGGCTTATCTCATAATAGCAAATATCACGGTGGGTGAACAAATTACTGTCGAGCAATTGATAGAACCGCACAAAGTCATGACGATATCTAAGGCAATGATCATGCATATAGTCATCACGTCCGAGACAAGTAGACCGATACTTTCTGCATCTACTACTATTACTCCACACATCGACCGCTATCCAGCATGCATCTAGTGTATTGAGTTCATGACGAACAGAGTAACGCTTTAAGCAAGATGACATGATGTAAAGGGATAATCTCAAACCAATGATGAAACCCCCATCTTTTTACCCTTGATGGCAACAACACGAGGCGTGCCTCGCTACCCCTTCTGTCACTGGGTGAGATCACCGCACGGTATGAACCCAAAACCAAGCACTTCTCCCATTGCAAGAATCATAGATCTAGTTGGCCAGACAAAACCCACAACTCAAAGAGAATTACAAGGATATGAAATCATGCATAAGAGAGATCAGAAGAAACTCAAATAAGATTCATAGATAATCTGATCATAAATCCACAATTCATCGGATCTCGACAAACACACCGCAACAAAGTAACAAAGCTTGCACCCAACGCTATGAAGGGGTTGTCAATCCCTTATAGATTGTTTGCCAAGTGAGAACTAAAAGCAACAAAGTAACAAAGCAAAGTAAAAGTGGAGGTGTAAACGATGGATCTGAATAGACCCGGGGGCCGTAGTGTTTACTAGTGGCTTCTCTCATGAAAGCAAGTAGACGGTGGGTGAACAAATTACTGTCGAGCAATTGATAGAACTGTGCAGAGTCGTGACGATATCTATGCAATGATTATTTCTATAGGAATCACGTCCGAAACAAGTAGACCGATACTGTCTGCATGTACTACTATTACTCCACACGTCGATCGCTATCCAGCATGCATCTAGTGTATTAAGTCCATAAGAACAGAGTAACGCCTTAACCAAGATGACATGATGTAGAGGGATAATCTCAAACCAATGATAAAAACCCCATCTTTTTACCCTTGATGGCAACTGCTTGATGTGTGCCTTGCTGCCCCTACTGTCACTCGGAAAGTTCACCACATGGCAGAACCCAAAACCAAGCACTTCTCCCATTGCAAGAATCAAAGATCTAGTTGGCCAAACAAAACCAAGACTCGGAGAGACTTACAAGGATATCAAATCATGCATATAAGAAATCAGCAAAGACTCAAATATATATCATAGATAATCTGATCACAAGTCCACAATTCATCGGATCTCGACAAACACACCGCCAAAGAAGATTACATCTGATAGATCTCCATGAAGATCATGGAGAACTTTGTATTGAAGATCCAAGAGAGAGAAGAAGCTATCCAGCTACTAACTACGGACCAGTAGGTCTGAAGTGAACTACTCACGAGTCATTGGAGGGGCGATGATGATGATGAAGAAGCCCTCCAACTTCATAGTCCCCTCCGGCAGGGCGCCGGGAAGGGTCTCCAGATGAGATCTCGCGGAAACGGAAGCTTGTGGCGACGGAAAAGTATTTTCGAGGCTCCCCTGATTTTTTGCGAAATATTTGGGAATATATAGGCGCAATACCTAGGTTAGGAGGCGACGAGGGAAGCCACAAGCTTTCCCACCGCCGCCTCCCCCTGGTGGCGTGGTGCAAGCTTGTGGGCTCCCTGGGGCCCACCTGGCTTGGCCCAAAGGCTCCCTGGTCTTCTTTCGTTCGGGAAAAAATCATTTCGGGGATTTTGTTCCGTTTGGACTCCGTTACAAAATCAGATCTGAAAAGAGTCAAAAACACGGAAAAACAGGAACTGGCAGTTGGCACTGAATAAATAAGTTAGTCCCCAAAAAGATATAAAAAGGTACATAAAACATACAAAGAAGACAAGATAACATCGTGAAACCATAAAAAATTATAGATACGTTTGAGACATATCAATGATCATGTTGTAATAATTAAGTATCAACTCGCACGTCGATGCTACGGCAACCGGAGGAGACATAGGGTTGTCTTTAATTATTTTGCGCTTGGTGATGCTTTGCTTTATTGCTAGTAGTAGCATTACTAGTAATAGCATAGGAAGCGCGACAACCTCGATGGGAGCATAATGATGGAGATCATGGTGTGGCGCCGGTGACAATGGAGATCATGCCGATGCTTTGGTGATGGAGATCAAGAAGCACAAGTTCATGGCGATATCATGTCACTTATGATTTGCATGTGATATTAATCCTTGTATGCACTTTATTTTGCTTCGGATGACGGTAGCATTATAAGGTGATCCCTCACTAAAATTTCAAGATAAAATTGTGTTTTCTCCAACTGTGCATCGTTGCGACAGTTCGTCATTTCGAGACACCACGCGATGATCGGGTGTGATAGACTCTATGTTCACATACAACGGGTGCAAAACAGTTGCACACACGGAACACTCGGGTTAAACTTGACAAGCCTAGCATGTACATACATGGCCTCGGAACACAAGAGACCGAAAGGTCGAGCGTGAATCATATAGTTGATATGATCAACATGGAGATGTTCACCATTGAAACTAAACTCAACTCACATGATGGTCGGACATGAGTTAGTGAATTTGGATCATGCGATACTCGAATGACTAGAGGGATGTCAATTTGAGTGGGAGTTTACTAGTAATATGATTAACGAAACTCAATTATCATGAACATAGTCAAAAGTGTCTTTACAATTTATGTTGTAGCTTGCGCTGTAGCTCCAGTGTTTTTGATACGTTCCTAGAGAAAACTTAGTTGAAAGATGATAGTAGCAATTATGCGGGCTGGGTCCATAAACTGAGGATTGTCCTCATTGTTGCGCAGAAGGCTTATGTCCTTAATGCACCGCTCGGTGTGCTAAACTCCGAGCATCGTGTGTGGATGTTGCGAACATCTGACATACACGTTTTTGATGACTACGTGATAGTTCAATGCGTAATGGTTAACGACTTAGAATTGAGGCACTGAAGACGTTTTGAAACGTCACGTGACATATGAGATGTTCCAAGAGACGAAATTGGGATTTCAGGCTTGTGACCATGTTGAGAGGTGTGAGACATCCGACAAGATTCTTTGCCTGCAAAGTAAGGGAGAAAAGCTCAATCATTGAGCATGTGCTCAGATTGTTTGGGTGCAACAATCGCTTGAATCGAGTGGGAGTTGATCTTCCAGATAAGATAATGATTGACATAGTTCTCCAAAGTCACTGCCACCAAGCTACTAGAGCTTCGTGATGAAGTATAGCATATCAAGGATGCGCAACATAATCCCTGAATTATTCGCGATGTTTGACAACACGAAAGTAAAAATCAAGTAGGAGCATCAATTGTTGATGGTTAGTGAAACCACTAGTTTCGAGAAGGGATACTTCATGAAAGGCAAACCAGTTGCCGCTCTAGTGAAGAAACGCAAGGTTGAACCCAAACCTGAGATTAAGTGCTTCTAATATGAGGGGAACGGTCACTGAAGCAGCACTACCCTTGATACTTGGTAGATGAGAAGGCTGGCAAAATCGACAAAAGTATATTGGATATACATGATATTGATATGTACCTTACTAGTACTCCTAGTAGCACCAGGGTATTAGATATCGGTTCAGTTGCTAAGTGTTAGTAACTTGAAATTATAGCTATGGAATAAATGGACACTACTAGGAAAAACCTTATAGACAGGAGCTCAATAGTAGTGATGGAAAAAATAAAACGCCGCTGCTAATTAGCAGTAGCGCTGATCCAGTTAGGCGCTACTACTAACACCTTAGCAGTACCGCTGGATATTAAAAACGCGCTACTACTATGTGGGACCAGACGATGCCACCGACGGTAGCTGTAATAGCAGCGTTGCCCAAAACCCAGTGCTACTTTTAAGTGTTTAGTGGTAGCGCTTTGTTTTGCAGCACCGCTGCTGCTAGTTGGCCCCACTTAGTAGTAGCGCTCGCTGGTACGCAACGCTACAACTAATAGCATAGCAGCAGCGCTCTCTGGTATCCAGCGCTACTGCTAGTTGCGGTTGGCACCTTTTTACCCCCTCCCCCTCCTCTCCCCCACTTTCACCTCTCTCCCCCTCCTCTCCCCTCTCCACACTCTCCACACCATTGTTGCTCTTCTTCTCTCTTCCTCCTACCTCTCTTCTCTCCTCATTAATGTCCCCCTCCACCATAACTCTCCTTCATAAATGACTTCTCTCACATCTCTCTTTGTCCTACCTCTCTTCCTCTCCCCATTATATTAATTTCCCCCTCCACCATAACTCCCTCTCCATTATTTAGATAGAAAGATTCACCTCTCCTCCCCAACAACTAGATCTAGCTAGCTATTTAGCCATCCACGCGTGCTCTTTCGATCAGTCTCTCTCATCATCTCACTCGATCGATCTCTCTTCGGAGATATATAGGTGAGTAAAAAGTTGTTCACTTAAAGAATGGGAATATGTGTGTGAATGAGAATACGCGTGGTTGGGATATATATATGGATAGATTTGTGCGAGTGTGACATGCCCTCCGATCGAGTTGCTTATGTTTTGCCGAAATTTTGATTTATTTCCGTTTCGGTGAATTTCGAGCAAACTCAATATGTCCTATTTTTAGGCAAGGTCATGCCAAAATTTTATATGAATTTGAAGCATGCATGCATTATTTATTTTATAACCCTTTTGCTTGTTATACCGTGTAGCCGGTCATGAAGGTTAGTGGATGGAAGGTGGAGCGGTACATGCAATCCGTGGTGATGGACATGCATGCAAATAATCGGACTAGGATTAGATGTCCGTGTGCAAGATGCAAGGAAGGAGTCCTTTTTGACCCTTTTGATCGTGGCACTTTGAAGGCGCACCTGCTGATGAATGGTTTCATGGATGGATATACTCGGTGGATAAGTGAAGAAGATGATGATGATGAGAACGTCCAAATGGCAGGGAATAACGACATGGGGCTAGACGAAGAGATACCGATCGACACGAAGACGATGGTGCCGGACATGGCAGCGGGGAAGAGTCCAAAAATGACGGCGGCGGAGAAGATTCCGGACATGGCGGAGAAGAGGCGATGGTCACGCCGCAGTATTCGACACTACTAAGTGCAGTCGTGCAAGACCCTCATGTTCAAGACCTCCTTCGTAAGAGTATGACTAGCGAGAGAGCAGCTTCTAGAGAGGAGGCCAAGCTGGATCAACTTGAAGTGGACTCAAGGACTCCATTGTAAGACGGTTGCGATCCCGAGGTGACCCGCTTGAGTTTCACGCTCAAACTTCTAAAGACGAAAGCCAAAAACAAATGGACAGACAAAAGCCTCGATGAGCATTTGAAGTATCTACATAATAAAGTTCTTCCCGCGGGGAACCTGTGTCCTAGTAGTGTCGAGGAGGCCAACAAAATCGTTTGCCCTTTTGATTTGCCGCACATTAGGTAGCACACATGTATGAACGATTGCGTCATTTATCGGGAGGAGCACGCGGGAAAAACCAATTGTCCAATGTACAATGCTTCTCGATACAAGAAGGCAGGAAAGAAAGCTCCTAAGAAAGTTGTATGGTACTTTCCGATCACTCCCCGTCTGCAGCGGTATTTCGTAGATCCTAAGGAAGCAAAGCTCATGCGCTGGCACACGGAGAGGAAGAAGCCCGACGATGGAGATGATCCAAGGCTGAGACACCTCGTAGATGGTAGCCAGTGGAGAGCATTCAACACCGTATATGGATTTGCTAAAGAAGATCCAAGGAACATCATGCTTGGTGTGAGTACCGATGGCATGAATCTGTTTGGAAACCAAAACAACAACCACAACACATGGCCCGTGTTTGTATGGATGTACAACCTCCCCCCATGGAAGTGCATGAAGACAAAGTACATACACATGTGCATGCTGATTCAAGGGCCGAAACAACCGGGAAATAGTATTAACCTGTATATGGGGCTTCTGCAAGAGGAGCTAGACACGTTATGGAAATCACAGACATGGACATGGGACGCCAGCAAATGAGAGTATTTCCATATGAGAGACGCGCTGATGACGACGGTGCACGATTATCTCGGTTATGGGTACACCTTAGGCCAGGCGTGCCACGGATACTGTGGATGCACGAGGTGAAAGGATGATACAACGTCTCAACAACTTACGTCAACGAAAGATGGTGGGTCTAGGAAAATCATGTACATGGGGCATCTTAAATGGCTCGAGAAGGATGACCCATGGAGAAATCGTGGAGATCTATTCAATGGGCTAGGTGAGATTCGAGGACCTCCACGTAAGAGGTGCGGCGCCAAAATCGACAAGCTGTTGATAAACTGGGAACAATGCCGCTCGCCAGGAAAGATCAAAAAGGCGCCAGATCCGCTGCTGAAGGTATGGAAAATGAGGTCTACTTTCTGGGACTTGGAGTACTGGCCCAATCACGACACGCCTCATTGCCTTGATCAAATGCATATCACAAAGAACGTCCTCGAGAGCTTGATTGGCACACCGATGAACATGCCGGAGAAGACCAAGGATGGGCCAAAGGCAAGGAAAGACTTGGAAGATTTGAAGATTAGAGAAGACATCCACCGTAAAAAGTTGATGGAGGAGATAGAGATCGAGACAGAGGAGGGGGAAATGGGCAGAGAAGTCAACAAGAAGGAGGACAATTATTGCCCCCCTTCTTGCTTCACCTTAAGTCCGAAGGAGATCAATCAATTCATCAAGTGCCTTATGGGAATCGAAATCAGTTCTGGTTACTGTGGTAAGATAAACATATTTCTAGACCCCAAGAAGAAAAGGTTCAGCGGGATGAAGTCTCATGACTGTCACGTGATGATGACGCATATACTCCCGGTTGCCATTAGAGGGATAATGGACAAGCACGTCCGTGACACGCTTATTGGTCTCTGCAACTTCTTCCACATTATCTCTCGAAAGTCCATAAGTGCGAAGCAGCTCCAAAGGCTACATGAATAGATCGTTGTCATACTATGTGAGCTTGAGATGTACTTCCGGCCCGCGTTATTTGACGTCATGGTGCATCTGTGTGTCCACATCATGGACGACATCATCAACCTCGGGCTGACATTCCTTCACAGCATGATGCCGTTCGAGAGGATTAATGGGGTCATCAAAGGATTCGTTCGTAACAAGTCCCGTCCCGAAGGGAGCATCATAGAGGGGTAACTGACGCATGAGTGCGTCTCCTTTTGCGAGAATTATATAAGCGTCGGAGACCCTGTTGTTGGTTTGCCCGTCAAGAAGCACGATGGGAAGCTCGAAGGAGATGGTGTCGGGACCCCGATCCTAAGCCATAGGAATCCAGCTTGTAACACATCGCATCTCTTTGTGGTCTCACGCACGGTTAACTCCACGGCTGCAGCCTTACCTTAGCCGGGACCGTTTGCGTCTTTTGACTCACGTATGCGATCGTGTCGCTAGCATTCCAATGTCAAAGAACCCGGATCGACATGTCTAGTCATAAACCAAAGTGGCAGTTCCGCACAAGGACAGACATACATGACCCAACAAAGCAGGTGTCGGTCATCAACGAACGTAGACGAGTCGTAGCAAGCTACAAGGACTCCATTACGTCGCGTGACATTTCCCCAAAGGGGACAGACACAGCAGCTAAGAAGGACACATGCCGGTCAACCAATGCGTCCGGAGCAGTAGCGAACTACCAAGGCTCGTTGGATCACAAAGGGGCATTTCCTTGTAAGGAGTGCTACTAAAGTTCACGACTAGGTATTCGAACCCCATACATATCAAGTAGGACACACGTAAGCATGGCATACCGATATGTATAGATACATCGATGGCATCACAACATAACCATAAGCATACAAGCTTTATTTAAGAGGCTCGGAAGAGCCACATACATATTATTACACATTAAGGGTCTCACGACCCATAATAGCAGTCATACAATACAAACCAGCGGAAGAATTATAAGCTGTCTGGGTACAGACAGAGCAGCTAGGAGGCACATGGCCTGACTATACTACAGAGTCGACGTAGGGCCAGATCGTAGCTGGGACACCAGCTACTCGTCGTTGTCGATGTCTATGAAGAACCCTCCATTAGGGTCATTAGCAACCTCTGCAACATGATTAAGCAAACATGAGTACGAAGGTACTCAGCAAGACTTTAGGATGGCTAACTACTCATGCAAGGTATCAAGAAGGTATTGTGGGGTTTCATGCGGGAAGCCAGCATTTGACTCGTGGCTAGACAACTTGCTTTTTGAAATTAGTTTTGACAACTTGATTTCTCGCACACGAGTCCACTAACACCAAAACAATACACTATCGTGGAATCATTCCGTCTCCATACGGAAATCCCGTCCACGACACTCACGCTTATCTTGACAATTTTATGAGTAGCCATTGAAATTATCTATGAACAACATATGTCTCCAAGTAGTCCATATCCGCGGACGCGGCTATTCGAATAGATCATAACCCTGCAGGGGTGTACTTCGTCACACACGCTCCCGCCACTTATCGCCATGTGCACGTCATGCACCTCGGCAACCTTCAAGCGGAAGCCCAGCGAGGGAGTCGGCCACGACCGTTAACCACGCTAGTACCTAGTCCAGGTTTATCGCCTATCTGAGAGTAACCCATACGGAAGTCCGGCCGAGGTTTCCGCCACGGCCTCAAACGATGTGCGCAGGGTTCCCAAGCCCACCATCCGGGTGCCACTTGGTACACCGTGCCACTGCCTACCGCATCACGGTCCACCTCTCAGGTCAACACCATGCACGGCCTCCAGCATTACTATAAACACCAGAAACTACTTGCAACTCCTGGACCGAGTACTACGCGATTAATAGGCCGAGCGGGGTCATATTTCAGGGCCCAGCATGTGGTAGTATCTAGTCTTGGATTACATACACGGAACTCAGGTCCTAAGGACGGTTCCAATGAAACAACCCGCCATGTACTCCTACACAACCTTTCACCGGTACCTTTACCAAATCAAGTTCAACACACGACCTTTGCTCACCGAACACATTCCACATTTCTGTTCATCTCCCAGATGACAGACCATACACAACTCTAAGCATAGCATGCATAGCAGGATAAGGCACATCATAGCTCAAGCAACTACCAGGTATGCTAGGTTTCAAGGTTCGGCTATTTACTGTGACAAGGTTAAGTCATGCAAAGGAAGTGGGTCCAACTATCGTGACAAAAGCAGTTGAAGCATTTGATCCTAATGCATTAAATAGGTGCAGGAGCAAGAACATAGGTATTATCGGGATGATCAAAAGGGGTGCTTGCCTTGTTGCTCAGAGGAGGAACGATATCCGTCGGACGGATATTCGGTGGAATCCGGGGGTGCGGAGCCTACCGAAATGAACGGCAACATTCAATAACAAACATATGCAATCAAAATGATGCATGAGCATGGCATGAGAATGCAAAGTGATAAGTTATTATAATGAAGATTTTTTGGGTTTAGAGTTGATTTGACTCACATTCGAATAGCAATTCAAACGGGTATTCCCGGATACCGGTTTAATTGATTCGACCTGATGCTCAGATCGACCTAATGTGAACATGCATGAAATGTCATGTTATGGTACTGATTTACATCTAGGGCAGTGTGTGATCATTGCATTTATAATGAAATTTGGATATTTTTGCAAATTCCATTTATAAAGTGATTAAAAGAATTGAATTATTCCTTATTTCTCAATTTAGGGTTCTGTAACTTTTTCAAACATAGCTGAAAATAGCATAATCAGAATCTTTGAATTTTTCTGATACTTTTTCATATATAAATTATTTTCATTGGAGTTACAGATTAATTTCTATGATTTTTGCAATTTTTAGCAATTTCCTGAATTATTTTTATACTAGAAATTCCATTTATTGCATCAGGCTGACGTCAGCAGGTCAGCCGACCTGTGCAGGTCAAACCTGACAGGGGGGCCCCACTGGTCAGCCTCTCTGGGCTAATCCCGCGCTGACCAGCCCCTAATTGGGGTTTGACCAGGCGTGGGGCCCTCTGGCAGCGACTCAGGGGAGGGCGATTAGGCCCTAATGGCCGTCCACGTCGACGGCCACCGGAGGGTGGTCGCCGGCGACCAAACCCGCGGCGGAGGGCTCGCCGGAGGCGACCTAGACGGCGCTGCACAGCACCAAATCACACGCGGATGGCAGCTACAGCTAGCTCGCGAAGCGGCCGATCTGGCAGGACCAACTGGGGAGGCTAGGGTCGCCGGAAGAGGCGTCGGCGACGAGCCGGAGCGGCGGCCGAAGCTCGGGCGTCGTCGGCGGGCTTGAAACAGAGGGTTCCACGCTTAGATCTTAGCTGCTACGGCATCTACGCGTCGTCCTGGAGCTCCTGGTGCTCACGGGAGGACGAGCTGGACATCGGAGGGCTACCGGCGACGAGCGACAGCGGCGGTGCTCGTCGGGCTCCGGTGGAACTAGGGCTAGAGGAGGGGATCGACGGGGAAAGCTTAGGGAAAACCACCGCATGCTCACAGGGAGTGCAGAGAAGAGCTCAGACGGCTCGGGGAAGGCCTGGGGGCGACGAATCGACGGGAGATGTCCGGTGGCCGGAGGAAGAAGACGACGGCGTTGCGGGCGTTGCAGGGCTTGAGGGGACTTCGGCTTCTGCAGAGACGACCAGGGCGACGAGGCGGAGCTAATGGCGTGCTCGCGGAGGAGATCCTATGGCCAGGGGCACGGCCAGCTCGAGCTCGAGCTCGGCTCTAATGGCGGCAGCAGGGAGGGGGAGGAGATCCGGGCGGAGGGGAAGAACCGAGGCGGGGAATGGATAGGGAAGGCTCTGGGGAGCTTATCCCCGCCGTCGCCAGCGCGAACCGGCGGCCAGGCAGGCACGCAGGTGCGTGGCCGCGCCGGAGGAGGCGGCGGCCACCTCCTGCTGCCTACTGGCGCGGGGAAGGGGACGAGCGGCGAGATGGGCTGGGCCTGGCGTGGGCGTCAGGTAAGATTTTCTCTATTTTCTCCTTTTCTGTTTTTCTGTTTTGCTATTTGTTGCTTTGCTATTTATTTCAGCTCCAAAACAAAAAGTAAAAACTAATTTTGACCTCCTGAAATATTTGTTATAATATCCCCACTCATTTCCAAGACTTTCAACATTTTTGGAAAATTATAGCTTCTGTTTTCAAATTTTTAAATTTGAAACCAGTGGCTTTTGCATTTATTTAAAATGCTTAAAGTGTCAAGAAAATAGTTTCCTCCAATGCTCATTTGCTTTCATGATTTATCAGAAAGTTTGAACATTTCTTGAGGCCATTTTGGGTTCATTGATTTTGAACTAGTTGAATTTTCCTTTAATTGAAATGGTGGCTAGGGTTTAGAGTTTTTCCTTTGCCACTTTGTTGTTTTTGTTGGAACTTCTTGGATGCAAATGCAAAGAATACATGAGCACAATGCTATCTAGCTTAAGGTTTAGGGATGTGACAACTCACCCCCACTCAAAAGAATCTCGTCCCGAGATTTAGAAGTCGTCGGGAAAAACGCAGGATATTCAAGTCGGAGACGATCCTCTCTTTCCCAAGTTGCCTCCTTTTCAGAATGATTTGACCATTGGACTTTAAGAAACTTGAGATTTCGACGTCGAGTGGTACGCTCAGCTTGATCAACAATACACACGGGGTATTCTCGGTAAGAAAGGTTATCTTGGAGATCAAGCGTTTCGTGGTCCACTTCACGGATAGGATCCGAAAAGCAACGCCTGAGTTGCGAGACGTGGAAAACATCATGAACCTTGGAAAGATGCGGAGGAAGTTCCAACTGGTAGGCAACTTCTCCTCGTTTGGCAAGAATGCGGAAAGGTCCAATGTAACGAGGAGCCAACTTGCCCTTGATACCGAAACGATGGGTACCCTTCAAAGGTGTAACCCGAAGGTAAGCTTTCTCGTCAACTTCAAAGGTCACAGCCTTATGATGACGATCATATTGGCTCTTTTGACGAGACTGGGCTGTTTTCAACTTTTCACGAATAATGCGAACCTGCTCTTCGGCATCCTGGATCATGTCCGGGCCAAAGAGTTGCCTCTCTCCGGTTTCTGACCAATTAAGAGGTGTTCGACATCTTCGTCCATAGAGAACTTCAAAAGGGGCTTTGCCCAAGCTTGATTGATAACTATTGTTATAAGCGAATTCGGCGAATGGAAGGCACTTCTCCCAATTCATACCGAACGAAATAACACAAGCTCGGAGCATATCTTCTAGGATTTGATTCACTCTTTCTACTTGACCACTTGACTGGGGATGGAAAGCAGTGCTAAAAGATAAGTGAGTCCCCATGGCATTCTGAAAACTTTCCCAGAAGCGAGAAGTAAAGATACTTCCACGGTACGAGTTAATTTCTAGGGGAACACCATGAAGAGACACTATTCGAGAGATATATAACTCTGCTAGCTGGCTAGCTGTTATACTCTCACGAACAGGAAGAAAATGAGCCACTTTGGAAAGACGGTCAATGACCACAAAGATAGCATTGTTTCCTTTCTTGGTCTTGGGAAATCCGGTAATGAAATCCATGCTAACTTTATCCCATTTCCATTCAGGAATAGCTAAGGGTTGAAGGGTGCCAGCAGGCCTTTGATGTTCTGCCTTAACTCGACGGCAAACGTCGCAGTTAGCAACGAACTCAGCAATTTCTCTCTTCATCCTAGTCCACCAGAACCTCTGGCGTAGGTCCTGATACATCTTAGTACTACCGGGATGAATGGTGAGAGGGGAATCATGAGCCTCCTTAAGGATTAACTGCCTTAGATGTGGGTTCTTAGGAACCACTAAACGATTCTAAAAGAACACCACACCTTGATCATTCATGGAAAATTCTTTAGCGTTTCCGCTAAAAATATTCTCCTTGATCCGTGATATACCCTTGTCACGCTTTTGGCCAGCTATAATTTGATCCTTAAGAGTAGGCTTCGCCACCAGGGTAGAAAGGAATCCTTGAGGGACAATATGAAGATTCAACTTCCGAAAGTCCTCATGGAGAAGTGGTTGACCTTGTTGTAGCATCAAGTTGTTACAATAAGATTTACGACTTAGTGCATCGGCCATAACATTGGCCTTCCCCGGGGTGTAAGTTATCCCTAAGTCGTAATCCGAGATCAACTCAACCCACCGTCTTTGCCTGAGATTCAAATCCGGCTGGGTGAAGATATATTTCAGACTTTGGTGATCAGTGAATATTTCACAACGATTACCCAGAAGGTAATGTCGCCAGGTTTTTAGTGCATGGACCACAGCTGCAAGCTCAAGGTCATGTGTGGGATAATTATCCTCATGTGGACGCAACTGTCGAGATGCATATGCGATCACATGACGATCTTGCATGAGAATGCAACCTAATCCTTGTCGCGAGGCGTCGCAATAGATAACAAAGTCCTTAGAAAAATCTGGTGGTAGCAACACAGGTGCGGAAGTCAGGCGTCTTTTCGGTTCCTGAAAACTATGCTCACATTGTGGTGTCCACTCGAACTTTTTATCCTTCTTGAGGAGTTCAGTCAGAGGCTTTGCAACCTTGGAGAAATTCTCGACGAAGCGACGACAATAGCTCGCTAGACCAAGAAGACTCCTAACTTGCTTAACCGATTCAGGTTGAGTCCAATCAAGGACAGCTTGAACTCTCTCATGATTGACAGCAATACCCTTACCAGAGATTACGTGGCCTAGATAGGTCACTTCTGGTAACCAGAATTCACATTTTGAAAATTTGGCATAAAGGCGATGCTCTCGAAGTTTCATCAATACCAGCCTTAGATGCTCGGCATGTTCTTGTTCATTCTTGGAGTAGATGATAATATCATCGAGGTATACTACGACGAATTTATCCAAATACTCCATAAAGATTGAATTCATCAGTCGAGAGAAGGTGGCTGGGGCATTGGTTAATCCGAAGGACATAACGGTGTACTCATATTGGCCATAACGAGTAACAAAGGCCGTTTTTGGAATATCCCCGTTCCTAATCTTGATTTGATGGTATCCCAACCTCAAATCCATTTTGGAGAAGACTGAGGATCCAGCGAGCTGATCGTACAGATCGTTGATCCTGGGGAGCGGATACTTGTTCTTTATGGTGACCAGGTTAACTGGTCGGTAATCTACAACCATCCGATCCGTTCCGTCTTTCTTCTTGACGAAGAGGACGGGACAAGCCCAAGGAGAAGAGCTAGGACGAATGAAACCCTTGTTCAAGGCCTCATCTAATTGCTTTTTAAGTTCGGCTAGCTCCAGGGGTGCCATCTTATAAGGTCTTCTGGCTATTGGAACAGTTCCCGGAACAAGATCTATCACAAACTCTACATCTCTGTCAGGTGGAATTCCTGGCAGTTCCTCTGGAAAAACATCCGGGAAGTCATGGACTACCGGAATGTCTTCAAGTTCCGGAAGAGGGTTGGCATTTAGGGAATAGAGCTGGCATTTGGCAACTCGAGTAGAGACATTTACTATCTCACCCGAGGGATGGGTAAGCTGGACATTTCTAGAGTGAGTATCAATCTTGGCATAGTGAGCTGACAACCAGTCCATGCCCAAGATGATATTAATATCCGAAGATTTCAATGCTATCAATGAGGCTAGAAAAACTAGCCTGTCTACTAGAATTTCATTGTCATAGGTTATCCTAGAGGTTTGCCACTTACTACCAGGGGTTTGGACCACCAATGGGATTGGCATATCACAAAATGACATGTTATGCAACTGTGCATAACTTTCTGAAATGAAGGAATGAGAAGACCCAGTGTCAAAGAGAACGGATGCTGGGTGATGATTAACAAGAAGCGTACCCAGCATGACGTCGGGATCTTCTGCAGCTTCTTCTGCTGACACATAGTTCACACGACCACGTGCAGGAGTTGGCTTCACATAAAACGCTTTGCCCGACTTGGCCTGCCCGACAGACTTTCCGGGTTGCTTGGCACCCACATTCTGAGGACACTCACGGGAATAATGCCCTGGTTCTCCACACTTGTAGCGTATCACCTGGTTGGCACGTGGTGCAGCATTGCCAGCTGGACCACCATAAGCTTTTGCTGGAGGGTTGGCCTGATTCGTCTGAGGCGCCACATAGGATGGCCTCGGAGTGTATCTTGGCGGTAGAGAACTGTTTGGAACCCACAGCCTGCGTTTTGGAAACGCGGAACCAGATGACGAGCCAAAGTCACGGGAGTGCTTCCTTGTGGCTTCGAAGTCAGTATGACCAGTCTCCGCACTGATCGCTTTGTTGACCAGGGCTTGAAAGCTTGCACACTCATGGAGGCGCAGATCTCGACGGAGCTCAGGGCTCAGACCCTTACAGAATCTTGCTTGCTTCTTGGCGTCGGTAGACACCTCCTCTGTTGCATAGCGGGCGAGATTACCGAACTCGCGGCTATAGGCATCCACAGACAACTTGCCCTGAATGAAGGCGCAGAACTCCTCTCTCTTTCTGTCCATCAAGCCCTCTGGAATATGGTGCAGACGAAAAGCTGCACTGAAGTCTGCCCATGTGGCCACTGGTTCAGCGGGACGCATAGCTTCAAAATTCTCCCACCACAGATTGGCGGGTCCCTCCAGGAAATACGTCGCAAAGGTCACCTTGTCGGCCTCAGACACATTCGCAGAGCGAATCTTGCGTGAAATGTTGCATAGCCAGTCATCAGCGTCGAGGGGATCGACGGAATGATGAAACTTTGGAGGATTCAGCTTCACAAAGTCATTGAGGGATACTGCAGCATTCCTAGGCTGTCGAGCCGTATTCTGCTCAATACGCTCTAGCAGTCGGTTGGTCTCCCTTTTGTTTCTTTCTGCCTGAAGCATCACTTCTACCAGAGAAGGTGGGTGAGGCAGGTCTTCCTGCGACGCTTGACTACCCTCACCTTGCTCATGAGCTGGGGCACGGTTCAACCTGGTGAACACCATCCTGACAAACAAACTCATAGCTTAGACCAATATCATATCATTACTAGCTATGGATTAAGAATGTACTGAACACACGGAATGCGGAAATGAATATCCGAACAACATGGTAACAAGCAACTGCTATATATACACCATGGTTCATACACACCCTTACATAGTTTAGTACAAACTTACTCGAAGAGAAAACTACTGAAATGGTGGAACTACTCATCAGAGGCTTACAAGCTTCCTATACATTATTTATCTAGGCCCCCGGAATTCGTTTCACATTACTACCATACTCCACAAGTCACACATGACTGTGAACGTACGGCTACTACCAAACTATCCTTCCGCTCACAGCTCAGGCATCCGCATAGAACATCTCATAGAGATTACCTCCATGACCTGGAAGCTCAACCTGCGGATCAGGAAACACTCTAGCCTGAGATCCCTGGGATCCATAGGGACACGGATGTGGCCTTGGTCCCCTGACTGGTGGTAAGAGGGGTCCTCGAAGAGGTGTGACTCCTCCTATAGCTGGCCAGTCAACGTGGGCCGGAAGATGGGTCCTAACAGGGTTCAGCATCTCCATCTCTCCATACCCTGTCTGGACTACCGGTGCCAGCTGCGTCAAAGCTGTCCACAGGCGGGCACGGGTAGCGTAAAGCTCCATGCGGAGAGCACGAGCATCCCTGTCTCTGTTCTCTAGCATCTCAACAGTGGACTGCAGAAGTGGGTCCTCCATAGAAGAATCAAAATAGACTCCACTGAGGTATCCCTCTTCACCAGACTGAGAGGCCGGAACATAGCAGAACTCTGAATTCTGCAGCAGTGCATGTCTCGCTCTCATAATAGTCAGCATTGAATAGGCAGCATCTTGTACTGCCATGTCAACAGTGACTCCCAACCCATAGGACCAATGGATTGGCTTCTCCGCTCCAGGTAGTCTGGAAATACCCTAACAGTGCAGATGTACTGGCTCTGGTTGAAGTCTCGGTACTGTTCCTCCACTGTGTACTCGGGGTACCAGCGGTAACCGCACACCGACATCATCCTGACCAGCATGGCCGTATGACCCGGTACATCAATGCACCTGGTCAGACGTACCACCTGACGAGAAGGACGACCAGGCATCTGTAAATAGAGAGTAATGCAAAAAGCATTAGAGCTCTGAATGCAAAATTGGGCAGCATAACGGCTGTAAATGCTCAAAAACAAATTTTGAGACAACCCAAAAATGAAATAGCGTCACCACTCAACTATCAAGTTCAACTCTCTGGTCATCAAACTTACTTCCTGCTTCCTAGGAATAAAGGAAACCCAATATCTCTCGACCCGCAGTCCTATAATCTACCGATCAAAATCCGAGCCTAGGAGAAGATGAGTAACCTAGTCCTTAATTC